>NC_134355.1:582190154-582499472 GCF_048569485.1 Anomaloglossus baeobatrachus
TGCCCGTTCCAACACACAGTAGGAGAGGGGCAGAAAGATCTTACATATGATTACATCTCCTATGGGAATGGCGGTTTAGGGCCAAAATGAGGTGGGACTATTTGTCTCTACAGAGTAGAGAACATTGAGGTCCATCTCCACGGGAGGGGGGGGGGGGGGGATTATTATTATTTTTTTTAACTGAAGTATCTGTTCCAAGAACACTAAGAGGAAAAAACCCATACACAACATAAAGATGGAAAATGTATGTAGGACAGGACTAAGTTCTCTACGAGTGGAGGTGAGGAATCTGCGAGCAGCCAGGCTTTATATGCCATGCACATCAAACATCCCAGGTCCTGTACACCAACTTGTCCGCACTAGCAAGCGTGTTTTCACAGGCGTGAAGGTGAGGGGAAAACAGACGTGTTATTTTAGAGTAACAGGGATCCGGCTGTATATACACAAGGTGAGAAATGTGCTATAAACACTTGTAGGAGCTGCGAGGTGGAGAAATCTGCAGGAAGCTATAGGCAGATATTCCTGTAAGAGAAAGTACAAAAACAAGACTCCCCTGAAGGTGCGTTCACAACTAAGTCTTTCAAGGTAAAAAAATAAAATAAAAATTAGACTTGTATTTGCAACAAAATCTGTGTCCAAAATTTGAGGGACGATTCTTGGATTGTATTTTTGTGTATCATGTAGATTAGTCCCATTCAATGTAAAATCCACAAATGTGTCAAGGTTTCCATTCTCCAATGCAAAGACAACAAAGGACTCCAGAGCAAGAACGATCAATGGGCCGAATATTCTGAAGCCCAACGGGACCCCTAACAGTGGAGATAAACTGCCACCAGTCGGTGGCATCATATCGGGATTGGCAGGAAGACAGTGAGCTCGCTTGTCCCCTGTATGGGCTTTTACATTTTGCCTGAAAGGGGTACTCCCATCTCCAAGATCCTACCCCAATATATAGTAGGTGTAATAATAATATTAGCAAATGCATCCAATTAGAAATGTAGTATAGTTCTTCTGATTCACTAGGTCGCTTACCTCATGTTCAGGGCATTGCAGGACCTTTCGTATCCATGATTACGACCACACATATAGTCACAGTTAATTAACTAGTTAGTTGCTAGTGGTTGTAGCCACGGATACCTAAGGTCCTGCAATGCCCTGAACATGAGGTAAGCAACCTAGTGAATCAGGAGAACTATACTACATTTCTAATTGGATGCATTTGCTATTATTATTATTACTAATTCTACACCTAATACATAATGAGATAGGATCTTGGAGATGGAAATACCCCTTTAAGTGTTGAGCCTCTTTACCCTCTTGGCCTCAACACAATATACCAGAATCACATCCACTCCTACAAATAGTCTTACTTCTACGCTGAGGTACGGACACTTGATGCTAAAAGCCAAAAGCTCAATTCTGAATGATGACGGTGATGTTTGTTCTGTGCAAGTTGTCAGGAAGGTCGCAAGACGACAAAATCTGATAAAGGCGATGTCTGATATATGTTTCATCATTGAAGCTGGGTAAGATGCAGCAGTAATTATGTCCGATGGTAAGGCCATGTTCACAAGTGACAGATTTGTTGCAGTATCTACACTGGAAACGTACGATTCATTACAGTACCACACATGTAAATGGATTTTCCAAACCTCATCCACAAAGAAAAACCAGAGCAATTTTCAAGGTATGCTACACATTTTCAAATACAAAAGCATGCCCATTATGTTGAAGAAGTGTGGATTTTCCCAGCAGCAAATCCGCATGGAAAAAGAACCTGTGTAGGTCTACATCTACAGATCTGCGGTTGGTTCTCCAAGATGTTTGGAACAACCTCCCTGGAGAGGTTCTTCAAAAACTGTGTGCACGTGCAGCTAGAGGAGCTGACGCTGTGCTGAAGGCAAAGGGAGGTCACAGCAAGTGATTTGATTAAAAGTCCTATTTTGTTCTTTCACTTTGTATTTTATTAATTCAAAAAAATGTAACTATTAACACTTATTCTTTAAGGCTACATTCCCACTATAAGTATCCATTGAGTTTTTGGCGCTGTAGAATTTCTGCACCATCTCAGCACCTTAGTTTACTTGCCTTTATTTTGTCATGTTTGTGTGCATTTTTTGTCTCCGTTTGGTGAGTCATCAGCATTGTACACCACCAAACCCCAAATCCCCCCTTCCCCGCATCGCACACCTCCAAACTCTCAGAACAGGCATCTTCCAGTCTTATAAACCACCAAAATCACACACACCTCAACATTTTACCACAGGCATCGGCCCTGCATTGCACACCACCAAACTCCCACCACAGGCATACCTACAGCCCAAAAATCCCATCACAGTCATCCTCCAGCATCGCTCCCCCCCAAAGTCCCACCACAGTCGTACTCCCCCTAAAATCCCATATAAAAAAAAACATTACCACTGCACATTCTAAATCCCACGGCAGGAATCATAGACCCCAAAATTCCACAGCAGGCATGTGCACAACATTGCACCCCCACCCCCTCCAAAATCCCATGAATGGCATCCCTACAACATTGCACTCCTCCCAAAATCCCAGCAGAGGAGTCCTGCCAACATTGTATAAGCCCCAAATCCCATTACCGACATCCCGCACAGCATTGTACCAACCACCCCTCCCTACAGAAAATCCCAGTACAGGCCTTTCCCCCAGCATTGTACACCCCCAAAACACACCACAGGAGTCCACTCATATTATAGGCCCCAGAAACCCTCACCACAGACATCCCCAAGCATTATATACCCCCTTAAACCCCACCAGAGGCATTCACACAGTATAGACTATGCGATATTTTTACCTGCAGCTTCTCATTGATGCAGTGAGCGAGTGCTAAAGATGGGGAGTGCAGGTCACTTATCTCCTGAGTTGCAGGCGTTCCGGTGACTGGTGCGCTGCACCCTGGGTCAGAGGTGACGCAGACAATACGTGACGGAAATGACATCACATCTACCAGGAGACCATAAATTCTAGTATGTACAGTTTGTACTGAACATGGCAGCCTCTTTAGCACATGTGCAGTACAAACTGGGAGAAAATAAAAAAATACAAAATTACGCACTGTGCTTTTTTCTGCTGGATGCTATGGACAGCAAACAAAAGCCTTGGGTGTTACTGACAACCCAGATCACGGGCCACATAAAGTGATGTGTTGGGCCGGATTTGGCTCGCGGGCCTGGCGTTGGATGCTCTGGGTGTACAGCAATTTGGAATATGCTCCAAGTTTCCGAGGGCAATGGACACAATTGTTGCCCATGATCGTCAATGCTCCATGAGTGACTCAGGTTGAGCAATCCCACAGCGCTAAAGAAAATTAACCTAATGGAAATATACACACATTCCTCCGCTATCTCCTGAGACTGGAGCTCATATCCTCATGTTTTCCTCTGTAAGCTGGCAAATCTGCAGCTTTTTAAAGATAACCAAGGGTAACCTTTGAGATCCTCCCTGTTTTGGAGAGAACAGGGCACTGGAGCACTGTCAGCAAAACTTGCAATGGATGAAAGCAGTCTCACCCTTCAGTTACGCATGTCATCGCTGACATCCATCACAATACAGTAGTGTTAAAAGTGGAAAAAAAAACAAAAAACTAAGCCTGTGACCTTAAAGGGAAACCATCACCCAGAAATGACATAACTGAAGTCGGGTTTTTGTTTTACAATAATTTTTTTAAATTTTGGCAATTTTTTTTTTTTTTTTTTAAATGTAGCATAGCACAATCTGTGCTACAAATAAAACCCTGCAATTTTCACACTGGCCACTGGGGCTGGCTTACACTCCTACTGCCTGTCCTTTCAGGAAGAGTTTGCAGAAGTTTTCTTTTCCGCAGAGGCAGGATGACAATGACGACAATAGATAGTATTCACGGATCACAATAGTCCATGTCACAGCTCAACTGCTCCTCCTCTCTTCAGAATTACCTTTGTACCTACACACCAGATGGGAAACGCAATGGTTACCTTCCAGGTCACAATTAGATAAAGGTCACCTCAGAGCCGATACCTGAACTTTGAGGGTGCTATTGCAGAGTCCCTGCTCTAGGTTTTTTTGAAGAAACTCTAAAATAGGACTGACTGGTACTCGGTCTTCCAGCTTTGCTACTAAAGTGGCTAGGAATGTTCTCCGGGTTCTACCATAGATCTTCATAGTGACGGCCTTCCTACTCTGGAGCAGGGCAGAAGTTAGGTTCCCTCAAGTTCCATGCAGTTAAATGTAGGCTGGTTGCTTGAAGATGCCAAACTGGCCCCTGGGAGAGACGATCCGGCACTTCCAGTAGCACCAATGGTTTATCAACCAGGAAAACTATGGCCTCTTGGGCCAGAAGGATGCTAACCAGGATGACTCTTGCCCGGTCTTCCTCAGGACTGCTTGAAAGGAATATATTAGATCATAACTCCATCTGATCAGTAAGGCATCCACTAACTGAGAATTTTCCCTGTGATTGAGAGAACAGCATTTTTCCACCTTCCTGTTCTATGTCCGGCAGGCCACACATAATCAATATTAGATTTAAAATGGATTGCCCTATTCTCCTCGCTTTAACAGATTACGGCTTAAAAAATCCACCTTGTAGTTTCCTTTTTCTTTTATATGTAAAGTTGTTGGGTTTCTGCCATCAGAAATATCCAATCTCCTTTTCCAGTTTCTCACCTCAAAGAATTGGACAGAGTTGCCCCTTAAGATTTCCATAGCTACTGTTACCAGATCATCTGTAACCCATTATGGTAACCCTGCAAGGAGAATAGGACCTGCTTTATGGCATTCTACCTTTAGTAACTCCTTCATGGTCAAAGGAGCTCACTTTTCTTTCACTGGTCATACTCTTTGGAAAAGGTGATCCTCTAGATGGGCTCCCCATCCCTTGGGGTTTGCATCTGTGGTAATTATCCTTGCAATCTGGTTTACCCAGGCTACCCCTCTGGCAAGATTTTTTTATGTTCAACCACCAAAGAAGGTAATGGGTTGTTAATGGAGATAACGTTATCCTACCTTAGCGGAGACTTTATTCCTTAGACCGTTCCACTGCTACTCTCTGGTGTGAGACTGGGCCTAAATCCAGCTGGGATTCATGAGGTCAGAGAACCTAGCAAGAACATATAGCCCTCCTTCCCTCCTGAGGGACATGGTGGAAAGTTTTACCTCCTCTGATTCTTGGCTGTATTTTTTCTACTTTGCGATCTGGAAGACAACATTATTGATTCCTGGAGACCAGCTTGAGATGTCTTTAGTTTCAAATTTTTGAAATAATTTAAGAGCCAACCTAAGTTTTTTTTAAGGCAGACCTGACCTCTTTGTAACTGACAGTTACAGTGATGAACTGAACTGCCTATGATTAGGAAGTCATCCAGATATGTGACAAATAGTGGAAGTGACTGTTCACCTTCGAGAGAAAGATGCACTATCATTTTTGCAAAGACCCAAGTGACCACTGCAGGTCTGAGCGAAAGAGGTCTGAGCGAAAGAGGTCTGAGCGAAAGAGGTCTGAGCGAAAGAGGTCTGAGCGAAAGAGGTCTGAGCGAAAGAGGTCTGAGCGAAAGAGGTCTGAGCGAAAGAGGTCTGAGCGAAAGAGGTCTGAGCAAAAGAGGTCTGAGCAAAAGAGGTCTGAGCAAAAGAGGTCTGAGCAAAAGAGGTCTGAGCAAAAGAGGTCTGAGCGAAAGAGGTCTGAGCGAAAGAGGTCTGAGCGAAAGAGGTCTGAGCGAAAGAGGTCTGAGCGAAAGAGGTCAGAACGTGAGGGAATAAAGCTTTTTTCCTCTAGTAAACCCACCTATCTTGATCTCGGGGGGAGGGGGGGCAGGGGGGCTTCTCTGCTTATTCCTTCTTTTCTGAAAGTATCTTCTAGGAGTTGGAATGGACACAGATTAGAAAATCCTTTTTTGCCATCTCCTACTTTTTCCAAAATGTCGTCCAAGACTGAGCCAAAGAGGAATTCCTCTTCACACGGGATAGAGCATAGCTTTGACCCAGAGCGCTCTGCGGGCTTCATTATAAAGTGCCACCAATATAGCCTCTAGTATTGCTGAATCCACTGAAGCATCAGATAGAAACGCTGCTGCTCCTCGCATCAACTAAATTGTGGCCAAAATACTGTACCCTGACACCTTACCCCTGAGCTGAGCATTCCAGATGATTCAATCAAACATTAAAGATCTGGCGGTACATGATGCTGAGATGGCTGGTTTCAGAGCTCCAACTGAGGATTCCCCAGTACCCTTACGAAAGCTATCCACCTTTATATCCAGAGGATTCTTAAGCATCCCCATATCCTCAAAGGGTAAAGTGAATCTTTTTGGATGCCTTTGAGACCGTTGCATCTAATTTTGGTGCTTTATCCCAAAATGCTGTAGAGGCCTCAGCAAAAATGATATTTCCTCTTAAATGAGGAAGGAAAGGAAACTACTCTTAGGTTTCTATCAAGATCCACCTTACTGAAGTTGAGTCATTGGTGACAGTCCTACTGTCACTTCTGGAGGCATGTTTTGCACTTGAGCGATTATCACTGCCGCAGCTGCAGATGTTGCTGCCACTTCATTACTGATGGAGCAAAGAACCCAATTAGCTGATGGTCTAATCGTATTTTAAAAGCGGGACATGCCATGCCTTTGTGGACGCTTCTTCTGGTCCTACCACAAAAGTGAAAAATCTCAAAGTGAAATGTCACAGGCACACTTATCGGCAGGGTGATCCTCCATGGTGCACTGACCGGGGTTGTGCGCTAGCCAGGTGACCTCAGTTAATGGTGCCACTACTCGCACTAGCACTAAAGTCAAATCCTCCTTGTCCAACTGTGGTGCTTCCAGGAGCCCTACACCGGCCGCAGGAAGGACAGAACACTGCCGAAATTGACTAGTCAGACACTGGTTAAACTTCTCATCTTCATCTTGTACCATCTGATATCCAAATTAAGGTTGCGTCATCAAGGACAGGGACACCTGATGGGTGGGGGAGGTACCGCCCCTTTTATCCGGTAGGTTTCCTGTCGTTGAAGGGCAGATCCACTCACAGTACAGTGCTGCTGTCATGAGTGAAAAAAAAAAAAAGATACGGTCACTCTCTGTCCATTGTGGCTGATGTACCTTAGCAAAAAGTGACTGTTGAAAAAATGCCCCAGTGGTCAGAGTGAAAATTGCTACATTTATTTTTCTTTTTGACCAACTTCCTTTGTTTTAGGAAATAACATATGTACATTAAACTCAAATGATTGGCTTTCAACCCTGTCTTTTTTTACTGAAGTGTCTACTGAGATTGTGCAAAGGTCTTTGTGAAGGGGAGTGGGGTCAGGTGTGACAGTCTGTGAATGGTTGGATCCTCTATATACAGAATTACCAGTCAATATATTCTTGCCCCTTCTGATGAGAAATCTCCTGCAAACTCTTCCTGAAATAACAGGAGGTATGACTCTAAAAAAGGACTAGTGGATTACTACATTTTCTTTTTAATATTTTAATGTGAAAAAACCCCTCCCAACATTTTTGGGAAAACAAAGTGTTTTTTCTAAAAAGAAGACAGTGTCTTGTATTTTTTTGCCCCCCAAAAAAGCACTAGGGCTTATTTTTGGAGGTCTTATTCTTGGAGAAACATGGTTGGGGGGGTAAGTTTACCACCCAAAAAAGCAGACCCCCCCCCCACTTCCCAGGAGACTCATACTTACCAGACCCGCATGTCTGCGTGGCTCCCAGGTCCTCCCTGTGATCTCCGGCTGGGGGGTGCACGCCGTCCTCCCCTACTTCTGGCTGACACACACACACACACACACACACACACACACACACACACACACACAGCAGATATCACACAAAGCAGATCTCTCTCTCTCTCACACACACACACACACACACACACACACACACACACACACACGATCGCAGATCAAACACACACATCACATCCAGTGTTAAACAATGCTTCCGGCCTCAGGGAATGATGGGAGGAAGTCCCGTGTATCCACAGGTCCTGTAGGCAAGCATTGCGGCAGGTCCTTGCGCTCCACTGCACTGCCTTTCAGGATTTTGCCGGCGAGAAGAAATCGGTGTCACTGGATGTGGTGACTATGTGTGTGATCTGATTGTGTGTGTGATCTGATGTTTGTGTGCGTGATCTGATTGTGTGAGTGCGCGCGATCAGATTGTGTGTGTGAGATCCAATGTGTGCTCGGGTGCAATCACTGCAGGTCCTCTGCTCGGCGTCTGGTGTGATTGCGGGATGCCCGCTTTCTATAAGGAAGTGTCCTGCAGTATCTGTAACTTTTTTAGCTGCACGGACACTTTATTATTGAACCGTGACTAGGACTTATTTTCTGAGGAGGGCTTATATTTAAGCCTTGCTCTGAAAATCCCTGCTAGGGTTCATTTTTGGGTGAGGTCTTATTTTTTAAAAACATGGTAAATACAGGAAAAACAAAAAAATTGATTATGGCTTTCTTTTAACTGCACATGAAACTTATCTTCCCAGACGGGCAGCTGGCATCACCGCCTATCACCCAGATCTCACTATTGCTTACACAGAGGCCGGGTTACTGTGGCACGTCTCGGTGGATACAGCCGATGGTTTACATTCTTCAGCTTAATGTTAACAGAGCTGATGTAAAGATAACTGGATATACATTAGTCATGGAGCGGATCTGAGCAGCAGAATATTCCTCAGAGCCAGAATCAATTCTAAGAAATTACAGGGTCATAATATGATCTTCAAGAATGTCAAGTGAAGAATGTCCGATGGCAACATCCAGGTGTGTGCTCAGCTTTACAGGCAAAAGAGTCTCTGCAGCGGGACCCAAAGTATGGCTGTCCTCCAGCAATCGCTCACAAGGAACAGCTCGCGGCTGCATGTCTCTCATCAAGCGCCACACACATTTACCTGCCAGGACTACAGTAGATATGTAAGACAGAACAGACCTCAGTGTGGGGGTGGATATGCCAGCGAAGACTGAGTTGACCGCTGTGCCCAACAATGCCAAGCACACCCGCCTCCTCCGTAATCATATAAAACTCAACTTCAAATAGACCAAATGGGTCCTGTACCATGTAAAGCTGTCATTTACTGGTAAGTACATGCCGTTCTGCGGATATCACAGACATATGAAAAAGGGGGTGTGCTGGCAGATGGATCAGCACCTCTCTTTATAGTAGATGTAATTACCGCTGGGTCTATTCACATCAGGAATCAATCTGGGAAAAGTATTTTTGTAAGGGAATCTGTCACCAGGCTTTTGTTACCCCATATAACAGCAGCATGAGGTAGGGATAGAGACCCTGACTCCGGCACGGTGGCTCAGTGGTTAGCACTGCAATCTTACAGCGCTGGGGTCCTGGGTTCAAATCTCACCAAGGACATCATCTGCAAGGAGTTTGTATGTTCTCCCCGTATTTGTGTGGGTTTCCTCCGGGTTCTCTGGTTTCGCCCACACTCCAAAGACAGACAGATAGGGAATTTAGATTGTCCCAATGGGGACAGTGATGTTAAATGTATGTAAAGTGCTGCAGCATATGTTGACGCTATATAAAGATTATTATTCCAGAGATGTAACACTTACTGGGCTGCTTGCTTTCGTTTTGATAAAATACCTGTTTTATCTGCTGTAGATCTACCAGTTCTCTAAAGGCTGAGCTCTGTGTAACCCCGCCCACACCACTGACTGGCAACTCTGTGTACACTGTGCATAGGCAAAAAAATGCCAGAGAAGGGGGGGGCGGGATTATATTCTGCGCTCTGGTATATGGAGGACTACATAGCTGCATGTTCACTAGTCTGCCAGTGATAAAATAATTGTTTTATCAGCATTAAATTATCAAAACTGTAAGGCTATGTGCACACAGTGCGTCTTTCGCGGCGTTTTTGCACATTTTTCAAGTGCGTTTTTGGCCTCAAAACTGCATGACTTTGCTTCCCCAGCAAGGTCTATGAGTTTTCAATTTTGCTGTCCGCACACAACTTTTTTTTTAAGCTGCGTTTTTGAGCTTAAAAAAAAAAAAAATGGACATGTCAATTCTTTCCTGCGTTTTTCTGTGTTTTCCCCCCATGCAATGCATTGAAAAACCGCAGAAAAACGCAGAGATCAAAAACGCAGCAAAAGGTAGCCAAAAACGCACCAAATCGCGGTAAAAATGCATGCGTTTTTACCACGGGTGCGGTTTTGTGCGTTTTTAGCAGCCAAAAACGCACAAAAGCGCAGCGTCAAAAAAACGCAGTGTGTGAACTTAGCCTCAGGTAGGGTTCCTGACAGATTCCCTTTAAAAAACAAAAAAAAAAAAAAGAAGACCAAAATAAATATGGGTATACCCTAAAAAAAAAATAAAAAATCATCGCGTACTACACATGCAAGGAGGACTGTCAATACATAAAAATGTGCGTACACCAAGATAAGTGTATTGTATCACAATATTCTAGTCAGTCAGATGCTGGCCAGTCTGAAAAGCTGTAAGTGACCTGCTGTGCCGAGCCCCATGGATCAGTGGCAGTGCCCATGTGAGAAGGGATCGACAATCCTCACGCTGACACTTTCTTTATGGGTTAAACTTGCGGAATAGTTTTGTGGAGTTTATAGTTTCATAATCTGGGAAAATCTGTCATATAAATAAAAGTGAAGGCCCACGGGGTAAAAAAAAAAAACCTGTCCAGGTTCCCGGAGAGGGATCCATAGAGAGTAAATTCCTGCTCAGGCACGCCGCGCAGCTTACTAATACATGAGCGAGGCTTCTGGTTTCCTGTGCACAACACGAGAACATGAAGATGATGCTCCAGAACCACAGCAATGTATGTGCCCACTGCAAGAAATGGAGGACACGCACACTCAGACCCACAATAAGGTAACATTATATACAATGGATGCTTTAAAAAGCTAAATAAATAGGTCCGCCTATAGGAGATAAGATAAAGTGACCTGAGATGAGATGATAGCCCACAGATTAGTGGATTCTGATACAATGGGGATTACTGAATAAGCCAGACATTCGCGGATACTAGCATCATGCTCAATAATAGAGTACGTTCCCTCTCTTATACTGGGGAATATACTGTACATTAGTTTCCGGAGGAAATAAAGAAACTGCCCGAGCCAGGCCACAAGGACACAAGACTAAAGCAGGTGAATTTGTCACATTTGCACAGGAAATTCTGCATTTCCTGCACTTATTGGCCATGTTTACCTACATAGACCACATAGTAATACAGGACAATGCTCAGGAAGCGCAGTGTTTGTTTGCACATCGTATTGGACACATGACATTCTCTCCTATGTCTCACAAGACGGCGCTGTATCAAAGGATTCAGGACTCCGAGATCTGAACGTAATGTGGCTAATACATGAACTAGATTTGTTCCTATTACAGACGCTCTACAAACCAGCATGGAGGCGTTACTGGATGGATAAAGTGGAGCTGCAAGATGGGCTGTGCAACTCCTGTACCATTCATGCATTACCTGTACCAAACACATTCACGCAACATCCACACAGAACATGCATAAATCACTTATAAGTGAGCATACAGATGACAACAGGGGCTCGCAGTTGCTGCCTGGGGCAAATGCCTTTCCTCCCTTCCCCAGGCAACACATTACCTCGGGAAGGGAAGAAATGTGTTTACCTAAGGCAGGGAGGCAATGTATTTACCTAGCGGTAGGGAGGAAATGTGCTTACCTCGGGCAGGGAGGAAATGTGTTTACCTCGGGCAGGGAGGAAATGTGTTTACCTCGGGCAGGGAGGAAATGTGTTTACCTCGGGCAGGGAGGAAATGTGTTTACCTCGGGCAGGGAGGTAAATGTTGAGGAGAGCCATAAAATGAAATACTTAATTAACCTCTGGACATAGAGCATTATGGGAAATATGTCGATTTGCCTTACATAATTCAGGTTTCAGATCATATACATGACACAGATATAAAGGTGGCTGTCATTGCCTGTTTCTCCACACCTTGCTTGGAATGCAAGGAATGTCCAGATGAAAGAAGATACCATATAAGAGAAGACCAAACCAAAGATCAGATGACATTACAGACCAGACCATCCAGCATGGATCCACCAGATGGGAGGGACGTCATCACCATCACCATGGATCCATCCAATGATGTCATAGACCCGCCTACAATGACGCCTACCAATCAGCTCATGGACTAACACATTGTTCGACCCACTGACCAATGAACACATCCGGACATGCCCCTTCGCAAGGTTATATCAGAGCAAGCTCAGTTGTAATAAAGCAGAGCATGGGCTGACTTCTGTCGAGGAAAGATGAATATCCGACTGTGTCTGATCTCATTTTTCAAGCATGCACTCGATCCACACCAATTAGACCAGGCAGTAGGCAACTAGTGATCTCTGGTTAAGAGTTCACCTTAACATAAACACACTTCCTCCCTGCCCGAGGTAAACACACTTCCTCCCTGCCCGAGGTAAACACACTTCCTCCCTGCCCGAGGTAAACACACTTCCTCCCTGCCCGAGGTAAACACACTTCCTCCCTGCCCGAGGTAAACACACTTCCTCCCTGCCCGAGGTAAACACACTTCCTCCCTGCCCGAGGTAAACACACTTCCTCCCTGCCCGAGGTAAACACACTTCCTCCCTGCCCGAGGTAAACACACTTCCTCCCTGCCCGAGGTAAACACACTTCCTCCCTGCCCGAGGTAAACACACTTCCTCCCTGCCCGAGGTAAACACACTTCCTCCCTGCCCGAGGTAAACACACTTCCTCCCTGCCCGAGGTAAACACACTTCCTCCCTGCCCGAGGTAAACACACTTCCTCCCTGCCCGAGGTAAACACACTTCCTCCCTGCCCGAGGTAAACACACTTCCTCCCTGCCCGAGGTAAACACACTTCCTCCCTGCCCGAGGTAAACACACTTCCTCCCTGCCCGAGGTAAACACACTTCCTCCCTGCCCGAGGTAAACACACTTCCTCCCTGCCCGAGGTAAACACACTTCCTCCCTGCCCGAGGTAAACACACTTCCTCCCTGCCCGAGGTAAACACACTTCCTCCCTGCCCGAGGTAAACACACTTCCTCCCTGCCCGAGGTAAACACACTTCCTCCCTGCCCGAGGTAAACACACTTCCTCCCTGCCCGAGGTAAACACACTTCCTCCCTGCCCGAGGTAAACACACTTCCTCCCTGCCCGAGGTAAACACACTTCCTCCCTGCCCGAGGTAAACACACTTCCTCCCTGCCCGAGGTAAACACATTTCCTCCCTGCCCGAGGCAAATACATTTCCTCCCTGCTAGAGACAACACATTTCCTCTCTGCCTGAGTGATTTTACAATGTCTCCAGCTCTCTGAGCTAATCATAAATTAATTTACAATGAGGTCATAAGCCTTGTAAGGCAGCACAAACACTCACTCCTGTGATAAAACAGGCAGGGAACACCATTACCTCAGAAAAAAACAAACCCATCTGTGAGCCCCTGCTGTATTATCTGTATAATCACTTATAATTAACTCATGCGTTCTGCCCTGGCCAGGAGCTGTGGTACCGTATATGCAGACCATGAAATGGAGCATCCTGTACGGTCAGACACGGCCATTACACAGTGCATGCAGGGACACCATTTACAAGATTATTTCAGCATAGGAACAGGTTTTTATACACTCGTGGAACATGTACTATCTTTATGGAATACCACTTTAAAATTGGCACCATAAATTGACAAGCGGTGGAGGTAAAATCTGCACCGCTGCTTAATTTATGCTTATATATGCTTTATATCTTCTGTGCAACACTTTGGAGATTATGAAGATGCAGTCAGTGATGTGGTTACCTGTGGGTTGTTGGCCTCCACCAGCTTACACTGCCGCAGGAACAGCTTCAGATTCCCCCAGTTCATAAAAGGCAGCAGCACCATTGGTTTTTCACCGTCCTCTATACAGACATGGCCGATGGGGAGAAGATTCCTAAATAAAAATAGAAAGAGGTGGTAATTTCTAGATACTTGAATAGATATCTTCCTACATCTGTAAGTCATTATGGGGTTTAATTTCGAATTTACCAAAAAAAAAAAAAAAAATTACGACAACACATCCCAAGGGAAGCCGGACCCCAGTATTCAGAGCTGAATACTATTTTAATAAGGGGCCTTGTGAGGCAATCCTTTTATTGTGGTTTATTTTAAATACCCCAACAAAGAACCAAGTGCCAACTTCAATATGTAATGCCACTGATCTGCATATTCCATGGCCATGTGCCCATGGGAGATCGTACCTAGGACTTTTCTGCAGGTATTTTCACAGGCTCACGCAGCAACTCCCCGGAATCCACAGCTATCCATTGCTGCGGTATATCTGCGGAGCTGTTGCGGTAAACAGTGTGGATTTCCCGCCCTGTATCTCCATAGTGGGGGGGGGGGGCGGGAATTCCGCAAATAATTCCGCATGAATAATGGACATGCAGTTACGTGCGGCTGCGGGACATCCGCAGCATATTCCGCAGTTGCAAAAACCGTAGTATTGATACAGCACTCCCAAAATCCCATTAGGATAACATGGGGAGTGTCTGTACTTGCGTAAACCCGCGGATTTATCTGGAAAATCTAGAAAATCTGCGGGTTTTCCGTGGCAAAATTTTTCCGTGGTTACTTTCTCCCATGGGCACATAGCCTAAGTGGCCTTTCAGCTGGGACCATGTGGAGCAATAATTGCTCCATGCAAACTAAAGGCTCTGGTGTCTAGTAACTTTACATACAGCAGCGTGCATACAACTGGCTTAAACAGCAGTAATGAATGAAGTGTGGATAGACAAGTCCATCCTACAGAATGACATCAAGACATCTATGGGTCTGCAATCATTTACTCCCTGTGCCCTTAAGTCAGAGGAACATCGAGGTGTTGGCACAGCGCAGGTCTATATAACCTCTGACGCTTACCACATCTGCAGCTGTAAACGGCATTGCAAAATGTGCTCTCCAGCCGGGGAAGAGAAATTGGCGTTCTTTCAAAATTTAAGCCATGACATTAAACCTCTCCCCACAGGGCACAAGTGAGTAAAACAATCAAATCACTATTTGATATGCACTCCGAACAGAAAATTGGTTTTGAAATATTTGCTGGCATCGTGAAGCCGCCCGCGGCTACAGAAAACTATGACACGTGCCCTAATAACGAAACAGAGGTGAAGAAAAAGAAAAAAAAAAAAGTGTCCAGGAACATAATGGAGAACAGAACAACAGGCATGTGTTCACTGCTTAACATCCGATACATGAGGAGTCTACCTCATCACTGGGATAGCAGAGCAGGTAGGACGCGGACACAGTAATGGCAACTGTTTCCTGCAGTATTTATGGAAAAGAACTTACTAAAGTTAAAGGTTCTGTCCCTAGAACTGAATCCGATCATTTTAGAAGCCTTTCGGCAAGCATCGGTAAGCAAGGAACATGAGGTCTTGCACAGCGCCTCTACACTCCTCCCCTAAATCTTTGGCTATAAATCAACAGAGAAGGGCAGATTAACTTATATCGTATTTTCCGCTTTATAAGACGCACCTGATTATAAGACGCACCCCCAAATTTGGTGAAGGAATAGAGAATTTTTTAATAAATGGGGTACGTCTTATAATGCCAGTGTCCGTCTAAAAAATCATATAGGGTATATGTCCATCATAGCCCCCCCATCCTAAAATTAGCCCGCTTAATCTGGATATGGCCACCTTATATTGAATATAGCCCCCTTGTGCTGGTACACATCCCCCAGTGATGCCACATGTCCCCTATGGCTGGCACACGTCATCTATGGCTGGCACACGGCCCCTATGGCTGGCACACGGCCCCCTGTGGCTGGCGCACAGCCCCCAATGATGCCACATGTCCCCTATGGCTGGTGCACAGCCCCCAATGATGGCACACGGCCCCTATGGCTGGCACACGGCCCCTATGGCTGGCACACGGCCCCTATGGCTGGCACACTGGCCCCTATGGCTGGCACACTGGCCCCTATGGCTGGCACACTGGCCCCTATGGCTGGCACACTGTCCCCTATGGCTGGCACACTGTCCCCTATGGCTGGCACACTGTCCCCTATGGCTGGCACACGGTCTCCTATGGCTGGCACACATCACCCTGTGTTAGATATCGCCTCCATGCTGCTGCTTTTAGTAAAATAAACTCTTTCCTTACCTTCTCCAGCGCGGTCTTCCCTCGTGTGTCCCTCCGTGGGGTTGAGCTCCTCCTGTCTCCTTCACTTCCTACTTCCTGGTTCTCGGAGCTGGTCATGTGATCGACACAACAGAGAGATATCTCTGCGTGCCTGATCACATCAGCAGGAGGGAGACCGGGGAGACACACTGGAGGAGGTGAGTAAAGAGTTTTTTATTTTACTATGGGTAGCAGCATGGGGGCCATAGCTAACACAGGGGTGCATGTGCGATCAAAGGGAGCGCAGGCAGATATAACATGCGCCGCTCCCCCAGCCCATCGCCGCGGTGCGGTTTCAGCACCACGGTGATGGACAGC
This sequence comes from Anomaloglossus baeobatrachus, assembly GCF_048569485.1. Classification (NCBI taxonomy): domain Eukaryota; kingdom Metazoa; phylum Chordata; class Amphibia; order Anura; family Aromobatidae; genus Anomaloglossus; species Anomaloglossus baeobatrachus. The sequence goes on from NC_134355.1 coordinate 582,206,605, forward strand.
GGCTGCGCATATTATATGAGCGGGAGCAGGAGATCAAAGGCTCCCTCCCGCAGCTTCACAAACCTCTACGAGCCTCCACCAGCCCCCCCAGCACCGCTCCAGAGTTGCCCCCACCTCCCCTGGACCCTGCAGTATATAATCCGTATATTCGGATTATAAGACACACCCCCTACTTTCCCCCAAAATTTTGGGGGAAAAAAAGTGCGTCTTATAAAGCGAAAAATACGGTAGATAAATAAAACACAAGAAAATGAAGTCCTATAACTGTTCTGTGTTTCTCGGTCTCTGCCCTCCTGTGCAGAGATTGCCCTCTGAAATACAGGATACAGCAAGGAGCATTATTTGTCTTCTCTACACCTCTAAATGAGTTCAGGAACACTCCCAATGTAATAGGAACCAAGGTTAGCTTGATCTGGAGGGAGAAAGGCTTCCCATACCACATGGTCTGGATGAGGATGATGACAGGAGTAGTCATAACTTTTGCCATCTGGTACGTGCCTATGGTGTTATTCTGGAGGGACAGGTTGGTGAAGACCACAAATTCACAAAAGCGGAGGGCTAGGAGCAGCACCTTCCTGCCACTAAGGTGCTGCTCCTAGCCCTCAGCTTCTGTGGATTTGTGGTCTTCACCAACCTGTCTTGCCAGAACACCACCATAGGCACCTACCAGCTGGCAAAAGTTATGACTACCTCTGCATGAGGCCTGAGCTTCTATATCTGCTGTTTTAGGCTGGCCATGACACAGCTCGTGCAGCCAAAGACCCCTGTATTCTGCCTGCTACACCAAGGGAATAATGTCCTGCAAGATACAGAGAAGCAAAAAGTCCAAATGGTTCCAGCTTTCTGCAATATCTTGCAGGTCACGGTCATACTATTCACTTGCAGTATGTGGCGATATAGCAGGGGCATACAGCTATCTTTGGCCACACGATTTGTGTCAAGGCCAAAGTCATGGAGCAGCATCAACCAAAAGGTTATGTATGACGTCCATGACTACTTCTGTAATGGAAATATAAAGGACTAAATGTGGTCACGTACGCTGGAGATGTCAGACCGATAATTCTCTCACCAACATAAATATGCACACCAGGATGGGCAGAGCGAGTTCTTCTCTCCGTGGGGAGATGGGAGTAAGCCCCTTTATTAGCTCATCACCCCGACATCGGAGAGAGACTGGACACTCCCCAAAACACAAAATCACAGGGTTCGGCAGACACGTCACTAACATGTATGGCGATTTGTCTGCAGAGACAGAGAGATGGGTGACTCAAATAGTGGCTGCCTTCTGGGACCTGTTTTCTGCTATTCTTTTATCCATTAGATTATGGTAAGGAACAGAAGACACCAACAATGGACATGCTGACAGAATATCACACCTTCAGTGCCCCTTACACGGCTGCTCTCATCACACCACAGTGATATACTCTACGGAGTAACACATCCCTGCCTTACCCAAGCCGTAATTTCCATGATCTCACTACTGTTTAATGCAGGCAGGTTAGAAGTTCATGAAGAGCTACATGCGGTAATGCCGACTAACCCCGATGATGACAGATCTGGAAGACATACTGTAGGCCTCAGAGAAGGACAGCATGGAGGCAGTGCACTATTTTTACAGTCGGCTCAGGATTTCTGCTTTTAATCCTCCCTCTATTCCAAAAGGATACGCTCCGAGCAGATCCAAACACGCATAAGCTCATGTAGATTCCCTAACACAAAAGCGGGATTATACTTGTGTATTATCGCTAGTAAGGCAAACGCGACTGACAAACCCTCCTGCGTCATGACACTCAGCACTCTCCTATATGGCAACACACGTGTCCGCGTCTACACATCAGAATGAAACCTTACACTATATGGCTCCTTCACATTACACACGATCAAGACTTTCTGCCGTCACAGGAGTTGGTTCCCACTTTGCAGCTAAAATAACTTCTAGGAAGACATACTTCAACATCATGGAGGTGACTGTGGATTACTACCCATTTATCCAGAAGGACATCTGTGAGGTCAGACCCTGATGTTGGGGAGAGGGCCGGGCTCACAGTTACTGCTCTAGTTCATCCCAAAGTTGTCAGATGGGGATGAGGTCAGTGCTGTGTGGCCAGCCATGTTTTTTCACACCAAACTCTCCCAACTAGGTCTTTGTGGACCTTACTTTGTGTGGAGTCATGATGGAAAGGGCCTTCCCCTAAACTGATCCCACAAAAATGGAAGCTCCATCCGATGCTCAGCATTGTGCTTGGTGATGTAAAGCTGCATGCTGCCGCTCAGCCACAGAAACTCATGTCGACAGGCCCACAGGGCCCCCGACGACAGGCCCACAGGGCCCCCGACGACAGGCCCACAGGGCCCCCGACGACAGGCCCACAGGGCCCCCGACGACAGGCCCACAGGGCCCCCGACGACAGGCCCACAGGGCCCCCGACGACAGGCCCACAGGGCCCCCGACGACAGGCCCACAGGGCCCCCGACGACAGGCCCACAGGGCCCCCGACGACAGGCCCACAGGGCCCCCGACGACAGGCCCACAGGGCCCCCGACGACAGGCCCACAGGGCCCCCGACGACAGGCCCACAGGGCCCCCGACGACAGGCCCACAGGGCCCCCGACGACAGGCCCACAGGGCCCCCGACGACAGGCCCACAGGGCCCCCGACGACAGGCCCACAGGGCCCCCGACGACAGGCCCACAGCGCCCCCGACGACAGGCCCACAGCGCCCCCGACGACAGGCCCACAGCGCCCCCGACGACAGGCCCACAGCGCCCCCGACGACAGGCCCACAGCGCCCCCGACGACAGGCCCACAGCGCCCCCGACGACAGGCCCACAGCGCCCCCGACGACAGGCCCACAGCGCCCCCGACGACAGGCCCACAGCGCCCCCGACGACAGGCCCACAGCGCCCCCGACGACAGGCCCACAGCGCCCCCGACGACAGGCCCACAGCGCCCCCGACGACAGGCCCACAGCGCCCCCGACGACAGGCCCACAGCGCCCCCGACGACAGGCCCACAGCGCCCCCGACGACAGGCCCACAGCGCCCCCGACGACAGGCCCACAGCGCCCCCGACGACAGGCCCACAGCGCCCCCGACGACAGGCCCACAGCGCCCCCGACGACAGGCCCACAGCGCCCCCGACGACAGGCCCACAGCGCCCCCGACGACAGGCCCACAGCGCCCCCGACGACAGGCCCACAGCGCCCCCGACGACAGGCCCACAGCGCCCCCGACGACAGGCCCACAGCGCCCCCGACGACAGGCCCACAGCGCCCCCGACGACAGGCCCACATGTATAATTTTTGTGTGAATGTTAATGCCACAGGAGGTTTGTATTCTGCGTCAATGGTGGCTTTTCTGCCCTCTGTGCTCCAGGACTTCGCTCTTTACCTGGTCTCCACTTTGTGGCAGAGTTGCTATTGCTCCTAAACGCTTCCACTTTTCAATAATATCACTTGGAGCTGATCGACTATTTACGAAGGAAATTTCTTGTTACAACAGTACCATCTTTTTTTCAGGACCACACGCAGATGTGCATAACAAGATTACCGTCAGTTTAGCTGAAGTTAAATGAGATTTCATTGCAGAACCATGAATGCCGCTCTGGGCTATAATAAAGTTAGACCTCAGGATCAGTACAAGTCAAGTTATTTCATGTTGATTACTTTTAGGCTATGTGTCCACGGTAGAATGTACCTGCGGATTTTTCTGCATGAAAATCCGCGACTTTCGTGGCAAATCCGCACCTTATTTTTGCCGCGGATTTTGATGCGGATTTTTTTTTTTTCCCCCCCATTCTATACCCAAAATTCGCACCAAAATCCACAACAATAATTGACATGCTGCAGATTTTTCCGGATCAAAATCCGCGGCACATCCGCCGCGGAAAAATCCGCAGCATGGACACAGCATTTCCAAAATGCCATTGAAATGGCTTGGAAGTGCCGGTGCTGCAAATTTTCGGAAAATCCGCGGTAAATCCGCGGCAAATCCACGGCAAAATCCGCGCAAAATCCGCAGCGTGGGCACATAGCCTTAGATACATGAAAATCTTTAAGGAAAGAAGGGGAACGACCAAAGTAAAAAAGATAGAAAAAGTGATGGATCATATGCGCTACCACTGCAAAAGATATAGGTCTCCAAAAAGTAAGGATAAGAAACGTGTTGCCATTAATAAATCAGTTTATCCTTATCTTTGGACTTGTCTTCTGCAGTGGCAGCGGCCGGGATCCACCACTTTTTATCTAATTACTATGGCATGGGTGGGGGGGGTGAGCTCAGCAATCGGCAAAGCAGACTCCTATCCATCATTCCTCAGAGTGGTGCTGCACCATCCGCCAGGTGAGAGATCCATTCGTTGCTCTGTTCTGAAATAAGTGATATCACACAGTGAGCGCCTTTTTTCTTCTTTTCATAGTTAAAACAAAAAAAAGAAAAACCCCTCAAAAAACATTATTTAGCTAAAATAATGCTGCCATATGAAAAGTTATTGACAAAAGAGGCCTGACTGTGTATTCAGACAGACCCACTAATATAGATAAAAGCAAACCAGGTCACTCTCTACTTAATACACTGTACTGGTCTGCATTGATACAGATATACATTGGATCATTAAGTCGGTCCCTGTAGACTCGTGTTCTTTGAAGGGACTCAATCAGCAAAGAATGACTGTTCAAACCAAGCACGGACAAATATTTCAGTGCTCCTCCCCATCTGCTTGTTTTCCATCTATTTTCGCCCTTCTCTGGCTGTATGACGTCAGAACAGTCAATCAAAAGAACAGAGGAGGATGGAGAGAGAGAAAACAAGCAGGCAGGAAAATGCATTTAAATTATTGGCCCCTCCATGATGCACCGGTCGCCTGTGCTTGGTTTGAATAGTCATTCTTTGCTGACAAAGGCCCTTTAATTAAGATAAAATCCCATCTGTTTATATAGATCCCGTATGTTTATGGAGGAATTCTAATTATAAAAACATACTTTAAAATAAAGACAAAAATATTTCATGGTAAATGTGACTGTATAAATACTGCATCACTGCAATATCATAAACATCATCCCTCTTCTGGACTGTATGTGGGAGAGATATTTAAGCCGGGGGGAGGAGGGGGATGTTGTAAACATGACAGAATCAAATAATTTCCTATATGTGGAAAGAAGGGAATTTTGTTACTTACCGTAAATTCCTTTTCTTCTAGCTCCAATTGGGAGACCCAGACGATTGGGTGTATAGCTACTGCCTCCGGAGGCCACACAAAGCATTACACTAAAAAGTGTAAGGCCCCTCCCCTTCTGGCTATACACCCCCCGTGGGATCACGGGCTGATCAGTTTTAGTGCAAAAGCAAGAAGGAGGAAAGCCAATAACTGGTTAAACAAATTCAATCCGAAGGAACATCGGAGAACTGAAACCATTCAACATGAACAACATGTGTACCCGAACAAACCAAAAATCCCGAAGGAACCAGGGGCGGGTGCTGGGTCTCCCAATTGGAGCTAGAAGAAAAGGAATTTACGGTAAGTAACAAAATTCCCTTCTTCGGCGCTCCATTGGGAGACCCAGACGATTGGGACGTCCAAAAGCAGTCCCTGGGTGGGTAAATGAATACCTCAAGTTTGGACTGTAAAAACAGCCCTTCCCTACATGGAGGCAATCTCCGCCTGCAGGACTCATCTACTTAGGCTGGCATCCGCCTAAGCGTAGGCATGCACCTGAAAATGCTTGGTGAAGGTGTGCAGACTCGACCAGGTAGCCGCCTGGCACACCTGCTGAGCCGTAGCCTGGTGCCGTAATGCCCAGGACGCACCCACGGCTCTGGTAGAATGGGCCTTCAGCCCTGATGGAACCGGAAGCCCAGTAGAACGGTAGGCTTCAAGGATTGGTTCCTTGATCCATCGAGCCAGGGTGGATTTTGCAGCCTGCGATCCCTTGCGCTGACCAGTGACAAGGACAAAGAGTGCATCCGAGCGGCGCAGGGGCGCCGTGCGGGAATGTAGATTCTGGGTGCTCTACACCAGATCCAACAATGCAAAGCCATTACATATCGATGAAATGGATAAAAGGAAGGTAAGGAGATATCCTGATTGTGATAAAAAGGGGATACCACCTTAGGGAGAAACTCTGGGATCGGGCGCAGCACTACCTTATCTTGGTGAACACCAGGAAGGGAGCTTTGGATGACCGCGCTGCTAGTTCGGACACTCTCCGAAGAGACGTGACCGCTACCAGAAAGGCCACTTTCTGTGAAAGTCGAGAAAGTGAAAACATCCCTCAGAGGCTCGAAGGGCGGCTCCTGGAGAGCAATTAATACCCTGTTCAGATCCCATGGGTCTAACGGCCTCTTGTACGGAGGGACAATGTGATAACCCCCCTGCAGGAACGTGCGTACCTGAGGAAGTCGTACTAGGCGCTTCTGAAAGAATACCGACAGCGCTGCGACTTGTCCTTTAAGGGAGCCGAGCGACAAACCTTTTCCCAAACCAGATGCAGGAAGGGAGGAAAAAGGAGACAATGCAAATGGCCAGGGAGACACTCCCTAAGCAGAGCACCAAGATAAGAATAACTTCCACGTCTTGTGGTAGATCTTGGCAGACGTCGGCTTCCTAGCCCGTCTCATGGTGGCAATGACGTCTTGAGATAATCCTGAAGACGCTAGGATCTCGGACTCGATGGCCACACAGTCAGGTTCAGGGCCGTAGAATTCAGTGGAAAAAACGGCCCTTGGGACAGTAAGTCTGGCCGGTCTGAGAGTGCCCACGGTTGGCCGACCGTGAGATGCCACAGATCCGGGAACCACGACCTCCTCGGCCAGTCTGGGACGACGAGGATGGCGCGGCGGCAATCGGAGCTGAGCTTGCGTAGCACTCTGGGCAACAGTGCCAGAGGTGGAAACACATAGGGTAGCTGGAACTGCGACCAATCCTGAACTAAGGCGCCTGCCGCCAGAGCCCTTTGCTCGTGAGACCGCGCCATGAAAATCGGGACCTTGTTGTTGTGCCGAGACGCCATTAGGTCGACGTCCGGCATCCCCCAGCGGCTACAGATTTCCTGACACCATTCTGGGTGCAGAGGCCATTCCCCTGCGTCCATGCCCTGGCGACTGAGGAAGTCTGCTTCCCAATTTTCTACGCCCGGGATGTGAACTGCGGATATGGTGGATGCTCTGTCTCCCACCCACATCAGAATCCGCCGGATTGCCTGGTAGGCTTGGCGATGCGTGTTCCGCCTTGGTGGGTGATGTATGCCACCGCTGTGGAATTGTCCGACTGAATTCGGATCTGTTTTCCTTCCAGCCACTGCTGGAAGGCTTGCAGGGCAAGATACACTGCCCAGATTTCCAGAACATTGATCTGAAGGATGGACTCCTCTGAAGAGGGTCCTTGACCGTCTGAGAAGGGAGACGTTCCTGTCTAGGGACGTCGACTCCCCAACCCATTGGCAAAGCATGTCCCATTGAAGTGGACGCAGATGAAACTGCGCGAAAGTGACTGCCTCTGCATGAGGCGTCTTAAGGGGTGTGACTGGCCTTGAAGGAGAGACTGCACCCCCGTCTGTAGTGAACGCTGCTTGTCCAGCGGAAGCTTCACTATCGCTGAGGGAGTGTGAAACTCCATGCCCAGATATGTCAGCGATTGGGTCGGTGCCCGATTTAACCTTGAAAAGTTGATGATCCACCCGAAACTCTGGAGAGTCTCCAGCGCCACGTTCAGGCTGTGTTGGCATGCCTCTTGAGAAGGTGCCTTGACAAGTGGATCGTCCCAGTAAGGATCACAGAGTGACCCTGAGAGTGCAGGACTGCTCCCACTGCTGCCCTGAACTTGGTGAAAACCCGTAGGGCTGTCGCCAGACCGAAGGGCAGGGCTACGAACTGAAGATGCTCGTCTTCAATAACGAAACGTAGCAAACGCTGGTGCTCTGGAGCAATCGGCACGTGGAGATAAGCATCCTGATGTCTATTGATGCTAGGAAATCTCCTTGAGACATTGAGGCAATGACGGAGCGGAGGGTTACATCCGGAACCGCCTGGCCTTCACGTGCTTGGTGAGCAGTTTTAGGTCCAGAACGGAACGGAAAGAGCCACCCTTTTTTGGCACCCCAATCAGATTGGAGGAAAAAAACGTGTCTTGTTCCTGAAGAGGAACAGGGATTACCACTCCTTCTGCCTGCAGAAGAGCATCGGCTCGGTGGGGGGGGGGGGGGGGGAAGTTCTGAAGAATCGAGCCGGAGGACGAGAACAGAGCTCTATCCTGTACACGTGAGACACAATGTCTCTCACCCACCGGTCTGTGACCTGTGGCAGCTAAATGTCGCCAAGCGGGAGAGTCTGCCACCAACCGCGGATGCGGAGAGAGAGAGCTGAAAGTCATGAGGAGACCGCCTTGGTAGCGGTTCCTCCGGCTGCCTTCCTTGGGCGTGATTGAGCCCGGCCGGAATCTGAGCCCCTCTGAGCCTTTTGAGCCCTTTTGGACGAGGACAATTGGGACCTGCCCGAGCCTGGGAAGGACCGAAACCTCGACTGTCCCTCCAGGACAGCATTACTAGGGTAAGTCGCAATGCAGACATTGCGAGGTTAAGGACACCACCTGCGGCACAGATGTAACATGTGCTCAAGACCAGCTGCGCAAGACCAGCTGAAATAGCTTAGAGTGCCCATACGGCTGCGAATGCCGGAGCAACCGACACGCTGATAGCTTCACAGACAGATTTCAACCAGAGGTCCATCTGTCTGTCAATGGCATCTTTAAGTGAAGTCCCATCTCCACTGCAACTATGGATCTAGCCGCAAGCCTGGAGATTGGGGGATCCACCTTTGGACCCTGGGTCCAGCGCTTGACCACGTCAGGGGGAAGGGATAACGTGTATCCTTAATACGTTTGGAGAAAACGCTTATCTGGTAAGCGTGGTGTTTCTGAACTGCTTCTCTGAAGTCAGCGTGGCCAGAAAAGTACTCAATATACGCATGAGATACTGAAAAGGGATTTCTCCTGCTGTGAAGCTGACTCCTCCACTGGGGGAGCTGAGGGAGAAATATCCAACATTCCATTGATGGACGCTATAAGATCATTCACTATGGCGTCACCATCCGGTGTATCCGGATTGAGAGCGGTGTTAGGACCAAAGCCCTGATCAGCTACGTCTGCCTCATCATACAGAGAGTCCTCCTGCTGGGACCCTGACCAGTGATGAAGCCGAGTGCCGCACCCAGCGAGCTAGCTTAGGCTGTCTGGGACTGTCGTCCGTGTCAGAGCCTTCACCCTGGAATGCCTGGGACCCCCCCGGAGCACTGATTATGTTCCAAATGAGGGTGGCCAGGGAGCTTGATCAAGATTGCCCATGGCCTGTCTGGACTGCAAAGTCTCTATCCCATGACAAGCTATCAGCCGAAACTGCAACTCCGTCCCTTTCCCTGGACAGGGTTCACAGGTGGTTCCTTTGGCCACCTCTAGTAGAGACCCCGGCTGACCAAGTGCTACAGAGGAGCATTGCACACAATGGGGACATTGGAACCTGCCGGTGGAACAGTATCACATGCAGTAAAAGCAGCATAGAAAGCCTGTGTTGCTTTTTTGCTGCTGTATTCTAGCCATCTATGCAATGTATAGCATACAAGCATAAGTACAAATGAACACTTCAGCACATGCAATACAAGCAGCATAGAAAGCCTGTGCCTTGGCACCCTTGCTTTTTTGCTGCTGTTGTCCAGCCATCTAGGAGAATATAGCCAAGAGTAGCGACCGTACAGTGCAATGTATAGCATACAAGCATAAGTACAAATGAACACTTCAGCACATGCAATACAAGCAGCCTATAAAGCCTGTGCCTTGGCACCCATGCTTTTTTGCTGCTGTTGTCCAGCCATCTAGGAGAATATAGCCAAGAGTAGCGACCGTACAGTGCAATGTATAGCATACAAGCATAAGTACAAATGAACACTTCAGCACATGCAATACAAGCAGCATAGAAAACCTGTGCCTTAGCACCCTTGCTTTTTTGCTGCTGTTATCTCGCCATCTAGGAGGGCATATAGCCAAAAATAGCGACCTACAGTGCAGTGTATAGCATACAAGCATAAAATACAAATGGACACTTCGGTATTTAGTGGGGTCAGCACTTCAGGTGCTGCTTACCGCCCGCCTATAACGCGGGTGTGTGGTCGCCAGAGCCCTGTGACTGGTTGCCCAGAGCATGTCTCCGTTCCCCAGCTCGGACTGCGTGCAGGAATGGCTGCCGGCGTCCTGTGAAGAGGGGCGGGCCGTGGGCGTGCCCCAGACAAGAGCGGGAAACTGGCGTCCCACTGTGTCCAGTGAAGGGGGCTGGAGAATGCAAAGCAGACTCCAGCCCTCGGCGCTGACTGTCTGTACAGCGTCCCGCCTCTCCCCTGACTGGCAGGGCTGGAGGCGGGAACGAAACGAAAACTAGGCCGCAAAGCCGGGGACTCGAGTAATAAGCGCGGCCGTCCATGTGCACGGCCAGCGCGGAAGTCCCCGGCGCACCACAAGTCCCAGCCGCGCCACAATGTAAAAAACACCCAGCAGCGGCCGGCGCGGCAGTTCCCAATACATAAAGTCACTCAGCAAAGCTGTAGTGAATAATAGCACGAGCGCTCCGCGCTGTTGCCCCCGGCGCACTAACACTCCCAGCAATGCTGGTGTGTGTGTGCGCGCTTGCCCGGGGACACAGAGTACCTTAATGTAGCAGGGCCTGTCCCTGACGATACTCAGCTCCATATCCAGCAGGTTCTCTGGGTCTGTGGATGGAGCCCGGTCTCAGTGCCTGGAGACCTGTAAGATCCCACTTCACCCAGAGCCCTGAGGGGGGATGGGGAAGGAAAACAGCATGTGGGCTCCAGCCTCCGTACCCGCAATGGGTACCTCAACCTTAACAAACACCCGACAAAAGTGGGGTGAGAAGGGAGCATGCTGGGGGCCCTATATGGGCCCACTTTTCTTCCAACCGACATAGTCAGCAGCTGCTGCTGACTAAAAACAGTGGAGCTATGCGTGGATGACTGACCTCCTTCGCACAAAGCTTGAAAACTGATCAGCCCGTGATCCCACGGGGGGTGTATAGCCAGAAGGGGAGGGGCCTTACACTTTTTAGTGTAATGCTTTGTGTGGCCTCCGGAGGCAGTAGCTATACACCCAATCGTCTGGGTCTCCCAATGGAGCGCCGAAGAAATACGGTTGTTAGATGGAAGAAGCCATATATATCTAAAATATTCTGTTATTATATAAATGTGATTGAGAATCACACATTCCCACACACTGTGTCCCGATATTATGGGAGAACCCCAGTACATGCGGTACATTATATCACATCATTATGCTAATTATTTCACACCATCCTGTGATCTAAGGACATGTGCCCACGATCAGGACTCGCTGTGTTATGAACGCAGAGAGTCCTGACCGGGGGGGGGGGCGTATGTCTCCACTGCGGGAGATCGCAGCTGCCTGTGCCCACGATCAGGGTTCAGTGCGCTGCGGTCTCATCACTTGTGTTCTCCCTACAGAGTACGCATGCGAATCCACAGCAAACAATTGACATGCTGCTGCCTGGAAAGACGCTCCACAGGTCAGCGTTTGCTGTGGAAAAAAACAAGCACAGTGGGCACGGGATTTCTAGAAATCTCATCCACTGTGCTTATACTGTACACTGCAGCGTTTTGGACACAGCTAAAGCATTGTGCATCCAAAACGCTGCAAACACTGATCGTGGGCACGTACCCTAATAAGACTCCATTGGGGATCAGTAGTGAGGCTGCTCAGTCACAGATAATACCTCCCATTACTGCGGAGTTGAATGATATGGCTAAGGAGTCTAATGTACAATCCGCTCCTAACTACAGTAAATAATAAAGTGCGGTACAAGTGCTTCTAGTCTGTCCCTCATCTCTGCACTGTTTCCCCACACACATGCTTCATCAGGGGCACAGACCAGCAGCATGTGTGGCTGTATATCATTCAGAAACACATACATACTCACTCTCTTTATGTTCTTTATTCAGGGCGTAAGTGATATTATGTGTAACACTGAATGTAATAAGCCAGGTCATCTCAGTACATGGTCATCAGAATAGGCTTTTGGTCACACACATTCATATATTGTGTCTGGTTTGTTGAATGTAAATGACCCTTTACTACCATCAAATAATTGCCAAGTGGAAACTGTGCGATGATAAATGCTAAACTATTACTGTTTGTCTGTATTTGTCATTCATTAAATACTAAGGTTTTCTTACCTGGCCAGGGTCACCCCAGGGATTTCTAGGGATGGACGACAAAGCGCGAGAGTGCCATTTGTGCATTTTATAGGGTGCCAACCTCCATGGCTAGTGACCTCTATTGGTAGTTTGGTTCTCATCCATACTCTACTGTTCCTTACAAGAACTTATCAGGTCTACTTGGGTGTAGATTTTGTGCTCATCTATTATCAGAATTTAATGTATATCTATTAAATTTGAACCTTAAGAGTGAGATTGTTTTATTTGTGTAAGTCACAGTAAAAGAAATGAGAAATAAGAAAGAAGCTCCTAGGATTAGAGATCATTACTTTTTTTTTTTTTTTTTTAAGAGACCCTGCACTTGATTTTAGCTTTGCGCTCCGCCTCGCCTGTGCAAAAGGAAGAGGAAGTATTAAATTAAAGCTCATTTCTCTGAAATGGTAACAGGAGAGTGAATGATGGTGTGGGTGTGATTCCCAAGGATATAGTATAGTCATGTAAACAGAAGACCAAACGTTTAACCCCTTAACGACCGCGGGCCGTAAAATTACGTCCTAAATGACATAATGTTACTGCCCGCGGTCCTCCGGCGGCAGCATGCCGCGATCGGCACACATCTCAGCTGATTTTCACAGCTGAGATGTGTGCCTGCTAGGCACGAGCAGAATCGTTATCTGCTCGTGCCGATTAACCCCTTATATGGCGCTGTCAATACATGACAGCGCCATTATAAGCGCGATTGCGGTAATATTTTCCTTACCGCCCGATACCGGAAGTCACGTGACGCAATCACGTGACTCCCGATAGTTGTCATGGTAGCACAGGGTCATGTGATGACTCCTGTACTACACCTGACTTGGTTTCACTTTCGCTGTGCCCGGGGCACAGCAAAAGAGAAAGACAGCGTATCTGCTGTTTACAGCCTTCCAGCTGTGATCAGCAGATACTGCCGAGCGATCGGAATGCTGATCGCAATAGCCCCCTAGGGGGACTAGTAAAATAAAAAAAAAGTTAAAAAATAAGTTTTAAAAAATTAAAAAAAAACAAAAAAACCTAAAAGTTCAAATCACCCCCCCATTCGCCCCATTGAAAATTAAAGGGTTAAAAAAATAAAAAATATACACACATTTGGTATCGCCGCGTTCAGAAACGCCCGATCTATCAAAATATAAAATCAATTAATCTGATCAGTAAACGGCGTAGCGGCAAAAAAATTCCAAACGCCAAAACGACGTTTTTTTGTCGCCACAACTTTTGCGCAAAATGCAATAAGAGGCGATCAAAACGTAGCATCTGCGCAAAAATGGTACCGTTAAAAACGTCAGCTCGAGACGCAAAAAATAAGCCGTCATTGAGCCTAAGATCCCGAAAAATGAGAACGCTACGGGTCACGGAATATGGCGTAAAACGTGCGCCACTTTTTTCGGACAAACTTCCGATTTTTTTTTAACCCCTTATATAAAAGTAAACCTATACATGTTTGGTGTCTACGAACTCGCACTGACCTGAGGCATCACACCCACACATCAGTTTTACCATATAGTGAACACAGTGAATAAAATATCTCAAAAACCATAGTGCTATCGCACTTTTTTTGCAATTTTTCAGCATTTGGAATTTTTTTGCCATTTTCTAGTACACAATATGGTAAAACTGATGGTTTCATTTAAAAGTACAGCTCGTTCCGCAAAAAATGAGCCCTCACATGACCATATTTACTGAAAAATAAAAAAGTTACGTCTCTCAGAAAAAGAATGGCGAAAAAAAAACGGAAAGCGAAAAATCGGCCGGTCGTGAAGGGGTTAATGACTTTCTTAAAACAAAAGATCGTGTTGCACAAAATATTAGGCAACTGGTGAGGTCAGACGGAGCTTTTTCAAAGAGATTTATCTGTTTAGATGAAGATACGTTTCGGCAGCAGTAGTCATCATCCTGGGATCAAAGTCACTTTCGAATTAGAGCAGCCACTACACGAAACCCCCCGCCCCATAGCTCAGGACAGACTGATATACCCGGACCTTCTTCCTCCAAAAACGGCACCACCAGACACCTGTGTAGCGATTTTTCTGGCCTCGTATGCAGCAGATATATTCTAGGAATCAGAGCACTAAGAATATTTGCAGGTTGCAGCACTCCCCAACAGCAGAGACACAGATCTCTCTTATGAAGTGTATTACTCAGCAAACAATAAGTACATGGACTGAACAATACATCCTGCCTCTTTGTAACCTTTACAGAGGTTTACGTAGTATTTATGGGAAGATTTCTTCTAAACCTAAAGAGCTTTAAGATCAATCCCATTTCAGCATAAGACGTGAAAGTGACTTACACTGGATATCATGCACACAAGATTTGCCTTTGGTTGTAATATGAGATCACATGTGAAATCAGCAATAATCAATTATAATGCATTTCTAAAAAGTCACCGGACAGAAGAGATCATTTCTATGTATGTGAACTTAGATATGGCACGCTGTGTTGTGATCAACCTGCCACCCCTACGCGCGTTTCTTCCTACTTCAGGAGAAATTACATAGACATGATCTCTTCTGTCCGGTTCTATTACGGGGGTTATCTATTACAAAGGACTATTGATGAAGGTTATTATAAACCATAGTTGATTAGTGAAATTGCTATGCTCAGTTAACATACTGTGTGAGCAGGATCTGTTATTACAAAGTGTCCCAGTGACCTAAGTGTCCAATCCCGCATTTTCTAGCAGCACTTGATTCTTTTGGATAAATATTGTGAATAAATATTTTGTGTTTTAGTTACTTAAGTGTTAAGCTTTATATGTCCCATGCTGTTCTGTGTTTTATAGGAAAAAAAAAATTAAAACCTACAATTGTAGGATTTTCAGGATCCAGGCACTTACCTGTGGTGTAAACCCCTCAACTTGCAGCTTTCTGTCAGCATCATTGTGATCTGAGCTTCGGATGCTTGATCTAAAAGCAAGAATCACAAGAGACAAGGAAAGATTAGTGAGAATACCTGACAGCACAATGGCGGCTACTTGACAAGATAATTTTGAAATATTTTATGAAGAGAAACAATTAGTGTCACAGACAAGAAGCTGCTGATCCACACTGGAGCAAACTATTCATCAGCAACAGTAATTAATAAGTGGCAGTGCCAATCCCACGAGTGCTCACTCACATGGACGGCACGCCATTACTCAACTTATGACATTCAACAGTCTGAACTGCAAATGTGTATACATCAGGAGAACAGCGTAGGGCATACATAGGAAGGGAAGGAAGAAATCAGAAAATCCCATGTACTGTACGACCACCACTGTTATGTCTGCAATGTCCCATGTACTGTATAACCACCATCGGTATGTCTGCATTACATCCCATATACTGTATAACCACCACCAGTATGTCTAGAATGTCCCATGTACTGTATAACCACCACCGGTATGTCTGCTTTACATCCCGTGTACTGTATAACCACTATCAGTATGTCTGCATTACATCCCATATACTGTATAACCACAACCGGTATGTCTGCATTACATCCCGTGTACTGTATAACCACCACCGGTATGTCTGCATTACATCCTATATACTGTATAACCACCACCGGTATGTCTGCATTACATCCCATATACTGTATAACCACCACCGGTATGTCTGCTTTACATCCCGTGTACTGTATAACCACTATCAGTATGTCTGCATTACATCCCATATACTGTATAACCACAACCGGTATGTCTGCATTACATCCCGTGTACTGTATAACCACCACCGGTATGTCTGCATTACATCCTATATACTGTATAACCACCACCGGTATGTCTGCATTACATCCCATATACTGTATAACCACCACCGGTATGTCTGCATTACATCCCATGTACTGTATAACCACCACCGGTAAGTCTGCATTACATCCCATATACTGTATAACCACCACCGGTATGTCTAGAATGTCCCATGTACTGTATAACCACCACCGGTATGTCTGCTTTACATCCCGTGTACTGTATAACCACCATCAGTATGTCTGCATTACATCCCATATACTGTATAACCACAACCGGTATGTCTGCATTACATCCCATGTACTGTATAACCACCACCGGTATGTCTGCATTACATCCCGTGTACTGTATAACCACCACCGGTATGTCTGCATTACATCCCATATACTGTATAACCAGCACCGGTATGTTTGCATTACATCCCATGTACTGTATAACCACCACCGGTATGTCTGCATTACATCCCATATACTGTATAACCACCACCGGTATGTCTGCAATGTCCCATATACTGTATAACCACCACCGGTATGTCTGCATTACATCCCATATACTGTATAACCACCATCGTTATATCTGCATTTCATCCCATGTACTGTATAACCACCACCGGTATGTCTGCATTACATCCTATATACTGTATAACCACCACCGGTATGTCTGCATTACATCCCATATACTGTATAACCACAACTGGTAGGTCTGCATTACATCCTATATACTGTATAACCACAGGTAAACAGTGATTTCAGGTAACTCTTCTGGTATGTCACAACTCTGATATTGTTTCTGTCTACTTTTTCTCAAGAGCAGCTTTTCACATTATATGTATGTAAAAGTGTAGTCAAAGCTATAAAATGTAAAAGCTTTAAAACCATTTCAGATGCTCCACAACTCATTCAGAAGAGCCAAGTGCCCAAATTATAGTATTTTTATCAGCATGTCCCATATGTATTTCAGGATTTTCAATCTGGATTTGAAGATGAAAAATCCACAGTGTGTTAATTGCAGTGAACTAGGAGATATTACCAATGTCACTCAGGTTGTATGAGATTGTAGTCTAGCACTCACTGCCAATTAAAGGGGGTGTCCACTACTTTAACATTGATGGCCTATAGGTTATCAACGTCTGATTGGCTGGGGTTCGAAACTATGGCGATTAGCCATTTCCAGCGGCAGCAGGCAGACGTAAATGCTCAATCTTGGAGCTGCTGTGTCTTCCGATAGCGGACGTGTCCGGGTACTGCACATCTGCCTCCTATTGATTTGAATAGGACGTGCATGTGCAGTACCTGGCCAAGGCCGCTATTAGGAGACGGAGCAGCTTCGGAAGTGACCATTTCTGGCCACCGTGACTGTAAACTGCTGATCGTCGGGGGTGCCTGGTGTCAGACAAGAATAAGCCATGAATGTTAACGTAATTGACAACCCCCTTAAAAGGCACATGCTTACATATGCGATGCATATTTCTCTTTACCTGGTTCCGATGGAGCACAGATGTATCAGGCATAATGGCAATGTGATTCCTAGAGAACTTAATGTAATCAAATGACAGCTTAGAAATACAGGAATGGTATTTGAAGAACAGAACTTCTCTTAATCTCTTGTTGAAATGAGAATACAAGACTGAACAAGCAAAACTTCAAGTAAGCGAGTCAAGAGAGCAAAGCAAGGGACGGGCAGGCATCTACACCAGACATCCTCACCTGATAGTGGAGGAACCAGGACTGCTTACTGCTCAAGCATTACACTCCCTACCAACATTAATATAATATAATATAATATAATATAATATAATATATATATATATATATATATATATATATATATATATATATATATATATATATATATGTATGTATGTATGTATGTATGTATGTATGTATGTATGTATGTATGTATATATATATATACACACACACACACACAAAATAATTATAATATTTTATATATAATATATTTTTTATATATAAAAAAATATATAATAATATATATACATATATATATACATATATATATATACATATATATATATATATATATATATATATATATATATATATATATATATATATATATATATATATATATATATATACACACATACATACACACACACATACATATATACATATATATACATATATATATATATATATATATATATATATATATATATATAATAATAATATATATATATATATATATATATATATATATATATATATATATATATATATATTATTATATGTATATATATCTTTCCACAGAAGTACACTCCTTTAATGTAATGAGACAAAAGCGAGGGTGAAGGTGCAGTGGAGGAATCCTATGTGGCTGCTATGGGGCCCATGAAAATGATGCACCACAGGGGCTACCTGCGACCAGCACAAGGTTGTGGCCTTCACCGATGCTGCAATGGTAACAAAATAGGGTAGAAGATGTCAGGACTTCACATCTTAGTCACATAGAAGACAAGTTGATGCCTACACCAATAGCGACATACGCTACCACCTACCTACATATTGGTATTACTGACGAAAACCCTACTGACCAATAGCGTCAACAAAAGGCTCAATTATCCTTCTGGCCATGAAGCCCAATACTAGTCTCATTACGGTTGTGTACAAAAGACTTTAGCAGTCTTGTTATCAACACAGAATGAAAACAATGAAAAGTAACGCATACTGTACAGCAGATACTAGGGGAATAGGGGATATTACTGCTCACTCACCACCTCTCTGCACAATGACCTCTGCACAGAGCACTGAGCATGACCGAAGGCTCACCTACCGAAGGGTATCAGATCAGCACAGAGATAATCTGCACTGCATTCTGGCTCCAGGCTTATATATTAGATTCCATGAAGGACGCAATTCAATAAAGGAGGTGATTATACTATGCAGCGCACAGCACAGTGCAGCAAGTAATATCCTCAGAATCAGAGGTAGGTACTGTACTCACCAAGAATAAAATCCAAACCTTATTCCATACATACTGTACATAGGCCGTCAGGGGCAGTGCCCAAAATAGCAAAACTTCCTTTTCAGCCAAATTTTGGATTTGATATCCCAATATTTGTCTGCTCACAACCATCTCCACTGCTGCAATCAGTAAATGGAGTCTGCATTCTTACATTTGCACTCAGATACATTTCCAAATCACTTTGGGACTTCTTGGTGGGACGATTTATTTTGGATTTCTCTCTATCATATTGAAGGTTCTGGACAGAGGGGTTACTGGAGGACAGCTCTAGTCTATACATGTATTTATCTAGGGAATAAAGCTTGGATTTTATTTTTGGCGAGTGCCGTGCCTGCTGCTACTTATGTGACTATTAGGCTGTGTGCCCACGCTGCGTTTTTTCTTGCAAATTTTAATCAATACTGCAAGGAAAAACGCATCCCAGCAAAGTCTATGAGAATCCTGAATTGCTGTGCACGTTGCAGATTTTTGTGCAGAAAAAACCTGCAGCATGTCAATTCTTTCTGAGTTTTTTTCCTGCAGATCTAATCCACTACAGTGCTTGATCACTCCACTGGATTATATCGGTCAGTGCTGGACTCGCTGCTCTGACACTTCACCTGACATACCATGCATCCGGGGCATGGTGTGTGAGGCTCCCCATAGCTCAGTAACCCGGGGTCGTCAGGGTGACGGCCCAGCATTGGCATAGCAGTGATCGGGTCCCTGTGATTGCATTACAAGGACCCGATCGCCAGGGAGAGGTAAGTGATCATCTCCCTGCCTTCTGAATGCTGCGATTGCATTGATCGCAGCATTCAGGGGGTTAAACACCAGAAGCGATGCAGGCACCACTCCAGGCAGTAAGAGCTGAGTTCTGGCTGTAACATCAGCTGGAGACCCGGCGGCAATCACGGGGGTACAGCACAGCAACCCTCGCGATTGCCATTACTAAAAAGGCAGGAAAAAAAAAAAAAAACACCTTAACTCCCCCACCCCCGAAAGTTTTTTCTGCCGCATTTTTTCTTGCCAAAACATGCAGCTTTCTGTGCAGAAAATATGCAGACAAATCTGCTACATGTGCACACTCTTAATCCGGTCCTGTCTATAGCCATCTATGTGCACACATCCACGTGTTATCATCCGAGTGAAATAGACCGACACCGGCAAGCGTCATCCTGCTTGCCTTTTAGTCGCTTCCATTTTATTTTCACGTGTGATTTCTTCCAAGCCAATAAACCCCAGGAAGGTCAGGCTTTTAATTCACGTCGATCCAGAAACACAGATTTAAAGCAGAGGCCTTGTAGTTTCACCCGTGACATGGATGCGACTGACCAAGTCTGACCCGCAAAAGATCAGAAGAGAATACAACCACCTATGATCCATGATTTTAACAGATGCGAATACATCCATTCTGCTCTAGATTTCCAATAAAATAGCAGATGTCACATGTATGTGTATGTACATGACTGTAGCTTTATATAAAGCATCGCTCTACGAACAGGAAGAAGAGATGGGGATTCCTATAGTCATGTACAAGAAAAAGAATAGAAAAAAATAATTCAAAAATAGATAAATAAAAATTAAAAAAAAAATAAATAAATAATGATATTAGAATGTTTCACTATTGTGCATTTATCACAAAACACCAAGAATAATACATTTCCTTTATCTAGCAGGCAGTAACAATGGCAGAACTTTTTATGGTAAACCTGCTACAACTGTGTGCGTGTGTATATATATATGTATATATATATATATCTATATATATATCTATATATATATCATATAATATAATATATCTACTTATATATATATGCCTATATATATCATATATATCTATATATATATATATATATATACATATATATCTATATATATATATCTATATATATATATATATATCTCTCTATCTATCTATCTATATATATCATATATCTATATCATATATATCTATCTAACCTATATCTACCCATCTACATACATACAAATATATATACTAAAAAGGTGGCCCGATTCTACGCATCGGGTATTCTAGAATTTACGTATTGTGTAGTTAATGTATGATTTTTGTTATATATATATAGATGTTGTTGTGTGTAGTTACCAAGTGTTTGTGTAGGGCGCTGTACATGTTCTGGGTGTTGTCTGGATGTGGCGGGGGGTGAGAGCGGTGTTTGTGTGTTGCGTTGTGTGTTGCGTTGTTTGTGGAGCGCTGTGTGTGTGTGTGTTGCGCGGTTGGTGTGAGGTGCGTGTGTGTTGCGCGGTTGGTGTGAGGTGCGTGTGTGTGTTTTGGTGGGAGGTATGTTTTGTGCAATGTGTGTGTTGTGCGGCATGTGCGTATATTTGTGTGTGCCGCGCTGTTTGTGTGTTGGGTGTCTGTGTAGGGCGGTGTTTGTGGTTCCCAGTGTGTGTGTAGTGTGTTGTGCAGTGCGTGTGTGGCGGTGTGTGAGTGTTTTGGGGGGAGGTGTGCCCCCCCCATCGTGCTCCATCCCCCATCCTGCGTACCCCCCATCGTGCTCCATCCCCCATGCTGCGCACCCCCCATCGTGCTACATCCCCCATGCTGCGCACTCCCCATCGTGCTCCATCCCCCATGCTGCGCACTCCCCATCGTGCTCCATCCCCCATGCTGCGCACCCCCCATCGTGCTCCATCCCCCATGCTGCGCACCCCCATCGTGCTCCATCCCCCATGCTGCGCACCCCCCATCGTGCTCCATCCCCCATGCTGCGCACCCCCCATCGTGCTCCATCCCCCATGCTGCGCACCCCCCATCGTGCTCCATCCCCCATGCTGCGCACCCCCCATCGTGCTCCATCCCCCATGCTGCGCACCCCCAATCGTGTTCCATCCCCCATGCTGCGCACCCCAATCGTGCTCCATCCCCTATGCTGCTCACCCCCCATCGTGCTCCATCCCCCATCGTGCTCCATCCCCCATGCTCCACACCCCCCATCGTGCTACATCTCCCATGCTGCGCACTCCCCATAGTGCTCCATCCCCCATGCTGCGCACTCCCCATCGTGCTCCATCCCCCATGCTGCGCACCCCCCATCGTGCTCCATCCCCCATGCTGCGCACCCCCCATCGTGCTCCATACCCCATGCTGCACACCCCCCATCGTGCTCCATCCCCCATGCTGCACACCCCATCGTGCTCTATCCCCCATGCTGCACACCCCCCATCGTGCTCCATCCCCCAAGCTGCGCACCCCCCATCGTGCTCCATCCCCCATGCTGCGCACTCCCCATCGTGCTACATCCCCCATGCTGCGCACCCCCCATCGTGCTCCATCCCCCATGCTGCGCACCCCCATCGTGCTCCATCCCCCATGCTGCGCACTCCCCATCGTGCTCCATCCCCCATGCTGTGCACTCCCCATCGTGCTCCATCCTCCAAGCTGCGCACTCCCCATCGTGCTCCATCCCCCATGCTGCGCATCCCCCATCGTGCTCCATCCCCCATGCTGCACACTCCCCATCGTGCTCCATCCCCCATGCTGCGCACTCCCCATCGTGCTACATCCCCCATGCTGGGCATCCCATCGTGCTCCATCCCCCATGCTGTGCACTCCCCATCGTGCTCCATCCCCCATGCTATAATAGTTCTCCTATTATACTCAGAGAGGAGTATAATAGGAGGACTATAATAGGAGGAGTAGTCCTGGGGGGAGAGGAGTATAATGCCGGCTCCCTGCACATATGTACCGGGAGCCGGTGTATGCTGGTAACTATGATACACATCGGGTAACTAAGGGACCTTAGTTACCCGATGTGTATAATGGTTACCTGCGTTCACCGGCTCCGTCACGATCCCAGCAGCGCAAGGTTATGTCTGGCGATGCGTGCGGAGGGCCGGGGCGAGTGGCCAATCCGTGGGGGGGCGCGGGGCCAAGCCGAGGCGAGCGACCAATCCGTGGGGGGGCGGGGCCAGGCCGAGCCAGCAGCCAATCAGACGGTTGTCACCGTAAGGACAAAATTTTGGAGCAAGACAGACAGACAGACAGACAGAATAAGGCAAATATATATATATATATATATATATATATATATATATATATATATATATATATATATATATATATATATATATATATATATATATATATATATATATTATATATATTCAGTATTTTTTTTTTAATACTTTACATGAAGCCGACACAGAATCTCCAGCCTAAAATACTAACAAAAAGGGAAGGGGAAGGCTTAATCTATGCTGCCCCCCCTCCATATTTCAGTCTGCTGCTTTCCGTGCACTGGAACATAACTGATATCAGGCATCTGTCACCGCTAACACTTCTCCTTCCCATTGTTTCCTCACCGTACAAGTAAAGCGGCGAGATTTATTTTTGTTGGATTATGGAGCGGTGGATTGCCATTCTGCGAGATTATGTGAGGAAGCACAAATCTTATCGGAGTGTACAGCTCCCGCATCCGTATTGTAAGTTCTTATCAATATTATTTCCTCCTTTGTCTCCAGGCACGCAGAGATGCCATTCACCCGCGGCACAATGCGCCATAAATTTACAGAGCGTATTCCGAGTATGAGAACATTTCTGAAAAGAGCCGGATATGTATAAAAAAATGACTATGAACGCGGTCTTACCAATAAGGTTCTCACATTGGGACAAAGGGTGCTTATGTAACACGCAAATGTACTAATCTGAAGAACTCGTCCCACGTAATACTGCGCAACAAAGGAACGGAAGGACAAGTCTCAAAGGGGCACGATAAAAAGACGACGTAAATGCCTAAAACTGGAACATTATGATGTCAAAAGGGCAAAGTAGTTTTGTAATGTGTGAGGCCAAACGGTCATGGAACAAGTCTGACCTGCAGGCTAAAGGGAACCAAACATCAGGATTTTCGTGTATAAGCTGCAGCCAGTGCAGTGCTGGCACTATCAGGCACAGTGTGTACATACCATTAGTGGGCAGCTCGGGTGTTTAGGCAGTGAAATCCAACTTTATAAAGTTTGAAAATTCGTGCACTTTTTGATTGACGTGTGCACCTCTCTCCTAATGTCCGGGCGTGTTATGGACGTATATCCCCCTCCCCCCCCGCCGCCTGTTCCTCCCTCTCACAGGACGTATGTAAATTCCTCTCTTCAGAAACATGGGGCCGGGGTTGGCACCTGCGCATAGCACTTATCTCCAGCGCCATGTTTCTGAAGCCCGCTGTACTTAGTATTTTGCGGGAGAGGCCGGCGCATGCGCCCTTGCTTCTTCAGATCCCGTTGTGACCGCGGGCGCGCGTGTGGTCACACAACAGGACTGCAAAACAGCTGATGAGAGGACGCGATTAGCTGCAGGTAACACGCCCGGACATTAGAAAAGAGGTGCACACGTCAATCAAAAAGTGCACGAATTTTCAAACTTTATAAAGTTGTATTTCACTGCCTAAACACCCGAGCTGCCCCCTAATGGTATGTACACACTGTGCCTGATAGTGCCAGTACTGCACTGGCTGCATCTTATACATGAAAATCCTGATGTTTGGTTCCCTTTAAAAGGAGCTTGTGGACCTGCAGGAAATTCAGACGTTCCCCGAGTGTAGCCATGTCTGATGTGGAAAGCACCGGGACAAGAGGCTCCTTCCAGGATCTCCTCACACAACCCTGCCTGACTGACTGCTCCTCGCTCCAGCAGTCCCATACACAATGTGTGGAGCAAAGGTTGGGTATTCACACCTCCCTCATTCACTAGAGCAGAGCCCTATTCTTAAGATCAGAAGGGGTCCCAGCCATCAGCAAGGTCTCTCCTATACTACAGAAAGGAGATAACTTCTAATTGTTGGAACCAGGGCCAGATTAAGGTTGGTGGGGGCCCGTGGGCAGAAAATCTGGTGGGGGCCCAATAACGTTAACATTTTTAGCCATAACAGTAGAGCACGAACTGTAGCATTTAGATATAAATACTGTACCTCAGTCTCACATTCCCCCTTTTCAGCATACTGTGCCCTCACACTGGCCACCATGCCGCCCCTTCTCTATACTGCCTACCTGCTTCATTAGGGTACTTTCACACATCCGGATTTTTGCTCTGCGGCACAATACGGCGTTCTGCAGAAAAACCGCAACCGGCTTTTGTAACGCCGATTGCGTTTTTTTTTTGCATTGACTTACATTAGTGCCGCATTGTGCCGCAGGGGCTTGCGTTCGGTCCGGTTTTTGCCGCATGCGGCAGATGTAGCCGATGCGGCGGCCGGATCGAACGTACCCTGCAACGTTTTTTGCTCCGGCAAAAAACACCGCATCGCGCCGCATCCGGCCGCTGCGGCGCATTTTTCAATGCATCCCTATGGAGGCCGGATGCGGCGCGATGCGGAAAAAACCGCATCCGGTCGCCGCATGCGGTATTTTCCACTGCGCATGCTCAGTAGCATGCCGCAACCGGAAAAAACCGGACCGGCCGCATGTAAAAACTTATGCAAAGGATGCGGTGTTTTCACCGCATCCGTTGCATAGTTTTCACAGCCGGATTGAGCCGCAGGGCTCAAACCGGATGTGTGAAAGTAGCCTTATCCAGTGACTATACTGTACCTCAGTCTCACATTCCCCCTCCTCAGCCTACTGTGCCCTCCATACTGTGCCCTCACACTGGCCACCATGCCACCCCTTCTCTATACTGCCTACCTGCTTCATTATCCAGTCACTATACTGTACCTCAGTCTCACATTTCCCCTTCTCAGCATACTGTGCCCTCACACTGGCCACCATGCTGCCCCTTCTCTATACTGCCTACCTGCTTCATTATCCAGTCACTATACTGTACCTCAGTCTCACATTCCCCCGCCTCAGCATACTGTGCCCTCCATACTGTGCCCTCACACTGGCCACCATGCTGCTACTACTCTGTACTGCTTATCCCCCCCACTACACAGTCTCTCTACTATGCCCCTCACACTTTTCTTTCCCAATACTGTCCACTTACAATTTTCTCCCACCATACTGCTGCCTCACACTTTCCAATGGTGCCCCCCTGATTGCTGTGCAGGGACAAATATGCTACATGCCTTCCAAAGGTACACCCCTGTACAGTGTACAGGAGAATACATGACTGGTACACGCAGGGCCGGCTCCAGGTTTTTGTAGGCCCTGGGCGAAAGAGTCCTAGTGGGCCCCATCCACACATAGACATGCACAGATACACATACAGGCATATGTACACATATATAGTTAAAGAGAAATTCACAGAAACCCATATAAACAGACATAAATCTAGACACAGTCATATACACTGACATACATAGATGACATACACAGATACACATCACACATGCACACACAGACACATTTTTAAATTTTTATATATATTTCTAATATTGTGAAGCCGGCAACAGCCTCATTCACCTCCCCGCTTGTCTCCATCCAGCTCCTCCTGGGCACGTGTCTGTGCCACGCTGATTGGTGGCCGACACTAACAGACATGGCCGCATATAGAGAACACTAACACTGCTGTATATACATCACAAGAGAGGCTGGGGACATGCACATTACTGGGGGGCATACATATTACTGAGGAAAGGGGTATATATCAATGGGGGCATACAGCTCTAGAGGGGGACAGTGGCTCTGAAGTGGGGGGACAAACAGCTCTGAGGTGGGGGGGTGACATGCAGCTCTGGGGGTATACAGCTCTGGGGTGGAGGGGGACATACAACTCTGGGGGAATAGTTGTATGAAGCCCCCATAGTCCTCCATATAGTATTATGTAGCCTCCATGTAGCAATATGCAGCCCCCATATGGCACTATGCAGCCCCCATATGGCACTATGCAGCCCCCATATGGCACTATGCAGCCCCCATATGGCACTATTCAGCCCCCATATTACATTAAGCAACCCCCATATTACATTAAGCAGCCCCTATATAGTACAATGCAGACTCATAGCAGTAGGAACCCTCATGTCTTATACAGCCCCCATATAACACAATGCAGGCCCATATAGCATTAGGCACCCTTATGTAGTACACAGCCCCTATATAGCACAGTGCAGACCCAGATATCATTAGGCATCCTCACATAGTACACAGCCCCTATACAGCACAGAGCAGACCAGATAATATTAAGCACCTTCACGTAGTACACAGCCCCTATATAGCACAGTGCAGAGCCAGATAGCATTAGGCATCCTCACATAGTACACAGCCCCTATACAGCACAGAGCAGACCAGATAATATTAAGCACCTTCACGTAGTACACAGCCCCTATATAGCACAGTGCAGAGCCAGATAGTATTAGGCATCCTCATGTAGTATACAGCCAGTATATAGCACAGTACAGACCCAGATAGTGTTAGGCATCCTCACATAGTACCGGGTTTACTGTGATACAGACACCAGATGTTATACAATATACACATTATATACCATCTGATGTGTGTACACAGTATATCACACTACTCTGTACACTGGATGTGGTATACCATGTACACAGTATATCACACTGCTCTGTACACTGGATGTGGTATCCCATGTACACAGTATATCACACTGCTCTGTACACTGGATGTGGTATCCCATGTACACAGTATATCACACTGCTCTGTACACTGGATGTGGTATCCCATGTACACAGTATATCACACTGCTCTGTACACTGGATGTGGTATACCATGTACACAGTATATCACACTGCTCTGTACACTGGATGTGGTATATAATGTACACAGTATATCACACTGCTCTGTACACTGGATGTGGTATACCATGTACACAGTATATCACACTACTCTGTACACTGGATGTGGTATATAATGTACACAGTATATCACACTACTCTGTACACTGGATGTGGTATCCCATGTGCACAGATATACAATGTCCTGCACTGATCACACCTGGGCCTACAGCACCTCACATATTCTATATGTAATATGGGCCATATAGTATAATGTGTGCTGCAGGCTCAGATGTGATCAGTGCAGGATCTGTGTAGTGATGTCTCTGCTGGAGAACAGTGTGAGTTATTGCAGGGGAGGGATGAGGCTGAAGACCCGGCACTGACAGCCCGACCTGATCTGCAGCAGGTCACACTCCTGCAATAACTCACACTGGTCCTGCCAGCAGAGCTGCCGCTGACACTATGGAATCCCGTCCTGCTCCCTCCTCACTGCAACCTCCTGCCCGGCACCATGATGGATGACGTCACACTCACCGTCATCCACAGAGGCCTCTGCTCCGGTCCTCCCACAAGCTCCTCTACGGCACGAAGAAGCAGCAACAGCAGGCGCGCGGTGACGTCATCCATGCAGACGCAGCCCACACAGCGTGCAGTGGGCGTGTCTGCAGCACAGTGCCGTCCGGGATTGAAAATCTTTAAAGGTACAGTGCGGTCCTGAACACTACGGCGTTAATAAAATGGCGGCCACACAGATGGTGGTGGGGGCCCCCTCAGAAGCTCTTGTGGTGGGGGCCCCTGGGCTGAAGCCCCGTCTGCCCCGCCTATAATCCGGCCCTGGTTGGAACACCCCATTAATTAAAAATAACTAAAGCAAAAGATCAAATATCCCATAAATCAAACTCAAAATGCAAACCCATTGCAATGGTATCTCTAGCAGGGACACCGTGTAATAATAAAATACCTTCCCATACAGACAATCCTTGTATAAAGTGATAAAGTGCTCAGTGTACCAGTGCTCAAATATCAAAAGAATTGTATTCCTTATTATCTGTATTATTGTATTCCTCATAAAATAAACAATGCCCGCCGCTGTACTGAAACTATTATTCTCCGAGGTGCTGCTCTTTCAGTATAGCGGCCGGGCACCTTTCTAACATTAACCTGCATATTAACCCTATAGCTGCAGGTTAATAGCGGTATCTGACCCGATCGGTTCCCATACTGTTCCTCTGGTTATTCCTCCTATATATTTATGTATGCACTGACAATATTCTTCCCAATCTGATTGTCTGAATGTAGAAATCTCCCGGGAACTGCACAACATAGTGTTCTAAGAAAAGATGTTCCAGGTTAGTCATTTCACTGGAAATACAAGTACTTACCGTATTTTTCGCTTTATAAGACGCACTTTTGTTCCCCCAAATTTTGGGGGAAAGTAGGGGGTGCGTCTTATAATCCGAATATACGGGGGGGGGTGTATATATATATATATATATATATACACACACACTACAGAGTCCAGGGGAGGTGCGGGCAGCTCTGGAGCTCTGCTGGGGGACTTCTAAAAGCTGGGAGCAGAAGCCTTTGATCTCCTGCACCCGCTCATATAATATGCACAGCTGCTGTCCACCACCATGGTGCTGAAAGTGCACCGCGGGGATAGGCTGGGGCAGCAGTGTATATTATATCTGCCTGCCCCTTCTTTGATTGCACATGCCCCCTCCCCCGTGTTAGCTATGTCCCCTATGCTGCTGCAAACAGTAAAATAATAAACTTTTTACTCACCTCCTCCAGCGTGTCTGCCAGGCCTCCCTCCTGCTGCTGTGATAAGGCACAAGAGATTTCACTCTGCCGTGCCGATCACATGACCGGCCGAGAACCAGGAAATGCAGGAGGCCGGAGATCAACCCCGAGGAGGGGGACACAGACAGGACAATGCTGGAGAAGGTAAGGAAAGTTTATTTTCCTAAAAGCAGCAGCATGGGGCGATATATAACACAGGGAGCTGTGTGCCAGCAATAGTGGGCCATGTGCCAGCAATAGTGGGCCGTGTGCCGCCACATGGGGCCATGTGCCAGCAATAGTGGGCCGTGTGCCGCCACATGGGGCCATGTGCCAGCAATAGTGGGCCGTGTGCAGCCACATGGGGCCGTGTGCCAGCAATAGTGGGCTGTGTGCCGCCACATGGGGCCATGTGCCAGCAATAGTGGGCCGTGTGCCGCCACATGGGGCCATGTGCCAGCAATAGTGGGCTGTGTGCAGCCACATGGGGCCGTGTGCCGCCACATGGGGCCGTGTGCCGCCACATGGGGCCATGTGCCAGCAATAGTGGGCTGTGTGCAGCCACATGGGGCCGTGTGCCACCACATGGGGCCGGGTGCCGCCACATGGGGCCATGTGCCAGCAATAGTGGGCTGTGTGCAGCCACATGGGGCCATGTGCCGCCACATGGGGCCATGTGCCAGCAATAGTGGGCCATGTGCCGCTACATGGGGCCGTGTGCCGCCACATGGGGCCATGTGCCAGCAATAGTGGGCCGTGTGCCGCCACATGGGGCCATGTGCCAGCAATAGTGGGCCGTGTGCAGCCACATGGGGCCGTGTGCCGCCACATGGGGCCGTGTGCCGCCACATGGGGCCGTGTGCCGCCACATGGGGCCGTGTGCCGCCACATGGGGCCGGGTGCCAGCAATAGTGGGCTGTGTGCAGCCACATGGGGCCATGTGCCGCCACATGGGGCCATGTGCCAGCAATAGTGGGCTGTGTGCAGCCACATGGGGCCGTGTGCCACCACATGGGGCCATGTGCCGCCACATGGGGCCATGTGCCAGCAATAGTGGGCTGTGTGCAGCCACATGGGGCCGTGTGCAGCCACATGGGGCCGTGTGCCGCCACATGGGGCCGTGTGCCGCCACATGGGGCCGGGTGCCGCCACATGGGGCCATGTGCCAGCAATAGTGGGCTGTGTGCAGCCACATGGGGCCGTGTGCCGCCACATGGGGCCGTGTGCCGCCACATGGGGCCATGTGCCAGCAATAGTGGGCTGTGTGCAGCCACATGGGGCCGTGTGCCACCACATGGGGCCGGGTGCCGCCACATGGGGCCATGTGCCAGCAATAGTGGGCTGTGTGCAGCCACATGGGGCCATGTGCCGCCACATGGGGCCATGTGCCAGCAATAGTGGGCTGTGTGCAGCCACATGGGGCCGTGTGCCACCACATGGGGCCATGTGCCGCCACATGGGGCCATGTGCCAGCAATAGTGGGCTGTGTGCAGCCACATGGGGCCGTGTGCCGCCACATGGGGCCGTGTGCCGCCACATGGGGCCGGGTGCCGCCACATGGGGCCATGTGCCAGCAATAGTGGGCTGTGTGCAGCCACATGGGGCCGTGTGCCGCCACATGGGGCCGTGTGCCGCCACATGGGGCCATGTGCCAGCAATAGTGGGCTGTGTGCAGCCACATGGGGCCGTGTGCCACCACATGGGGCCATGTGCCGCCACATGGGGCCATGTGCCAGCAATAGTGGGCTGTGTGCAGCCACATGGGGCCGTGTGCCACCACATGGGGCCATGTGCCGCCACATGGGGCCATGTGCCAGCAATAGTGGGCTGTGTGCAGCCACATGGGGCCGTGTGCCGCCACATGGGGCCATGTGCCAGCAATAGTGGGCTGTGTGCAGCCACATGGGGCCGTGTGCCACCACATGGGGCCATGTGCCGCCACATGGGGCCATGTGCCAGCAATAGTGGGCTGTGTGCAGCCACATGGGGCCATGTGCCGCCACATGGGGCCATGTGCCAGCAATAGTGGGCTGTGTGCAGCCACATGGGGCCGTGTGCCACCACATGGGGCCATGTGCCGCCACATGGGGCCATGTGCCAGCAATAGTGGGCTGTGTGCAGCCACATGGGGCCGTGTGCCGCCACATGGGGCCATGTGCCAGCAATAGTGGGCTGTGTGCAGCCACATGGGGCCGTGTGCCACCACATGGGGCCATGTGCCGCCACATGGGGCCATGTGCCAGCAATAGTGGGCTGTGTGCAGCCACATGGGGCCATGTGCCGCCACATGGGGCCATGTGCCAGCAATAGTGGGCTGTGTGCAGCCACATGGGGCCGTGTGCAGCCACATGGGGCCGTGTGCCGCCACAGTGGGCTGTGTGCAGCCACATGGGGCCGTGTGCAGCCACATGGGGCCGTGTGCCGCCACATGGGGCCGTGTGCCGCCACATGGGGCCGTGTGCCGCCACATGGGGCCGGGTGCCGCCACATGGGGCCATGTGCCAGCAATAGTGGGCTGTGTGCAGCCACATGGGGCCGTGTGCCGCCACATGGGGCCGTGTGCCGCCACATGGGGCCATGTGCCAGCAATAGTGGGCTGTGTGCAGCCACATGGGGCTGTGTGCAGCCACATGGGGCCATGTGCCAGCAATAGTGGGCCGTGTGCAGCCACATGAGGCCATGTGCCAGCAATAGTGGGCCATGTGCCGCCACATGGGGCCATGTGCCGCCACATGGGGCCATGTGCCAGCAATAGTGGGCCGTGTGCAGCCACATGGGGCCGTGTGCAGCCACATGGGGCCGTGTGCAGCCACATGGGGCCGTGTGCAGCCACATGGGGCCGTGTGCAGCCACATGGGGCCGTGTGCAGCCACATGGGGCCGTGTGCCGCCACAGTGGGCCGTGTGCCGCCACAGTGGGCCGTGTGCCGCCACAGTGGGCCGTGTGCCAGCCACAGTGGGCCGTGTGCCAGCCACAGTGGGCCGTGTGCCAACCACAGTGGGCTGTGTGCCAGCCATAGAGGATGTGTGCCAGGCATAGGGGACATGTGGCATCACTGGGCCATATCCAGATTCAGAGGGCTAATTTTAGGATGGGGGGGGCTATGAGGGACATATACCCTATATGATTTGTCAGACGGACACTGGCATTATAAGACGGACCCCATTTATTAAAAAATTCTCTATTCCTTCACCAAATTTGGGGGTGCGTCTTATAATCAGGTGCGTCTTATAAAGCGAAAAATACGGTAATTAAAAAAAAACAAACAAACCCATGTGAAGAGGCCTGAATAATCGAGGTATTTTTCATTATAATCCTGCCTGTAAAATCTACACGAATGCTAACGGGTGACCTCCACAGAGCCGGAGGCAGAGCCGTGTGCAGACTGCAGGACTCCAGGATTAAGAAGATGTCAAAAAGTGGATTCCAATGGACGGTTATTCCCGGACCACAGATTCCCTTCCGGATGACAATTGTGCAAATTAATCATATAAAGAAAAGAAAAAAAAAAACCTGACGCTGCGTGGCTCGTGCACCTCTGTATAGCTGACATTTTGTATTATATAAGGGGATCGTCCAAGATTAGACAGCCAGGCTGCTTTCCGGAAACAATAGCAGCGCTGCTCGTCCGGCCCCTACAGAAAGTGTGTGATCTTATAGATCCAATGTTGGAGAGGTGGTCAGAGCAGTGACTGGTCAGAGTGCGGCCGTACGTCTGATCCGGCCGGAGGGTTTCAATCCTGATCTGAGGAAATCAAAGCGCTTTTCAAAAAGAAATCCAGGGGCTCCCAGTATTCCAGCTTTGTGGCGGCCAAGCCCATCCGTGTCCCACTCCCACACTGACACATCCCAGGCCTGAGACCTTCAGCTCTTCATAGTTCCTGCAATGAAAACATTGGCTCCGTCCCCGCTGCCAAAATAACCGTACACTGTTCATTCACAGTGAAACCCGAAGAAAGTAAATATGTCAGGACAGAACGATGCCTCGGGCTTGTTTTTAAGTAAATGATATGTTTACTGAGGTTGGATTAGCCCGAGCACTCAGCAGGCTTTTTAAGACAAGAGATGTACAACGTTTTTCTAACATTTTGGCTGAACTTCTATCTGAAATGTCTGCAGAAACCCAAATGTAGAAGACGACACAAAGACACTGCAGCCTTGTGATAACGCAGCTCCATAGACATCAGGTCCTGTGCGATCGTGGACAGACGGCGTAAATAAACCCATCATTTATACTTACTGTGCACTGCTCCAATGCATCTACACTGAACCGGCTTCGCAGGTAGTTCCAGCGCCGCTCTTCCCCTGAAGCGGTTCAGAAGTGACGGCGTCTTCCTGTCCTTCACTTTCCATCTCTACAGGCGGAGAATGGAGGGACGCGACGGCCTGACCACAATACACCCGGGCAGTTTGCACCTCTGACTGCACGGGGGCCGGAGCAACAAAAAGTAGGGAGACTTTTAACCAGTTATTACCCTAAGTTGCTGGAAAGCTGTGGACATATCCTGTATCAACGGTCCTAGCTGAATCGGCAATGTCAGGACCGCTGCAGCATACCAGGTCAATCAGGCCTCGCAGTATAATGATTTTCTATTTGGCCTTTGTATACATTACATTTTAGCCTTTTTATTGATGCTACAAAGGCAATTAAAATCCTTTACCACGCTAATGGAGACAAAAACAGCAATTCTGCCAGGCTTTATGAATAATACATATACTTCAGACACAATAAATATTCAGAGGCAGTATGAATATACCTATGGTATTACAGCTATAAATGTACAGAATAACCCAAGCACACAAAGATATATAATACACAAACTTCCACTGGGCTGGAAGACCGGCAGAGGCAAATCTTCCCTCCCCCGGCAGGATTCGGCACAGACCCACCTTTCACAGTCTTTACAAACATGGGCTTCTCTTTGCTCGGATCCTTGTCGTCCACCAAAATGCCGTGAAATATTCGACCAAACGTCCCTGGAGAAAAAAAGGAAATAATTTCACAACAAAACCTCACCACAAAGTGATCTCTGCAGTTCTGGACTGATAAAATGTCTCACTAACATCAAATACCCAAACTGTGACTAAATGTATAGAGATAGTCCAGTAATAAATGACCACCTATGCACAGGACTCCACCACTGGATAGGTGGCCATTGTTAGACTGATGTAAATGCCTTTGCTGCGGCCCCTTCTGATGAGGCCCATTCACTCTCGATCATAAGACTGCAGACACAGGAGGAGCTGGATTGGAGCGATCAGTTCTGCAGGTCCATTCATTGTCTATGGGAGTGAAGAGTATAGCTAGTCCTCAGTGCCACAGAAAAGGGCTATGTCCCTGCATGGCACCTCAATATCAGAAAGGGCCAGGTCCCTGCTTGGCACCTCAATATCAGAAAGGGCTAGGTCCTTTCATGGCACCTCAATATCAGAAAGGGCCAGGTCCCTGCATGTCATCTCAATATCAGAAAGGGCCAGGACCATGCATGGTGCCTCAGTATCAGAAAGGGCCAGGTCCCTGCATGTCATCTCAGTATCAGAAAGGGCCAGGTCCCTGCATGGTGTCTCAGTATCAGAAAGGGCCAGGACCCTGCATGGTGTCTCAGTATCAGAAAGGGCCAGGACCCTGCATGGTGTCTCAGTATCAGAAAGGGCCAGGTCCCTGCATGGTGTCTCAGTATCAGAAAGGGCCAGGTCCCTGCATGGTGTCTCAGTATCAGAAAGGGCCAGGACCCTGCATGGTGTCTCAGTATCAGAAAGGGCCAGGACCCTGCATGGTGTCTCAGTATCAGAAAGGGCCAGGACCCTGCATGGTGTCTCAGTATCAGAAAGGGCCAGGTCCCTGCATGGTGTCTCAGTATCAGAAAGGGCCAGGTCCCTGCATGGTGTCTCAGTATCAGAAAGGGCCAGGACCCTGCATGGTGTCTCAGTATCAGAAAGGGCCAGGACCCTGCATGGTGTCTCAGTATCAGAAAGGGCCAGGACCCTGCATGGTGTCTCAGTATCAGAAAGGGCCAGGACCCTGCATGGTGTCTCAGTATCAGAAAGGGCCAGGACCCTGCATGTCATCTCAGTATCAGAAAGGGCCAGGACTCTGCATGGTGTCTCAGTATCAGAAAGGGCCAGGACCCTGCATGGTGTCTCAGTATCAGAAAGGGCCAGGTCCCTGCATGGTGTCTCAGTATCAGAAAGGGCCAGGACCCTGCATGGTGTCTCAGTATCAGAAAGGGCCAGGACCCTGCATGGTGTCTCAGTATCAGAAAGGGCCAGGTCCCTGCATGGTGCCTCAGTATCAGAAAGGGCCAGGTCCCTGCATGGTGTCTCAGTATCAGAAAGGGCCAGGTCCCTGCATGGTGTCTCAGTATCAGAAAGGTCCAGGTCCCTGCATGGTGCCTCAGTATCAGAAAGGGCCAGGACCCTGCATGGTGCCTCAGTATCAGAAAGGGCCAGGACCCTGCATGTCATCTCAGTATCAGAAAGGGCCAGGTCCCTGCATGGTGTCTCAGTATCAGAAAGGACCAGGACCCTGCATGGTGTCTCAGTATCAGAAAGGGCCAGGACCCTGCATGTCGTCTCAGTATCAGAAAGGGCCAGGTCCCTGCATGGTGCCTCAGTATCAGAAAGGGCCAGGACCCTGCATGGTGTCTCAGTATCAGAAAGGGCCAGGTCCCTGCATGGTGCCTCAGTATCAGAAAGGTCCAGGTCCCTGCATGGTGCCTCAGTATCAGAAAGGGCCAGGACCCTGCATGTCATCTCAGTATCAGAAAGGGCCAGGACCCTGCATGGTGTCTCAGTATCAGAAAGGACCAGGACCCTGCATGGTGTCTCAGTATCAGAAAGGTCCAGGTCCCTGCATGTCGTCTCAGTATCAGAAAGGGCCAGGACCCTGCATGTCGTCTCAGTATCAGAAAGGGCCAGGTCCCTGCATGGTGTCTCAGTATCAGAAAGGACCAGGACCCTGCATGGTGTCTCAGTATCAGAAAGGTCCAGGTCCCTGCATGTCGTCTCAGTATCAGAAAGGGCCAGGACCCTGCATGGTGTCTCAGTATCAGAAAGGGCCAGGTCCCTGCATGGTGTCTCAGTATCAGAAAGGGCCAGGACCCTGCATGGTGTCTCAGTATCAGAAAGGG
This sequence comes from Anomaloglossus baeobatrachus, assembly GCF_048569485.1. NCBI lineage: Eukaryota > Metazoa > Chordata > Amphibia > Anura > Aromobatidae > Anomaloglossus > Anomaloglossus baeobatrachus. The sequence continues at coordinate 582,243,102 of NC_134355.1, forward strand.
CCAGGACCCTGCATGTCGTCTCAGTATCAGAAAGGGCCAGGACCCTGCATGTCATCTCAGTATCAGAAAGGGCCAGGACCCTGCATGGTGTCTCAGTATCAGAAAGGGCCAGGACCCTGCATGGTGTCTCAGTATCAGAAAGGGCCAGGACTCTGCATGGTGTCTCAGTATCAGAAAGGGCCAGGACCCTGCATGGTATCTCAGTATCAGAAAGGGCCAGGACCCTGCATGTCATCTCAGTATCAGAAAGGGCCAGGACCCTGCATGTCATCTCAGTATCAGAAAGGGCCAGGACCCTGCATGGTGTCTCAGTATCAGAAAGGGCCAGGACTCTGCATGGTGTCTCAGTATCAGAAAGGGCCAGGACCCTGCATGGTATCTCAGTATCAGAAAGGGCCAGGACCCTGCATGTCATCTCAGTATCAGAAAGGGCCAGGACCCTGCATGTCATCTCAGTATCAGAAAGGGCCAGGACCCTGCATGGTGCCTCAGTATCAGAAAGGGCCAGGACTCTGCATGTCATCTCAGTATCAGAAAGGGCCAGGTCCCTGCATGGTGCCTCAGTATCAGAAAGGGCCAGGTCCCTGCATGGTGCCTCAGTATCAGAAAGGGCCAGGTCCTTGCATGGTGCCTCAGTATCAGAAAGGGCCAGGTCCTTGCATGGTGCCTCAGTATTAGCTAGTATAGATGGACACCTCTTCTTACAGAATGATATGGCTCAGCTGTCAATTTACTCCTGCCTTTCCAGGAGGAACAATGGAGGTACAGTACAAAGCAAAGAGCCAAGGAAAGATACTACAGATTAATTCTAATAAAAAGCAGAAGCGTTTATAAAAACAGAGGTCAGAAGAAGGAAACGTCTACATAAAAGAATCATAGGGAAATGTATATGTATTCATCATAGGAAAATCATACGTAAATATATACATATAACACCCCCCGACCTTTCCTGAAAAGTCAGCTCTGTGCAATAAAGAACACCTGAAGAGCCCAACGTCGTCATTCATGTAATTTGTGTTCATGCGTAAGCAGACTAGCCGAGGACAAGCCGAGACTCGGCCGGATGTAACGACACGTGATAAATGATGTATGTAAAGGTAAGCGCTGCATTGTTACACGGACACCGAGCCTTACTAGTGCGAACATACGATCACTGCAAACGTCAATCTACACCACAAAAGCAATGAATGCCAACCTCACACCGTGCGTTTCCCAACACACGTAAGAAGGGCTGAAGACAAACGTGGCTCAGCGCCAAGCCCAGCCATGAGGCCGGCAGCAAAGGCTGGAGATCTGCAGGAGCTTGCGAACACTTTGATGAGTGGGCGTCTAGCGGTCAATGGGATGACGGGGCAGACACACTGACAAAACTAACTGCGCTGTCATGGAACTTTTCTGTCTCGCCAATACAGGACTTGTATGCTGCATTTTCCACCCGATTTCTGCTCTGCAGTCCCTAATTTTCAGTTGTCTCTGAGCTAGAGGGTGGAAACTATGATGTCTTACATACATAAAGACAGAGGAGCAAGACCCCCCCCAGGTCTCTGTGCACCCATACAGAAACAGCAGCATGTATCACATTATGCAGCATCACATTATACAGCAGTACTGAGCTGTGTAGCTGTGCATCCAGCTCGGAGCAACAATAAGAAAGCTGCAGCAGGAGCTGCCTGTGTCTGTGCCTCTCCATAGACTTTTATAGGAACTGTAACCTGACTGCTCAGTGGAGCTGCAGACCCACTTGGTTCTCTGATCAGATATATTTCATAGTTGTCATTTCCTTATACTGTGGAAACGATAGTGACTATTTAACTGAGCCTTGTGCTGTTTTTGGCTGGGACGCTCTCCTTTGGCCGGGACGCTCTCCTTTGGCCGGGACGCTCTCCTTTGGCCGGGACGCTCTCCTTTGGCCGGGACGCTCTCCTTTGGCCGGGACGCTCTCCTTTGGCCGGGACGCTCTCCTTTGGCCGGGACGCTCTCCTTTGGCCGGGACGCTCTCCTTTGGCCGGGACGCTCTCCTTTGGCCGGGACGCTCTCCTTTGGCCGGGACGCTCTCCTTTGGCCGGGACGCTCTCCTTTGGCCGGGACGCTCTCGGCTAGGCTCTCTTCGGACAGCTGAAAGGAGTGTGCAGTTACCGTCCACCACCCCAAAGTCAGCAGAGGGGACCATAGCCGAGTGATGCCGCCTCTTCATTTCAGTGATAATTGGGGGTCTCAGCACTTGGACTCCAACACAGCTGCCAGCAAACGCCCCGAAAGATGGTATTTTCCGAAGTCTCCGCACTACATGCACATTACAGGCAGGAGCTGCTCTTTTTTCCTGCGAGTTGCTGACTATGTATCTAGAGACAAAGAGAAGTGATATCATTGCCTAGTGGACTCTTATCTAGGAGGCGATCCTCGGTGCCGTCAGGACGGCTGGGACTGCAGCACTTGTGAAAATATCGCATGGAACAAAGAACAGGGACATTTCAGCCAAGCTTCCAATGATAGTAGTTACACAGAGATAACGGCAGGGACAGATTTCTGAAGTACAAGACGTCCACACTGCAGACTATAGGGGACGGGTTTGTTATAGGTCAGGACACCTGTATATGCCAGCCTATTCATAGCTAAGGAGGTGGTAAGGACTCTTATTACTATGAGAGGCTGCTGATAAGTCTTTGGCTTTGTGATTTTTTTTTTGTTTCTATGGTAACGAATGTTACATCACATGAAAGGCTTATGTGTCGAATAGGCTTTCAAAATTTTGTGTTTGTTGCTGATGGCAACAGTGTTCTACACACGCGGGAAACAAAGTGTCACAGTCTAATGCGATATTCACAGCAACTGAGAGCAGAGGAGTAAATTCTTGTTTCTGCAAGGAAAGTCTGCCAAGGATATTCATGGTGATATGTCGCAGACATTGGGGGATCAATTCCCTTCATATTCCACAGTTAAGAACTGGGTTGCCAAATTTAAAACGGGTCACATCAGCACCAATGATGAGGAACGTCCTGGACGACCGAGAGTGGTTGTTCCATAAATCGTTGATGCTGTGCACAACCTCATACTGGAGAATCGACGAATTTCAGGTAAAGCAATAGCAGACATCATGGGGATTTCCCGTGAACGTGTTTGTGTCATTATCCATGAACATTTGGACACGAGGAACCTATCTGCAAAGTGGGTCCCCAAATATCTGACAACAGGTCAGAGAAGCAGCGAGTGAAAACTTCCCGGTTCATTTGTCAGCGTTTCTGGACTGATAAGAACTTCCTGGATGGACTGGTCACTATGGATGAAACCTGAATTTATTTGTATGACCCTGAAAATAAGGAGCAGTCAAAAGATTGGAGGCACAGTGGTTCTCCTCATCCAAAGAAGTTCAGGGTGCAGAAATCAGCCATTAAGATAATGACGTCTGTGTTCTGGGATAAGGAGGGCATGATGCTAGTGGACTACCTTCAAAAGGGTTCCATCATCAATGCAAGGTATTACATTGAACTTTTGGACCAATTGAAGGCAGCTCTGAAGGCCTAAAGGCACGGCAAGCTGTCCAAAGGGATCTTGTTCCTGCAAGACAACGCCTCCGCTCACACTGCACAAGTGACACGGCAAAACTAGCAGAGCTGGGCTTCCAGCTGGTTGACCACCCACCTTATACACCAGATGTAGCTCCCTCTGACTGTCATCTGTTTCCAAACCTGAAGAAACACCTCAAGGGTACCAAATTTCACACCATTTGTGATGCCATAGCTGCTATGGATGCCTGGTTTGAGGCACAACCGAAATCCTTTTTGCTAGGCTTACAGAACTTGGAATACCGATGTAAGAAGTGTGTGTTGACATCAGTGGAGAGTATGTGGAATAAATGTAAAGTTTCATCATCCTATCTCGTTTCTTTCTGAGGAAAGCCAAAAACGTTATCAGCAGCCCCTCGTAGAGAGTGGTAGGGACTCATTCACACAAGCTAATAATTTTCTGAACAGGTCAGTAATCAAGGAAGGTGTTATACTATTTTTAAGCCTGCATAAAAATGCTAGTTCTCGGCAGCACATCTTCCTGAGAGTACATAAGATGTGCTGCCGACCACATGATGTTCTATGGTCACAGAAGGACCATCCCAACCATCGTTTTGTGCGCAATGGAGTGTGGACGGCCTATATAAACAGATAGCCCATCGGAGGTGGTTTACCAGCCTTATAGTGCGCCCTGCTCCAGCCCCACAGTAATCTCCTGCTGATCACTGGGTCCATGCAACAGGAGCCCCATCCACTTCAATGAAGCAAAGCTTCAGTAAAAAAAGCCAAAGACCTCATAACATTCATTCTAGATATCAGCAGGGGTCGGGGTGATCATACAATGGTATTCATTATATCATGGCAACGGTCAGTACATTGGAGAAAACATAGCAGAGCCTGTACTACTTAATGATGGCTCCTGAGCCTGATGAGTAATACAACAATCAATGGCTGCCAAGATAAATCGCCCCTTAATATCACTAATTATAGCGAGGAAGCGATCTTATCAGATCTGAGTGTTGCAGGAAACAGTCATTTATGTGGCCATCATCAATTAGCAGAAAATGTTTTATATCTGATTTATTTCAGGATCATAAACATTGGAAAGGGAAATTGCAGTAAGCCATGTTACCGCGTACATGATGGCCGTAATTACCCAAGTGCCCAGCAGTCCTGACGAGAAGTGTCCAGAGCAACGCAAAGACGGCAAAACAAAAACACCTACAAATCCTTATTACTAGAAGAGTTTTATGGTTTTGAAAAACCCTTGACCCCCGGCTGCAGCTTGTTTTGTTTTAATAAAAGCAAACAGTGCTTTACTCACCCTACCCAGGTCAGTCTCTTCCACTGCTCGTGGTGACTGACTGTCTGCAGCTCTGAAGTCACAGCGACTGCAGCAATACCTGACCTCAGTGATCACTGCAGCGCTGTCAATGTAACGTCCGCGCTGCTGAAAAAACAGACACCTGGATGGCGGCATTGACTCGGTGCCGGACCCAGGAAGGGTGAGTAATGCTCAATATATGCTTTAGTATTGTGCACCGGACCTGGGAAAGGTGAGTAATGCACAATATAGGCTTTCAGTATCCTGTGCCGAACCTGGGAAGGGTGAGTAATGCTCAATATATGGTTACAGTATTCTGTGCCGAACCTGGGAAGGGCGAGTAATGCACAATATATGCCTACAGTATTCTGCGCCGGACCTGGGAAGGGTGAGTAATGCCCAATATATGCTTTCAGTATTCTGCACCGTACCTGAGAAGGGTAAGGCATAATATGCGCTTTCAGTATTCTGCGCCAGACCCGGGAAGGAAGAGTAAGGTACAATATAGGCTTTCACTATTCTGCACCGGACCTGGGAAAGGTGAGTAATGCACAATATAGGCTTTCAGTATTCTGCACCGGACCTGGGAAAGGTGAGTAATGCACAATATAGGCTTTCAGTATTCTGTGCCGGACCCGGGAAGGGTGAGTAATGCACAATATAATCTGTTAGTATTCTGCGCCAGACCTGGGAAGGGTGAGTAATGCATAATATATCCTTTCAGTATTCTGCGCCAGACCTGAGAAGGGTGAGGCACAATATGTGCTTTCAGTATTCTGCGCCGGACCCAGGAAGGGTAAGGCACAATATGCTCTTTCAGTATTCTGCGCCGGACCCGGGAAGGGTGAGTAACGCTCGGCTTGCTTTTATTAAAACAACTTGCAGCCAGGGTAAGGGATTTTTGCTAACATGCACAGGGCTATGCTCCATAACACTGCCTGAGCGCACCTGACGAACATGTTACATTAGTGCCAACAGGTTTAATATGTTGGTAAGTCTGTGTCTTCCTAGCAGCATAAATGTCATTTTCTGACAATAGTACAGACGTTTTATTAGGAATTGGTAGCGGCTCAGGCAGGTTACATATCAGCCTTCCCGCCGTCACCATTCTGCGCCCCACACTTACTGGCCACTCTCTTACTCGCTGACTGCTCACCCCACTTGAATTCTTCCGGCTGTAAACATGATAAAACTGTACAAGGTTTCTGTACAATCTCCCCACGCTCCACGCCCGGCAATCAACACCAGAACAGGCCGCTAAAGGGAGCATACGATTCAGGAGTCATCGCTTACCTTCCTGCAGGACATCTTTAAGGGTCACTCTTTCTCTGGCGATGGCGATGTCCTTCACCTTGGCTTTTGCCTCCTGGAGGGTGACACTTTTAAGATCATTCTTCTCGATCCGGAGCGTTGGATAACCTGAGGAGCCAACGAAGTCAAACCATAGAAATATGAATATCATGGATGTGTTTAGGAATATAGTCCCACACATCATAAATAAGGGGCATATTAGTATGCGGTGAGGCGTCAGGGGTCTTTTATTACTATCTAATATATACAGCTGTGTGTGTGTGTGTGTGTGTGTGTGTGTGTGTGTGTGTGTGTGTGTGTGTGTGTGTGTGTGTGTGTGTGTGTGTGTGTGTGTGTGTCCAGGATTGGCATCTGTACCGTCGCAGCTACAGTCACAAAATTTTGCACACTCATACGTCTGGACCCTGAGAGCGTCATAGGCTATGTTTTGAGGGGAAATTTTAACCCCGCGCTTTACAGTTATTCGGCAAAAAACCTGCCTCCATTAAAGCGAATGGAGCTGGGAGCCACAGTGCAGCCAGAACTTCAGCAGCCACGCCCTTATATGGAATGTTGGCGTGTCACAATGCAGCCAGGGAGAGAGACAGAGAGGGAGAGAGACAGAGAGGGAGAGAGACAGAGAAGGAGAGAGACAGAGAAGGAGAGAGACAGAGAAGGAGAGAGACAGAGAGGGAGAGAGACAGAGAGGGAGAGAGACAGAGAGGGAGAGAGACAGAGAGGGAGAGAGACAGAGAGGGAAAGAGACAGAGAGGGAGAGAGACAGAGAGGGAGAGAGACAGAGAGGGAGAGAGACAGAGAAGGAGAGAGACAGAGAAGGAGAGAGACAGAGAAGGAGAGAGACAGAGAAGGAGAGAGACAGCGGGAGAGAGACAGCGGGAGAGAGACAGCGGGAGAGAGACAGCGGGAGAGAGACAGCGGGAGAGAGACAGCGGGAGAGAGACAGAGGGAGAGAGACAGAGGGAGAGAGGCAGAGAGGGAGAGAGGCAGAGAGGGAAAGAGGCAGAGAGGGAAAGAGGCAGAGAGGGAAAGAGGCAGAGAGGGAAAGAGGCAGAGAGGGAAAGAGGCAGAGAGGGAAAGAGGCAGAGAGGGAAAGAGGCAGAGAGGGAAAGAGACAGAGAGGGAAAGAGACAGAGAGGGAAAGAGACAGACAGGGAAAGAGACAGACAGGGAAAGAGACAGACAGGGAAAGAGACAGACAGGGAAAGAGACAGACAGGGAAAGAGACAGACAGGGAAAGAGACAGACAGGGAAAGAGACAGACAGGGAAAGAGACAGACAGGGAAAGAGACAGACAGGGAAAGAGACAGACAGGGAAAGAGACAGACAGGGAAAGAGACAGACAGGGAAAGAGACAGACAGGGAAAGAGACAGACAGGGAAAGAGACAGACAGGGAAAGAGACAGACAGGGAAAGAGACAGACAGGGAAAGAGACAGACAGGGAAAGAGACAGACAGGGAAAGAGACAGACAGGGAAAGAGACAGACAGGGAAAGAGACAGACAGGGAAAGAGACAGACAGGGAAAGAGACAGACAGGGAAAGAGACAGACAGGGAAAGAGACAGACAGGGAAAGAGACAGACAGGGAAAGAGACAGACAGGGAAAGAGACAGACAGGGAAAGAGACAGACAGGGAAAGAGACAGACAGGGAAAGAGACAGACAGGGAAAGAGACAGACAGGGAAAGAGACAGACAGGGAAAGAGACAGACAGGGAAAGAGACAGACAGGGAAAGAGACAGACAGGGAAAGAGACAGACAGGGAAAGAGACAGACAGGGAAAGAGACAGACAGGGAAAGAGACAGACAGGGAAAGAGACAGACAGGGAAAGTGACAGAGAGACAGGGAAAGAGACAGAGACAGACTGAGAAAGAGACAGAGACAGACAGGGAAAGAGAAAGACAGAGAGAGAGACCGAGAGATATATACAGAGGGGGAGACAGACATTATAATTACATTTCTATCTTATTTGTTTTGTGGTTTTTGTGTGCAGAATACATTTTTGTTAATACATTCTATTTTGTTAACAGCAGTTATTAACCCGGGCGAAGCCGGGTAGTACAGCTAGTATAATATAAAAGTATTAATTCAGCCACATCCATCACATAAAAAGGTCCGTTCTTTCAATGCTTTTTGACATTTCATACATAGCCATTATCTTACTATTTTTTAATATTGAAGAAAGCATTTAATGACTCTCTTATACGTCACTACTTATCAGAGGGGCAGAGCTCTAGGATCCACTGATCATGGGAATAAATGGAGTAGAGAACAGGAAAACCCCTTCATATTTTTACATTCAAATCATTGGGTGATCTACAAAAATGATTGCCATCGCAGCACCTCGGGAAACGGTCAGGCACAAAACTGCTCTGTAGATACACAATACATGATTCTGCCATTAAAGGGTTACTCCTATTCTCAGAAATGAATGTTGTTGGATTGCTCTTCTAATATGCTGATTATTAATCATGTCATCAGCTCTCTTGGTATAACATTTTTGTTTACAACTCATTGCCATGGAGACAGACCACTGCTTCTAGACAGCAGGACATGTGCAGCGCTTACAAGCACTGACCTTTGTAAGCGCTGTCCTGAAGCTGCCAGGACCCCTGGGGAGCCGGTTTCAGCCAGTATCTACACGCTGGTCCTCAGTGGTGGTCGGGCTCCGAGGTAGTGCGCTGTAAAGAACGGCTGCAAATTTTAATGAGCAGTAAACGGCAAAGGTGCATTATCCAACAACAGCCGTGCAGGAGCGTGGGAATAACCCTTCAAGCATCTCCCCTCTCAGAGCTGTAGGACTTTTAGAGAAACTTTTTTTTTTTCCCTCCAACTTCACACAAGAGGCGACCTCAAGGACAAATACCCTTATGTGCGGTAATCAGATTTTTCTTGATAAGTGAGTCCAGCACTCAACATTTCAGCCATACCTCTGTGACAGAAAGAACACAAGTGACATTACTGTGTGACTTATGTCACTAAAAGCAAGAAACCGTGTAAAGAAAGATGTCACCCGACTTCTGCTGTCCCATCTGCGAGCAGCACAGAGAGGGGCAGAGACCCCTGACTCCAGCTCCGGGGCACTGCATTATCAGCTTTACCTCTGCTAGTCCCCTCAGTGCGGAGCTCTGTATAACCCTGCTGCTTACACTCTGCATAGACAGAAAGCAATGGGGAGGTTGGTGGTACCAAGGGCTAAACGAGCTGCAGCAGCTAGCACTGAGCAAATAGATTTGCAGGGCCATATTCGTAGCCCTAAGACACTCCTCCTATCTCTCTAGAATTGCTGGCTCCCCCCCTATGATTAAAAGGCTATGTCATGCCGCAACGTTTGTACACGATGCTGCCTCTACCCACCGACCGCCCCTGCTGCCCATCCCACCGACCGCCCCTGCTGCCCATGCCACCGACCGCCCCTGCTGCACATGCCACCGACCGCCCCTGCTGCCCATGCCACCGACCGCCCCTGCTGCCCATGCTACCGACCGCCCCTGCTGCCCATGCCACCGACCGCCCCTGCTGCACATGCCACCGACCGCCCCTGCTGCACATCCCACCGACCGCCCCTGCTGCACATCCCACCGACCGCCCCTGCTGCACATCCCACCGACCGCCCCTGCTGCACATCCCACCGACCGCCCCTGCTGCACATGCCACCGACCGCCCCTGCTGCACATGCCACCGACCGCCCCTGCTGCACATGCCACCGACCGCCCCTGCTGCACATCCCACCGACCGCCCCTGCTGCACATCCCACCGACCGCCCCTGCTGCACATCCCACCGACCGCCCCTGCTGCACATCCCACCGACCGCCCCTGCTGCACATCCCACCGACCGCCCCTGCTGCACATCCCACCGACCGCCCCTGCTGCACATCCCACCGACCGCCCCTGCTGCACATCCCACCGACCGCCCCTGCTGCACAATACATCAGTCTACTCCAAGGAAACGGATCCATCAATTAAAAATAAAGCAGCATTTGTGCCTCCTTTATGGGCATATGGCGGTCACATTCAGGAAATTAGCCTCATGTGCCATAAATTAGCACATTCTCCCATATGACGGCTAAACATGGGTAAGGACTGTCTTCAGGCGACAATATCCAAGTACCACAAATCTCAGTAGTAAGATTTTGTTGAATGCAGTTCGCTCACACCCCTATATCCACCTGCAATAATCAATAATCACTTCTCAGATTCTCCAGAATCCCGAAATCCAAAATATTGCTAACACCAAAAGACAAATAGTGAGCGTGAGCCCCCTGATGGCACACACCGGGATGTGTCCATACACCACTCACATACAGAAGAAGTAATGAGACAGGACTGAAGCCTAGCTACAAAGATATTATCAGAAAGCCCCTTGTGTGCCGGCTAATCCAGAGAATGTGAGGATCACGACTGCCACCTGCTGGGGAAATAGCGGTCATCAAGCGGAAAGCCTGTGTGTGTGACTGATGGACAAGGCAATCACATTATTACCTCCGCTCTGTAAGACATGAGATTTCTTCTAATTTGACACTTTCTGTATGAACAACAAGACATTTCTTTTTCATAAAACCGGTTCAGGTTGAGCCATTTTTGCCCAATATCGGTAAACACACCACAATGTCACATACTTACCGTTTAAATTCCGTGCCGTTCCTGCGCCGCTGGTGCCGTGATCCGCGGTGGAGTCTAGACCATCAGGGACAAAAATGTATTAACCTCCAAGCAAACCACCATCCACAAGGGATATCATCATTAACCCCTCAGTCATCCTAGAAAGATCCACCACTGAGCTCTTAGCTACCCCAGACTATCATTCAGAATTAATGGGGTTGTGCAACAGTAATTTTTCAGCCATGGTTGTAGTAAAAACAATCTGCACAGCGCAGATCCAGCACAGGCTGCTTTGAGGTCTCCGCTGAAACAGCCGATGAGGCACTCTGCTAGTCACCTAACCGCTGCAGACAATCACAGGAGCCACAGATCTGTGACTACAAAATGAGGCAGACGCTGCTTCTGGAGACCCCCGGAGCAGCCTGCGCTGGACCCATAGGGGCAGTGAAAGGAGAGTATGCCTCCAGTTCTAATCAATGGCGAAAAAAAAAAATACAACATAAAAGCATTTACTGTCAGACACTGGTTTAACTCTGATCTACCCGTTGCTGCTAGGGACTTCAAGGTATTAAACCCTATGTGCAGTATCTAGAGCAGATGGGAACCGCGCACATCCAATAAAGCTCTTCCCTGTATTGGTCATTTCCCCACAGGCTCAATATCTGGGATCGTGCCCACATACATGTGCTTGTTTCTATACATCAGCCATGGAGAAGATAAGGGGGACGTGTAAAGCAAGGTTCACATTTATACAGGGCATTCTGCTGGACGTATACGCCTGAGGCTGGGTTCACATATATTTGGCCCTACGTACCTCCAAATCCCCACAAAACAGGACTCAGGCGTCAGCGCTGATAGGCACTGGCTAGAATGCCGCCACGTGGTGCTCTGTGCAGCATCATCTGTGGCCGTATAGACCAAGTGGAGAACTGCAATAGGCAAATGTGGCCAAAAATGATGCAGATGGAGTCACAGTGTGATCTGCCCTGCATCATTACAGTCCGTGGTCCTTCAGCTCAAGAGCCCAAATCCTGTTTAACCCCTTCACGACCATGGACGGATATATCCGTCATGGAGTGTGTCCCGTTAAGCCCCGCCCCCTGCCGCGGGCAGGCGGCAGCGGTCGGCACACATCAGCTGTTTTCAACAGCTGACATGTGTGCCTGCATGTTGCGAGTGGAATCGCTTCCACTCGCAATATTTAACCCCTTAAATCTCGCTGCCAGTCTGGCAGCGAGATCTATGCGCGCGGCCATGATTTTTACTTACTGCCGCCCCACCGGAAGTCATGTGCGTGATCACGTGACTTTCGGTGGTTGCCATTGTAGCACAGGGTCATGTGATGACGCTTGCAGCTATGAAGTTTTACTTTCATATTCCCTCAACCGGGAGCAGAGGGAAACAGGAAGTGACTGAATCTGCTGTTTACAGCTGTATAGCTGTGATCAGCAGACAGATAAGAGCAATCGGATTGCTAGTCGATATAGCACCCTAGGGGGACTAGTAAAATAAAAAAAAAAACCTAAAAAGTTCAAATCACCCCCCTTTCCCCCCATTGAAAATTAAAGGGTTAAAAAAATAAATAAATATACACATATTTGGTATCGCCTCGTTCAGAAATGCCCGACCTATCAAAATATAAAATCAATTATTCTGATTGGTAAACGGCGTAGTGGCAAAAAAATTCCAAACGCCAAAATTACGTTTTTTTGGTCGCCGCAAGTTTTACGCAAAAATGCAATAACAGGCAATCAAAACGTAGAATCTGCGCAAAAATGGTACACTTAGAAACGTCAGCTCGAGACGCAAAAAATAAGCCATCACTGAGCCTCAAATCCCGAAAAATGAGAACGCTACGGGTTCCGGAAAATGGCGCAAAACGTGCGCCACTTTTATTGGAGAAGCTTGTGAATTTTTTTTAACCCCTTAGATACAAGTAAACCTATACATGTTTGGTGTCTACAAACTCGCACCGACCTCAGGCATCATACCCACACATCAGTTTTACCATATAGTGAACACCGTGAATAAAAAAATCACAAAAACTATTGTGCGATCACACTTTTTTTTTGCAGTATTCCCACACTTGGAATTTTTTTGCTGTTTTCCAGTACACTATGTGGTAAAATTTATGGTTTCATTTAAAAGTACAACTTGTCCTGCAAAAAACAAGCCCTCGTATGGCAAGATTGACGGAAGAATAAAAAAGTTACGGCTCTCGGAAGAAGGGGAGCAAAAAACAAAAACGCAAAAACGGAAAGTGCCCCGGGGCTGAAGGGGTTAATGGGTGTTCATAGATGTAAGCACCATCAGAGCCATTGGCTGTAGTGGCTTATGCTGTGTGAACCTAGCCTGAGTTGTAAAAAGCTGCATTCAGACATTTATGGCAGCATATCCATCAACTAAAATGTGGCTGTACTTCCTAAAAATACCTCTGCAGATGTACAAATGTGAACCGAACCTTACACTGAGCCCTGCTTAAAAGGAGTGGGCCAAAGTCATTTCATCTTAAATCCCTATTTATTTAGTGCCATAATTTTAATGAATTTTCTTATAGACTCGCAGTAAACATGCTCTCCCCTTCCCTCACTACACTATAGCGGCTATTGCATTTTTTCCCCTACTTCCAGTGTAATGAGGATTTGTTTGAGAATTTCCAGTGCATGTTGGTCACTGTCACAGCCCCTGCCCTCCCAGAAACTAAGCCTCATCAGGGGCTATGCCAGTCTCTGTTTACAATGACCGCGTGCGCTTTGTTGTCAGCTCAAATCAGCAGGAACGAAGAGGCATGAAAGCGTTGTCAGAATACCCAGAGTGCAGAGACCAGCACCGCCCCCGCAAAAGATGCCACTTCTCTCTGAATGCAAGGTATTCGGACACTGCTCTGGTGCTGGCTTGTCACTACTGATCTGAGGTCGGCAACAGAGTGCGCTGACATTGTGCACATCGCACAGTAATAAAGGACTCGCCCAGCCCCTGATGACACTTTGTTCCAGGGAGGGGTGAGGGCAGTGACAGAGGCCTCTGGCCCCTGAAGATGCTTCGGTTGAGTATCCCAGCATGCACTGGGAATACACAAACGAAGTGTCATCAGACAGGAAGTAGGGAAAAAAAAATACAATAGCAGTTAGATAGTGTAGTGAGGGAAGGAGAGGGAATTTGTAACGCAACCATATTAGAAATTAGCTTAGATTATGGAACTAAATAGATAGGGATTTAGATGAAAATTACTTTGTCCTCCGGACTACCCCTTTAAGGCCTGATTGGACACACAGAACGGTGTGCGGCAGATTTGGCTACTTCCTGCACATGTACTGTATGTGTTAGGGAATCTGGAAAACTCTAAATTTAACCAGTGAGAAAATGACCCCCTACTACTGGCAGCAATAACACAGACATGCAAGAAGACTTCCAGGATGACTGAACGTGGGCAATCCCACCAGCATGCATGTGGAGAGCTCGGACGGCTCAGTGAACTCTTACTGGTGACTGGCGTGGCGTTGTTCGGGGTGTCTGCTCGCAGGTACTGCGTTGTTTGGGTTGAAGGCTGAGAGAGGCCCTGGGAGCTGCCGCTGTCACTCATACTGAAAGCAGAAGACAACACGGTCAGTGCTTCAGACACAAATTATTAGAAAAATATATTATATATCTATCTCACTAGCGCGCCCGCTCTCTCCCTAGCGCGCCCGCTCTCTCCCTAGCGCGCCCTCTCTCTCCCTAGCGCGCCCTCTCTCTCCCTAGCGCGCCCGCTCTCGCCCTAGCGCGCCCGCTCTCGCCCTAGCGCGCCCGCTCTCTCCCCAGCGCGCCCTCTCTCTCCCCAGCGCGCCCGCTCTCTCCCCAGCGCGCCCGCTCTCTCCCCCAGCGCGCCCGCTCTCTCCCCAGCGCGCCCGCTCTCTCCCCAGCGCGCCCTCTCTCTCCCCAGCGCGCCCTCTCTCTCCCCAGCGCGCCCTCTCTCTCCCTAGCGCGCCCGCTCTCTCCCCAGCGCGCCCTCTCTCTCCCCAGCGCGCCCGCTCTCTCCCCAGCGCGCCCGCTCTCTCCCCCAGCGCGCCCGCTCTCTCCCCAGCGCGCCCGCTCTCTCCCCAGCGCGCCCTCTCTCTCCCAGCGCGCCCTCTCTCTCCCCAGCGCGCCCTCTCTCTCCCCAGCGCGCCCCTCTCTCTCCCCAGCGCGCCCTCTCTCTCCCCAGCGCGCCCTCTCTCTCCCCAGCGCGCCCTCTCTCTCCCCAGCGCGCCCTCTCTCTCCCCAGCGCGCCCTCTCTCTCCCCAGCGCGCCCTCTCTCTCCCCAGCGCCCTCTCTCTCCCCAGCGCCCTCTCTCTCCCCAGCGCGCCCGCTCTCTCCCCAGCGCGCCCGCTCTCTCCCCAGCGCGCCCCGCTCTCTCCCCAGCGCGCCCTCTCTCTCCCCAGCGCGCCCTCTCTCTCCCCAGCGCGCCCTCTCTCTCCCCAGCGCGCCCGCTCTCTCCCCAGCGCGCCCCGCTCTCTCCCCAGCGCGCCCGCTCTCTCCCCAGCGCGCCCGCTCTCTCCCCAGCGCGCCCTCTCTCTCTCCCCAGCGCGCCCTCTCTCTCCCCAGCGCGCCCTCTCTCTCCCCAGCGCGCCCTCTCTCTCCCAGCGCGCCCTCTCTCTCCCCAGCGCGCCCTCTCTCTCCCCAGCGCGCCCTCTCTCTCCCCAGCGCGCCCTCTCTCTCCCCAGCGCGCCCTCTCTCTCCCCAGCGCGCCCTCTCTCTCCCCAGCGCGCCCTCTCTCTCCCCAGCGCGCCCTCTCTCTCCCCAGCGCGCCCTCTCTCTCCCCAGCGCGCCCTCTCTCTCCCCAGCGCGCCCTCTCTCTCCCCAGCGCGCCCTCTCTCTCCCCAGCGCGCCCTCTCTCTCCCCAGCGCGCCCTCTCTCTCCCCAGCGCGCCCCTCTCTCTCCCCAGCGCGCCCTCTTCTCTCCCCAGCGCGCCCTCTCTCTCCCCAGCGCGCCCTCTCTCTCCCCAGCGCGCCCTCTCTCTCCCCAGCGCGCCCTCTCTCTCCCCAGCGCGCCCTCTCTCTCCCCAGCGCGCCCTCTCTCTCCCCAGCGCGCCCTCTCTCTCCCCAGCGCGCCCTCTCTCTCCCCAGCGCGCCCTCTCTCTCCCCAGCGCGCCCTCTCTCTCCCCAGCGCGCCCTCTCTCTCCCCAGCGCGCCCTCTCTCTCCCCAGCGCGCCCTCTCTCTCCCCAGCGCGCCCCTCTCTCTCCCCAGCGCGCCCTCTCTCTCCCCAGCGCGCCCTCTCTCTCCCCAGCGCGCCCTCTCTCTCCCCAGCGCGCCCTCTCTCTCCCCAGCGCGCCCTCTCTCTCCCCAGCGCGCCCTCTCTCTCCCCAGCGCGCCCTCTCTCTCCCCAGCGCGCCCTCTCTCTCCCCAGCGCGCCCTCTCTCTCCCCAGCGCGCCCTCTCTCTCCCCAGCGCGCCCTCTCTCTCCCCAGCGCGCCCTCTCTCTCCCCAGCGCGCCCTCTCTCTCCCCAGCGCGCCCTCTCTCTCCCCAGCGCGCCCTCTCTCTCCCCAGCGCGCCCTCTCTCTCCCCAGCGCGCCCTCTCTCTCCCCAGCGCGCCCTCTCTCTCCCCAGCGCGCCCTCTCTCTCCCCAGCGCGCCCTCTCTCTCCCCAGCGCGCCCTCTCTCTCCCCAGCGCGCCCTCTCTCTCCCCAGCGCGCCCTCTCTCTCTCCCCAGCGCGCCCCTCTCTCTCCCCAGCGCGCCCTCTCTCTCCCCAGCGCGCCCTCTCTCTCCCCAGCGCGCCCTCTCTCTCCCCAGCGCGCCCTCTCTCTCCCCAGCGCGCCCTCTCTCTCCCCAGCGCGCCCTCTCTCTCCCCAGCGCGCCCTCTCTCTCCCCAGCGCGCCCTCTCTCTCCCCAGCGCGCCCTCGTCTCTCCCCAGCGCGGCCCCTCTCTCTCCCCAGCGCGCCCTCTCTCTCCCCAGCGCCCTCTCTCTCCCCAGCGCCCTCTCTCTCCCCAGCGCCCTCTCTCTCCCCAGCGCCCTCTCTCTCCCCAGCGCCCTCTCTCTCTCCAGCGCCCTCTCTCTCCAGCGCCCTCTCTCTCTCCAGCGCCCTCTCTCTCCAGCGCCCTCTCTCCAGCGCTCTCTCTCCAGCGCCCTCTCTCTCTAGCGCCCTCTCTCTCTAGCGCTCTCTCTCTCTAGCGCTCTCTCTCTCTAGCGCTCTCTCTCTCTAGCGCTCTCTCTCTCTAGCGCTCTCTCTCTAGCGCTCTCTCTCTCTAGCGCTCTCTCTCTCTAGCGCTCTCTCTCTCTAGCGCTCTCTCTCTCTAGCGCTCTCTCTCTCTAGCGCTCTCTCTCTCTAGCGCTCTCTCTCTCTAGCGCTCTCTCTCTCTAGCGCTCTCTCTCTCTAGCGCTCTCTCTCTCTAGCGCTCTCTCTCTCTAGCGCTCTCTCTCTCTAGCGCTCTCTCTCTCTAGCGCTCTCTCTCTCTAGCGCTCTCTCTCTCTAGCGCTCTCTCTCTCTAGCGCTCTCTCTCTCTAGCGCTCTCTCTCTCTAGCGCTCTCTCTCTCCCCATATCTATCTATCTGTTTAGCAAAGTCTGCTGGAGCCCTCAGTCTGTACAGGATCTTTCTGAAACAGCTGGAGAGTCGCTTTCATGACATATTAACCTTTATTTGGGCTTTTTTTTTTTTACAGGACTCTTTACAAGGCGCCGACTACAAGTGCTCACATTTCCATTTCTAATTTCCCATAAGACCATTATTCTGCAAGTGGCGCCATCTAGAGGACAAAGTCGTACCTGTCGTCCAGCTCCACTCGTTTCATGCTGTGCAGATGCAGCACGGCCAGGATAATCGCCACCAGGAATATAACTGCGCAGCAAACGCCAACACTGATATAGAAGACACGGGTGGAGGTTGTGGGGGCCACATTTACAGGGTCAACTGAAATAAAGAAGATTACAATGTTACATAACAATCAGGAGAGAAGGTAGAGTATCCATCATACACGGGACACACAAGCCTCCATGCTATGGGCCATAGGCCACAATATTCCTTATAATATAACAATTCCGCAGCATCTTTTTTTTTTACAACTTTGCATTGTTCCTCCTGGAAATGTATCAATAAAATGAAAACTTGGCGTTAATAGTGTGTCTCAAGTCTGACACATGAAATCAGTGTTGTCAGTCTCCGACTACAGGGTCAAACCCCTTGATAAGGTGAACCGTAACACCCAATTGTCAATTTGGTCAATAATGCTCCAGAATTGGTATTTCTTAAAGGGAGACATGTCTTACAGCTCAGCCATTGTACATAGCCAGGATACACGGCCGGGGTAGCAGAAGTGATATTATGGCTCTTAGGCTATGTGCACAGGGGACAATGTACCCGTGGATATTTCCGCAGGTTTCCCGCAGCTGCTGTCGGAATCCGCAGCTATCCATTGCTGCGGGATTTGAGCATTTTTGTTGCGGTAAACCTGCGGGACAAGTGCGGAAATACCTGCGGACGTCCCGCCCTGTATCTCCATAGTGGAGCAGAACATCCACAGATATTTCCACATGAATAATTGACATGCCGTTACGTGCGGCTGCAGGACATCCGCAGCATATTCCGCAGCCGCGCATATCGCAGCATCGATACAGCACTCCCCAAATCCCTTAGGATAACATGGGGAGTGTCTACACTTACACAAACCTGCGGATTTATCTGGAAAATCTAGAAAATCTGCGGTTTTTCCACGGCAAAATCAGCGGGTACGATGTCCCATGGGCACATAGCCTTAAGGGTACTTTACACGCTGCAATATCAATATCGATATCGCTAGCAAAATCTCACAACCTCGGTTACCTCCGTCACACGGACTTACCTGCCCTGCGACGTCGCTGTGTCCGGAGAACCGCCTCCTTTCTAAGGGGGCGGTTTGTGCTGCGTCACAGCGACGTCACATGGCAGCCGTCCAATAGAAGCGGAGGGGCGGAGATGAGCAGCGGGAACATGCCGCCCACCTCCTTCCTTCCGCATTGCCGGTGGATGGAGGTAAGGAGATGTTCCTCACTCCTGCGGTGTCACACATAGCGATGTGTGGTGTTGCAGGAACGACGAACAACATCGCTACTGTCCAGACAACGATATTTGGTGTTTGAACGACCTCTCCAACACCAACGATTTTTGTCTTTTTTGCGATAGTTTTAGGTCGCTCCAGCCTGTCACACGCTGCGACGCCGGATGTGCGTCACAAACACCGTGACCCCGATGATGTATCGTTAGCGATGTCACACAGTGTAAAGCACCCTTTACTGTGCAGAATAGTGCAGGACGGCGGGGTACATGACTTACAGTGAATTCTGGAGCTGTTTCTGTCTAAAGATATTGGAGGTTTCACTTCAGGCTCAATCTCTGCGGAAAAAAAAACAATAGTTATCACGTGTAGAGGTAAACATTGCCCCATATTCAGCCCTATAGCCATCAGACGAAGGATCACATCAGACCAGGAAAGCTGGGGGGGCACCCTGTACACATGCATACACTTTAAAGGGGTTCTGCAGCGACGCTCACTTCCGCATGGGTAGGTGTTCTGACACAGCGTCAGATGTCTGTCAGGGTGAGTGCACCACCGGCGGGTATAACTGCCCCATCCTAGCCATTAGGAAAGGCCGGGGACACGATACTTGCCCATTGTGACAGACATCGCTGGCAACAGAAGTTTTAGGACATATTCACACATGGCTTTCCCCCCCCAATTCCTTAGAATGAATGAAAAAAAAAACAGTAAAAGGTTGACAAGCTGCAGATTGAATGAAAAAACCAAACAAAAAAAAAAAAACAAAAAGCCGAGCAGCTTATAAAACACAAGCCCGTGCTGGAGATTTCTGAAATCACATTGACTTGGCTGGTGCTGTAAAACATTGCATTTCTGCAGCAGAAAAAAGCAAAAATGCAGCAAGGCAACGCTGTGCACCACGTGTGAATATATTACCTATTACACATTATATACTACATGGAGATCAGCAATCAGTTTAGGGAAATTAAAGAGAATCTGTCAGCTGGTTTTTGCTATGGAATCTGAGAGCAACATGATGTAGGGGCAGAGACACTGATTCCAGTGATGTGTCACTTTGTTTACTGGGAATATAATTAGCTTGCTACTACGATGCAATGACACAAGTTCTTTTAGTCTTCAAATAATCCAGTGATAAAACATAGGTACAGCATAAGCACAAAGGTTTCAGTCAATACAGACCTTCATCAGGTTGCAGGTTGCTGTAAGAGGAAAGCCTGGAGCAGTAGCAGGCGCGGTGTACGAGCTGCGGCATCCATCGCTGGTAGGAGCTTATACGCAGTGCCCGGTTACTGCTCCAGGCTTTCCTCTTACAACAATCTGCACCCTGATGAAGGTCTGTGCTTGTGCTGTACCTATGCCTCATCGCTGGATTATTTGAAGAATAAAAGAAACCATGCATCACAAGGAGGTTTTTACAAACATCGCTGACAGTAATGGCGGCGTCAGGATCCGTGAAGACTACAGATTCTGGCAGTCTGCCTGCTGAGTTCTCTGATGTCTGCGATAGTGCAGGGAGACTCGGCAGTCAACCCACAGACTTGTGGTTCATACACATGCTAGCAAGAGTTAAGCTATGTGCGCACGTTGCGTATTTGCATGCAGTTACGCTATGATCTGCACTGCAGCGTAACTGCATGCGTCCTGCGTCCCCTGTATAATCTATGCAGATTATGCAGGAGCCGTGCGCACGTGGCGTCTTAGAGCTCAGCACTTCGGCTGCTGCCCGAAGCGCGCGTTCTAAGAAGTGACATGTCACTTCTTTCCTGCGCTCTGCATGCATCCCCCGCTCTGTCTATGGCAGGGGCTGCACTCAGAGCGCATAGAATCGGCTTTTTTTTTTTTTTTTTCATTACGGACTTTTTCTGCAGCGATTTGAAGCGCACGTGTGCTGTTCAAATCGCTGCAGAAATTTCTGCAGGGACAGAACGCAACGTGCGCACATAGCCTTAATCTCTGCTGGGCTGCTTGTCAGTCTCTTTTGATCACATACTGTAAGGAGCCAGTCACATTCATTCCCCTCCTATATATACCAGCTGGACTCTTCTTCCTTTGATGCCAGCTATAGCTTCTCTATACTGGTGCGGTGTAGTGCTCCAGACTTACAGGTGGTTGTAGTACTTTGTTGCTGTGAGAGTGTAGTGTGAACCCTTGTTGTCCTTATGTTGCTGCCTTCTTTCCATTGCTTTTCTCCTTACCCTCTTATGGTTTGTTGCTGAGAGTTTGCAATGTGCCCGAGTTTTGTTTTTTCCCTGTTTATCTTAATTCGTGTTGCCATCACATATCTGCCCCTTCCTTTCCTGGATTAGGGGGTGGTAAGGTTATTTTTGGTCAGCAGAATAGTAAAGAACAGGTCTATGGCATCACCACCATCTGGGGTAATCTGGAGGTTAGGGATAACCTAGGGTCCCGTAGCGTGAGGGACAGTATAGGAGTCCCGTGTCCCTAGGTATCCTACACTCACATCATGCCACCTTATCACTCCATCAGAATGCCAAATTTATTATATTATTAGTACATGGGATTGGCTCCTACTTGGGCACCAACATCACAGAAGTGCCATGGTTTGATCTTTCTTAGTTTACTGGGAGTCACAATTTTACCTGCTGCAGATCTAGCAGAGCTCAGATGTTAATCTTTGTATACCTGCACCCTCACCACTGATTGACAGCTTTTTGTGTACACTGTATAGTGACAGAAAGCCGCTAATCAGTGCTGTGGTCAGGGTTGGATTGAAAGCACAAAATTGTTTGTCCTGTAGTTATTATCTCCTGCTGATAAAACACTGATTGTATTCAAACAGCAAAACAGCCAAGCTGGTGACAGTTGGAATTATGGTGCTCCTACATTACGGAGTCTCTTTAATTACAACTGTGTGGGATTTAGGCTGATGAGAGTTTTAACAAGCAGGGCCTGAATGAGAAACCAAGTTTTAGAGTTTAGCAAAAAGATTTGCAGGACCCTGGTGCTTCCTGCTGCAATTCCCGAAGTCTCTTAACATTAATATTCATGGAGCAATGACGTGTGCCTCACATCGGGCCTACTAATCAGCACCAGTACCTGGGATGCGGGCAAGTAGGGGGAAGCGGGCAGGCAGGGGGATGCGGGCAGGCAGGGGGATGCGGGAGCAGGCAGGGGGATGCGGGGGCAGGCAGGGGGATGCGGGCAGGCAGGGGGATGCGGGGGCAGGCAGGGGGATGCGGGGGCAGGCAGGGGGATGCGGGGGCAGGCAGGGGGATGCGGGGGCAGGCAGGGGGATGCGGGGGCAGGCAGGGGGATGCGGGGGCAGGCAGGGGGATGCGGGGGCAGGCAGGGGGATGCGGGGGCAGGCAGGGGGATGCAGCCGCTGGACCAGGGCCCCGTGAATCTTCTTACTGAACTGTACCATATATCAGACAGTGACAGAAAAAACACTACGGGCCGATTCATCATTTGTCATTTTCTATCACTTCTCCTTTTTGTCTCTTGGTATGTGCTCACATCTTTGGAGTTAAATTGATCGAAATGTTGCACATGGTTCAGAGACTTTGTGAGACACAAAAAAAATAAATTGGACATTAACCCCTTCACGACTGGCTGATTTTGCGCTTTCCTGGGTTTTTTTTCGCCACCCTTCTTCTGAGAGCCGTAACATTTTTAGTTTTCCTTCAGAATAGCCATGTGAGGGCTTGGTTTTTTTTGCGGAACGAGCTGTACCTTTAAATGAAATCTTGAGTTTTACCATACAGTGTACTGGACAACGGCAAAAAAATTCCAAATGCAGAAAAGCGGCAAAAAAGAAGGGAATTTTGTTTACTTACCGTAAATTCCTTTTCTTCTAGCTCCAATTGGGAGACCCAGACAATTGGGTGTATAGCTACTGCCTCCGGAGGCCACACAAAGTACTACACTTAAAAGTGTAAGGCCCCTCCCCTTCTGGCTATACACCCCCCCGTGGGATCACGGGCTCCTCAGTTTTAGTGCAAAAGCAAGAAGGAGGAAAGCCAATAACTGTTTTAAATACAAATTCAACCCGAGAAACAGCCTTGGAGAACTGAACTGTTCAACATGAACAACATGTGCACCCGAAAAAAACAAATTTCCTAAGAAAAACAGGGCGGGTGCTGGGTCTCCCAATTGGAGCTAGAAGAAAAGGAATTTACGGTAAGTAAACAAAATTCCCTTCTTCTTTGTCGCTCCTAATTGGGAGACCCAGACAATTGGGACGTCCAAAAGCAGTCCCTGGGTGGGTAAAAGAATACCTCGTGATAGGGCCGTCAAACAGCCCTTTCCTACAGGTGAGCCACCGCCGCCTGAAGGACTTGTCTACCTAGGCCGGCATCCGCCGAAGCGTAGGTATGCACCTGATAATGCTTGGTAAAAGTGTGCAGACTCGACCAGGTAGCCGCCTGGCACACCTGCTGAGCCGTAGCCTGGTGCCGTAATGCCCAGGACGCACCCACGGCTCTGGTAGAATGGGCTTTCAGTCCTGATGGAATCGGAAGCCCAGCAGAACGGTAGGTGTGAAGAATTGGTTCCTTGATCCAACGCGCAAGGGTGGATTTGGAAGCTTGCGACCCTTTACGCTGACCAGCGACAAGGACAAAGAGTGCATCCGAGCGGCGCAGAGGCGCCGTGCGGGAAATGTAGATCCTGAGTGCTCTCACCAGATCCAATAAATGCAAACCTTTTTCAAATTGGTGAACTGGATGCGGACACAAAGACGGTAAAGTGATATCTTGATTGAGATGAAAGGAAGATACCACCTTGGGAAGAAATTCCGGAATTGGACGCAGAACTACCTTGTCCTGGTGAAACACCAGGAATGGAGATCTGCATGATAACGCCGCCAGCTCGGACACTCTCCGAAGAGACGTGACCGCCACTAGAAAGGCCACTTTCTGTGAAAGACGAGAAAGGGAAACCTCCTTCATAGGCTCGAAAGGCGGCTTTTGGAGAGCAATTAGAACCTTGTTCAGGTCCCAGGGCTCCAATGGCCGCTTGTAAGGGGGGACGATATGACAAACCCCTTGCAGGAACGTGCGTACCTGAGGAAGTCGCGCCAGGCGTTTCTGAAAAAATACGGATAGCGCGGAGACTTGACCCTTAAGGGAGCTAAGCGACAAACCTTTTTCCAACCCAGACTGCAGGAAGGAAAGAAAAGTAGGCAATGCAAAAGGCCAGGGAGAAACTCCCTGAGCCGAGCACCAAGATAGGAATATCCTCCACGTCCTGTGGTAGATCTTGGCGGAGGATGGTTTCCTAGCCTGTCTCATGGTGGCAACCACTTCATGAGATAAACCTGAGGCCGCTAGGATCCAGGACTCAATGGCCACACAGTCAGGTTCAGGGCCGCAGAATTCAGATGGAAAAACGGCCCTTGAGACAGCAAGTCTGGACGGTCTGATAGTGCCCACGGATGGCCTACCGTGAGGTGCCACAGATCCGGGTAGCACGACCTCCTTGGCCAGTCTGGAGCGACGAGAATGGCGCGGCGGCAGTCGGACCTGATTTTGCGGAGCACTCTGGGCAACAATACCAGAGGTGAGAACACATACGGTAGCCGGAACTGCGACCAATCTTGAACTAAGGCGTCTGCCGCCAGAGCTCGGTGATCGTGAGACCGTGCCATGAAAACCGGGTTGTTGTTGTGCCGTGACGCCATCAGGTCGACGTCCGGCATCCCCCAGCGGCGACAGATCTCCTGAAACACGTCCGGGTGAAGGGACCATTCCCCTGCGTCCATGCCCTGGCGACTGAGAAAGTCTGCTTCCCAGTTTTCTACGCCTGGGATGTGAACGGCGGATATAGTGGATGCCGTGTCTTCCACCCACGTCAGAATCCGCCGGACTTCCTGGAAGGCTTGCCGACTGCGTGTTCCCCCTTGGTGGTTGATGTATGCCACCGCTGTGGAGTTGTCCGACTGAATTCGGATCTGCTTGCCTTCCAGCCACTGTTGGAAGGCTTGTAGGGCAAGATAGACTGCTCTGATCTCCAGAACATTGATCTGAAGGGTGGACTCTTTCCGAGTCCACGTACCCTGAGCCCTGTGGTGGAGAAACACTGCTCCCCACCCTGATAGACTCGCATCTGTCGTGACCACCGCCCAGGATGGGGGTAGGAACGACTTTCCTTTTGACAATGAGGTGGGAAGAAGCCACCACCGGAGAGATTCCTTGGCTGCCTGAGAGAGGGAGACCTCCCTGTCGAGGGACGTCGACTTCCCGTCCCATTGGCGGAGAATGTCCCATTGTAGTGGACGCAGATGAAACTGCGCAAAAGGAACTGCTTCCATTGCTGCTACCATCTTCCCTAGGAAGTGCATGAGGCGCCTCAAGGGGTGCGACTGGCCCTGAAGGAGAGATTGCACCCCTATCTGTAGCGAGCACTGTTTGTCCAGTGGAAGTTTCACTATCGCTGAGAGAGTATGAAACTCCATGCCAAGATATGTTAGTGATTGGGCGGGGTTAGATTTGACTTTGAAAAGTTGATAATCCACCCGAAACTCTGGAGAGTCTTCAGTGCCACGTTCAGGCTGTGTTGGCATGCCTCTTGAGAGGGCGCCTTGATAAGTAGATCGTCCAAATACGGGATCACGGAGTGACCTTGCGAGTGCAGGACTGCTACTACTGCTGCCATGACCTTGGTGAAGACCCGAGGGGCTGTCGCCAGCCCGAAAGGTAGAGCTACGAACTGCAGGTGTTCGCTTCCTATAACGAAGCGTAGAAAACGCTGATGCTCTGGCGCAATTGGCACGTGGAGATAAGCATCCTTGATGTCTATTGATGCTAGGAAATCTCCTTGAGACATTGAGGCGATAACGGAGCGGAGAGATTCCATCCTGAACCTCCTGGTTTTTACGTGTTTGTTGAGCAGCTTTAGATCCAGGACGGGACGGAACGACCCGTCTTTCTTTGGCACCACAAACAAATTGGAGTAAAAACCGTGACCTTGTTCCTGAAGAGGAACAGAAGTCACCACTCCTTCCGCCTTTAGAGCGGACACCGCTTGCAGCAGAGCATCGGCTCGGTCGGGCGGTGGGGAAGTTCTGAAGAAGCGAGTTGGAGGACGAGAGCAGAACTCTATCCTGTACCCGTGAGACAGAATGTCTCTCACCCAACGGTCTTTGACCTGTGACAACCAAATGTCGCCAAAGCGGGAGAGCCTGCCACCGACCGAGGATGCGGAGAGAGGAGGCTGAGAGTCATGAGGAAGCCGTCTTGGTAACGGTTCTTCCGGCTGGCTTTTTTGGGCGTGATTGAGTCCGCCACGAATCTGAGCCCCTCTGATCCTTTTGAGTCCTTTTGGACGAGTAGAATTGGGACCTGCCTGAGCCTCGAAAGGACCGAAAACCAGACTGTCCCCTGCTCTGTTGAGGTTTGTTTTGTCTGGGCTGAGGTAAGGATGAATCCTTACCCTTGGAGTGTTTAATGATTTCATCCAAACGCTCACCAAACAATCGGTCACGAGAAAAAGGCAAACTGGTTAAGCACTTCTTGGAAGAAGAATCTGCCTTCCATTCTCTCAACCACAGGGCTCTGCGTAAAACCACAGAGTTGGCTGACGCCACCGCCGTACGGCTCGTAGAGTCTAGGACAGCATTAATCGCGTAAGACGCGAATGCAGACATTTGAGAGGTCAAGGGTGCCACCTGCGGAGCAGATGTACGTGTGACCGTGTCGACCTGTGTAAGCCCAGCTGAAATAGCTTGGAGTGCCCATACGGCTGCGAATGCTGGCGCCAACGACGCTCCAATAGCTTCATAGATGGATTTTAACCAGAGCTCCATCTGTCTATCAGTGGCATCTTTAAGTGCCGCCCCATCTTCCACTGCAACTAGAGATCTGGCTGCAAGCCTGGAGATTGGAGGGTCCACCTTGGGACACTGTGTCCAGCCCTTGACCACGTCAGGGGGAAAAGGATAGCGTGTATCTTTAAGCCGTTTGGAAAAACGCTTATCTGGATAAGCGTGGTGTTTCTGGATTGCGTCTCTAAAGTCAGAGTGGTCCAGAAACGTGCTTAATTTACGCTTGGGATACCTGAAATGGAATTTCTCCTGCTGTGAAGCTGCCTCCTCCGCAAGAGGAGCTGGTGGAGAAATGTCTAACATCCTATTGATGGACGCTATAAGATCATTCACTATGGCGTCACCATCCGGGGTATCTAGATTGAGAGCGGCCCCAGCCTCAGACTCCTGATCAGTTACATCCGCCTCATCACACAGAGAGTCGTCCCGCTGGGACCCTGACCAGTGTGATGAAGTTGAGGGTCGCTCATAGCGAGCCCGCTTAGGTTGTCTGGGACTGTCGTCCGAGTCAGAGCCGTCACCCTGGGGTGCATATGACACCCCCGGAGCTAGGAAGTGGTCCAGCTGAGGGGGACCAGGGGGCAATGGATCAACAGTGCCCATGGTCTGAGTTACTGGTCTAGACTGCAATGTTTCAAGAATTTTAGACATAGTCATAGACAATCTGTCAGCAAAAGCTGCAAACTCCGTCCCTGTCACCTGGACAGCATTTACAGGTGGTTCTCCCTGGGTCACCTCTAGCAGCGGCCCCGGCTGAGCAATTGCCATAGGGGCCGAGCACTGCACACAATGGGGGTCAGTGGAACCTGCCGGTAGAGTAGCCCCACATGCGGTACAAGCAGCATAAAAAGTCCGTGCCTTGGCACTTTTGCTTTTTGCGGACGACATGCTGTTATCTCCTTGAGAAATCTAAGGAGGGTATATAGCAGAAAACCACCAGCGACTGTACAGTGTAAAGTATTGCCAGCACAAAATACTAAGTACACTATGGCACAAGTGGGGGAGAGCCCTTGAGGGCTGCTTACCGCCCGCTGAAAAGCGGGTGTGAGATCGTAGAATCCCTTGTCTGGGTCTCCCAGCCTCCCCTCCGCAGTTCAGCGTGCAGGCAGGAATGGCTGCCGGCGTCCTGTGAAGAGGGGCGGACCGTGGGCGTCCCAAACAAAAGAGCGGGAAACTGCGTCCCCCTGTGCCTAGTGTGAGGGCTGGAGTATGTAAAACAGACTCCAGCTCTTAACGCTGCTGGACTGTACAGCGTCCCGCCCTCCTCCTGACTGGCAGGTCCGGGGGCGGGAACGATACGAACTAGGCCGCAAAAGCCAGGGACTGTAGTAATCTAGCGCGGCCGTCATATATGCACGGCCAGCGCGGAAGTCCCCGGCGCACCACAAATCCCAGCCGCGACCAGTAAACACTGACCCCAGCGGCCGGATCGGCCGATCGTACAAAGTCACCTCACTCAGCAGAGCTGTAGTGAGTAACGGCACCAGCGCAGCAGCGCTGTTTACCCCGGCGCACTAACACACCCAGCAATGCTGCAGTGTGCGTGCGATAAGCACGGGGACACGGAGTACCTTGATGGAGCAGGGTCCTGTCCCTGAGAAAACTCCGCTCCGTATCCAGCAGATCCTCCAGGGGCTGTGGATGGAGCACGGCCTCAGTGCCCGGAGACCGGTAAAGTCCCACTTCACCCAGAGCCCTAATGGGGATGGGGAAGGAATCAGCATGTGGGCTCCAGCCTCCGTACCCGCAATGGGTACCTCAACCTTAACAAACACCGCCGACAGAAAGTGGGGTGAGAAGGGAGCATGCTGGGGGCCCCCGTATGGGCCCTCTTTTCTTCCATCCGACATAGTCAGCAGCTGCTGCTGACTAAACAGTGGAGCTATGCGTGGATGTCTGGCCTCCTTCGCACAAAGCATAAAACTGAGGAGCCCGTGATCCCACGGGGGGTGTATAGCCAGAAGGGGAGGGGCCTTACACTTTTAAGTGTAGTACTTTGTGTGGCCTCCGGAGGCAGTAGCTATACACCCAATTGTCTGGGTCTCCCAATTAGGAGCGACAAAGAAATTCCAAATGCAGAAAAACAGCAAAAAAAAAACAAAAAAAAAAAACAATTGTTTTTGAGATATTTTATTCACTGTGTTCAGTTTATGCTAAAACTGATGTGTGGGTGTGATGCCTCAGGTCAGTGCGAGTTCGTAGACACCAAACATATATAGGTTTACTTTTATCTAAGGGGTTAAAGGGTGGTTCACCCATATTTTTTATTGTCTAGTTCGATATTATATTGAGAGACAATGTTTCTCTCAAATACCTTGTGTTGGCAATAACGCCTGTGAGAGGCGCGATTGCAGACCGCTGTTCCCGCTCTGGTGACGTCACGTCAAGTTCCGCACACGTCACATTCCAAATTGTCTATCGAACTAGACAAAAAATATGGGTAAACCACCCCTTAAAAAAAAAAAAAAAAAATCAAAAAGTTTGACCAAAAAAAGTGGCGTATGTTGTGCGCCATTTTCCACGACCCGCAGCGTTCCCTTTTTTTCGGGATCTATGGCTCAATGACTGCTTATTTTTTGCGTCTCAAGCTCATGTTTTTTAATGGTACCATGTTTGCGCAGAGGCTACGTTTTGATCGCCTGTTATTGCATTTTGGGCAAAATTTGTGGCGACCAAAAAACGTAATTTTGTCGTTTAGCATTATTTTGCTGCTACGCCATTTACCGATCAGATTAATTGATTTTAGATTTTGATAGATCAGGCATTTCTGAACGCGGTGACACCAAATGTGTGTATATTTTTTTAAACTCTTTAATTTTCAATGGGGCGAAAGGGGGGTGATTTGAACTGTTAGGGCTTTTTTTTTTTTTTTTACATTTTTGAACACACTTTTTTTTTTTTTTTTTTTACTAGTCCCCCTAGGGGGCTATAAGGATCAGCAGTCTGATCACTCTTTCCATATCTGATCACAGCTACACAGCTGTAAACACCAGATGTGCTCATCTCCTGTCGCACACAGCTCTCAGCCGTGTGAGACGGGAAGTAATTCATGTGAGCTACAGGAGTCATCGCATGACAACCATTGGATCCACGTGACTTCCGGTGTCGAGCGGTG
Source organism: Anomaloglossus baeobatrachus (assembly GCF_048569485.1). Classification (NCBI taxonomy): domain Eukaryota; kingdom Metazoa; phylum Chordata; class Amphibia; order Anura; family Aromobatidae; genus Anomaloglossus; species Anomaloglossus baeobatrachus. Next base: position 582,272,726 of record NC_134355.1, read on the forward strand.
AGTAAACAGAACCCTGCGACCGCTATTATACTGCCGCTGTGACAGTTTCACAGCGGCATTTAAGGGGTTAACAGGTACACATGTCAGCTGTATAAATCAGCTGACGTGTGCGCAGATCCCCCCCTGACTGCCCGCGGGGGGGGGGGGAATTAACACTGACCGCTAGGATGTAATTTTATGGTCGGTAACCTATTTAGCAAGGTTACAGTGCAAAAACTCGCACGTTTCTCTAAAACAAAGCAAAAATTGTGAACAATATCTTGTATACATAAAATCACTGCTGGGAAGGAACTGGAGAACAATTGGGCAAAAAAATTGCATTGATGTATCAGCTAAAACCATCTGGAAATCCAAAACCTAACCCACCATAGTGACGATGAAGAAGAAAAAAAAATAACATAAAATAACTACAAAAAAGGCACAGATTATACGAATTAGGCGCAAGTGAAAAGTAAAAAACATGCACAAATGCAATAGTCATTTGGGCCTGAACACCGCAATCTAGGACTGCATGGTGGCTCAGTGGTTAGCATTGCATTTATGCAGACCTGGGATCGGACTCAAATCCCACCAAGGACAACATCTGCAAGGAGCCTGTATGCTCTCCCAGTGTTTGCGTGGGTTTACTCTGGGTGCTCCAGCTTCCTCCCCCCCTATACTGATGGGAATTTAGAATGTGAGCCCCAATGGGGCCAGTGATGACGCCAGAACAGCTGTGCAGAATTGTCTGGCAGAAGTCATGGCTTGCAGGGAGTTGTAGTCTGGCGCTGCAGGTGATCACTGTCTTGGGGTTCGTAGTCCAGGACCTGCTACATGAACCCACACCGAGCCGTTACTTCACAGGTAAGACGTGTGTACGTGCTGTAAATGTTTAATCTTAGACTGTAATCTCCCCCATCCACCAGTGCCCATAGCCAGGGGCCGCCCCGAGCCCTCGTGGGGTCACACTTACTTCTGTAGCACATTTTCCTCCGTTTAAAGTTAAGGACTGTGATGTTTTTGGCAGAGCTGATGGTGATGTTGAGCTGCATGACGAGCGTGACCTCCATCTCCATTTTCCCAGAGCAGAAGAGATCAACTCTGAACACTGCCAAGAAAAACACATGCAAAAAATAGTTAATGTGAGAAGTGGGGGGGGGGTCAGTAACAAGAAGTGGTGTAAGATGGGACCCGGGCACACGCTGCCAGCGTACCAGAGGCTATAAAACACCGAGGACAAATACAAGCCTGGCACGGCCTGGGGGCGCAGGTCACTGGCAGCTATATATTCTACTGTAATGTAAAAGTGAAAAACTGAAGAACTTGGAGTCATATGTCTTAGAGGGGCTCTCCGGCCAGTGTCTTCAGTGTGCACATTGTGATGACTGACAGCTGCACATTACACGTTGTGATCAGCACCTAGAGGAGGGCAGGAGCCATAACACGAGGGGATGGGGAGTCCGAAAGCAAAGCTCCCCCCGAGGCCGCCTCTGAAGGGGCACAATCATGAAGAATTACTTTTCCCACTGATCAATGTCGCCAAATAGATTTGCATTTTCAATTGGAATCAAAATTTCTATGAAACCTTAAAAAACATTGTAGAAGCCGGGTAGCGAAACGTACGTCGAGGAATTGGACATTTGCGGTGCTCTTACAACATTATACCCAGGTAATTATCGCTCTTGGAGGTCTTTGTTGCGGTCGCGTCATTTGTAAGACGGACTTACGTCTAGTACATTGCTGAACACTGCATGTCTGCAGACATGTTGTGGATCGGCTCTCAGCATGCATTCAGTGCAGCTTTAGAGGTAGTGTGTGTACCGCAACAACGCCCCATGTAGCAACCGGGTTGTAGCACACAAGTTATCAGTAGTGACCGGTGGTGCTGCTTCACATAGTACGAGCATTTTGTATTTTGATATATAAGGATTATGTGCAATATTTGACACTTGGACACTTTGTAATCTAGAATAATTGGAACAGTATTTCTGTATCTAATTACATACAAGATACATTTTGATATAGCACAAGTCACGTTAATGTTCTGGAATGGGCAATATAATACAGTTTAGGCCATATTAATTAATTTTTTCTGCTGCAACTATCATTTTAATTGTGTGGAATGTGTTTTTTCATTATTTTTTGATATTAATAAAATACTATATTTGATTAATTTGGACTGTTGTGTACTCTTTTTTGGTGGGAAAAAAAATACTTATTTCCTTCTATTGATACAATTTTTTCAGTGCATGTATTTTGGCCTTAAAAATTATTTTTTACATTTGGGTTTCACTAGAAATGTTGCACAGCTTCCCTCCCATTGCCTCTGTGCTGCAGCCTACAGCTGGGGCAGCAGGAGCTCGCTGAGAAACCATCAGTGAGCCAGAGCTTATCATTATTATCTGTGTTTCTGAGCTCCTCATGGCGGACCACAGACCACATCAAAGTTGAGATGAATGTAAATCAGACGAGAAGAGCACAGAAAAGACAAAACAATTAGGCTTTATCCGCACACTATATCTTTTAATGCATTTTTGGTGCAGTCATTTCCTTCTCCAGCAAAGTTTATGACTTGCTGTCCGCACAGTGCATTGTTTTTTGGCTGCATCTTGGCTGTGTTTACAATTAACATCAATATTATACAAACGACTCACTTTGTCTGTTGAAGCACCCGTGTGAGGTCATACCCATGTGACCTGGTATCAGCTTTTCTGGCTTTTCTGGCTGAGGCCCCACCCCTTCTGGTCACATGGGTATGACCTCACACAGGTCCTTCAACAGACAAAGTGAGTCGTTTGTAGAATATTGAAGCTACTTCCAACAGAGGGAGGGGATAACTATGAATCCTTAATCCTTAATAACAGGGTCAGTACCGCAGGACTGGCGCATAGCAAATGTGGTGCCAATATTCAAAAAGGGGACAAAAACTGAGCCGGGAAATTATAGGCCGGTAAGTTTAACCTCTACGGTTGGTAAAATCCTTGAGGGTTTCTTGAGAGATGCTATACTGGAGTATCTCAAGAAAAATAACCTTATGACAGAGTATCAACATGGGTTTATGAGGGATCGATCCTGTCAAACTAATTTGATCAGCTTCTATGAAGAGGTAAGTTCAAGCCTGGACCAGGGAAATGCAGTGGATGTTGTGTATATGGACTTTTCAAAAGCTTTTGATACGGTGCCACACAAAAGGTTGGTACATAAAATGAGAATAATGGGGATAGGGGAAAATATGTGTAACTGGGTTAAAAACTGGCTCAGTGATAGGAAACAAAGGGTGGTTATTAATGGTACGTACTCGGACTGGGTCTCAGTTCATAGTGGGGTACCACAGGGGTCAGTATTGGGCCCGCTTCTTTTCAACATATTTATAAATGACCTTGTTGGGGGCATGCGGAGTAGAATTTCAATATTTGCAGATGATACTAAACTCTGCAGGGTAATCAATACAGAGGAGGATAATTTTATATTACAGGGAGATTTATGTAAATTGGAGGATTGGGCTGAGAAGTGGCAATTGAAGTTTAATGTAAATAAATGTAAGGTCATGCACTTGGGTAGAGGAAATAACATTTATGATTATGTACTTAATTGTAGAACACTGGGTAAAACAGACACAGAAAAAGACTTGGGTGTATGGGGGGATGGTAAACTTCACTTTAGTGGACAGTGTCAGGCAGCTGCTGCCAGGGCTAATAAAATAATGGGAGGTATTAAAAGAGGTATAAGTGTTCATGAAAAAAATATAGTTCTACCTCTGTACAAGTCACTAGTGCGACCGCACTTATATACTGTGTACAATTCTGGTCACCGATATATAAGAAGGACATAGCTGAACTGGAGAGGGTGCAGAGAAGAGCCACCAAGATTATTAGAGGAATGGGTGGGCTGCAATACCAAGACAGGTTATTAAACTTGGGGTTATTTAGTTTGGAAAAACGAAGGCTTAGGGGGGATCTAATCACAATGTATAAATATATGAGGGGACAGTACAGAGACCTTTCCAAAGATCTTTTTACACCTAGGCCTGCGACTGGAACACGGGGGCATCCGCTACGTCTTGAGGAAAGAAGGTTTAATCATAATCACAGACGAGGATTCTTTACTGTACGAGCAGTGAGACTATGGAACTCTCTGCCGCATGATGTTGTAATGAGTGATTCACTACTAACATTTAAGCAGAGCCTGGATGCCTTTCTTGAAAAATTTAATATTACCAGTTATGTATATTAGATTTTATGACAGGGTATTGATCCAGGGAACTAGTCTGATTGCCGGATGTGGAGTCAGGAAGGACATTTTTTCCCCATTGGAACTTGTTTGCCACATTGGGGGTTTTTTTTTTGCCTTCCTCTGGATCAACATGTTAGGCTATGGGTTGAACTAGATGGACTTAGAGTCTCCCTTCAACCTTAAAAACTATGATACTATGATACTATGAATATATGATCTGCTCCAGTGCAGCTGTCACTCAAGAAGCTGCTGATTTTATAAACTTTACTTTTTTGGATTTCAAAACCTAAACATCAGGTCTGTATAGAATCAGCCTGATAGTGCCAGTATAGCCCTGGCTTTAGGTTACATACGAAATTACCGGTGATTGGTTCCCTTTAATGTAGGTCTGAGACTCCAGCGAATCCCTCAGAGACTTGCACTGAGAAAGTGACTCCGGGTCCACACAGAATCGCCGCTGTGGTCATGGAGTAGGGGTTAGAAAATCTCTACAGGGCAGGCAGGAGATGGTAATAGAGGGACAGTATATTCAGTACAGCACAGGCCGTGTACACTGGGTCAGCATAGAGGTAGGCGAGACCCCCGCAGCCAGGCCTTATTACATGAAATACTCCAGCCCATACATGACCGGTTATACTGGGTCCCAGGTGAAACGTGCAGAAAAAGGTATGGACACCACTGCACGTGGAAAAGAAATGTTCCCATGTGGCAATTTCTTAGATTTGTGGTTTGGTTTTAGGTGGAAAAGAGCAGTATGATCAGCAAGAGGCTTAGAATACACAACTCACTGCAACAGGGAAGCCAGTCCACGTGATCCGCTGTGTGTGATCCAGTCTTGGGCTGTGTTCACAAACAGCTTTAGCTGTGGTTTTATTTTTTCTGCAGCCAAACTCTGGTCTCTTGATGGCAGAAACGCGGTGTTCAAAACTCTTATTTTTTTTTTTGCAGGGGATGTTTAGCAGCGTTTGAGTGCAGATTACATGTGCGCTGTCTACAGGACATGTCTAATAAAGTTGGTTTTATTCACCAAAACACAGCAAAAACATTGGTTGCATGTGTTGCGGCTCCTCAGTGCTTTTTAGGGGTGAAAAAACGTTGATGGAACAGACATGACAGATTCCAACAACGCTGGAGATCTCACATTCACTCAGGGAAAAAAAACAAAAAAAAAAACAAAACGCGTGCAGGGATTTCTGAAATCTCAACTTTTACCACTACTGTAAAAAACAGATTTTATGTTGCATAAAAAAAATGAAGCAAAAAAAAAAAAAAAAACAAAACCGCTGCATGTGAACATTGGTTAGGCTTATTGTATGTACCTTTGTACCTAGCAGAAGACAGGATTCCAGCTCTGGAGGTACAGGCGTTTGCTGGACTGTACACAAGTAGAGACGATGTACTGCTAGTTTTCTGCAGCAGCTGTATTACTTATTTTGTAAAAGGGGTCTAAAATAAAAATGGATACCAAAAACACCTTCAAAAACAACTGAAATTTTTTTTTTTCAAAGTTGGTGTGGGAACATTTTTTATTTGTGAAAAGCTTGAGTGAAGGACGCCTATATGAGCATTGTATGGCAGATCTTAAAAAAAGAACAAGGGAAAAAAAACAGGGCAGTAATGGGGATAAAGTGGAAGCAGAGCCTGCCCACTCCAGACCGGTGATGGGTCCTCCGTAAGCCGGCTTCTGGCTTTGCTCATATTCCACATAGTGAAAGAAGAGATTTGCCTTTCGAGACAAGCTCCGAGCATTAATCCCACTGAGGGGTTTATCTATTACTACTACACATGTAGCCAGAAGCGCAGCAGCTCTGTGCTCAGCCCCGGGGATTGGATTAGGTGTATATTGTGCATTACAAGGTCAGCGTGTATGTGTATATATATATATATATATATATATATATATATATATATATATATATACACATATATATATATATATATATATATATATATATATATAACACACAACGATGGAGGTGCCGGAGGTAATTATTATGCATGGCAGAAAAGGAAAAATGTCATTCTAATGAGATGGTCCTAACCACCAAATGTAACAAGTACTTCTGGCCACTAGGAGGTGCTGCTGTGCAGGACAAGTGTCCGCGCCTCCTTACACCCGCGTGTGGCCGGGATGAGTGTCCACAGCCGCCATCATTTCTCTGCTCTATATGTAATGCTGGTTATGAGAAGCCATTTACCTGACAAGGAGCGGGGCACGTCCCCCTGCAGTGAAATATTGGTCTGCGGTAGGTCCATTGCCAAAGAATTGTTCACATGAAACCCCAGTTTGTACTCGACCTGCAGAGGAAATCACACATCATGAGAAGAAAACAGATACAAAAGCCTCCCGAGTCCTGGTCTTATGGTGCGACTCCACTGTACCCCAGAGGGGTATTCATTACCGCAGCGACTGAACATATCCTGCATCATAGAGCCAAGTGAGGACGGGGGATCTCAATAGCTTAAAAGAGCAGAGCTGACAACAAGAGCGCCAATGACCCAGCTCGCGTGTGGCAAGGAGTGTGCAGACGACCCAGCTCGTGTGTGGAGGAGCGCCGACGACCCAGCTCGTGTGCGGCAAGGAGTGTGCAGACGACCCAGCTCGTGTGTGGAGGAGTGCCGACGACCCAGCTCGTGTGTGGAGGAGCGCCGACGACCCAGCTCGTGTGCGGCGAGGAGTGTGCCGACGACCCAGCTCGTGTGTGGCGAGGAGTGTGCCGACGACCCAGCTCGTGTGTGGCGAGGAGTGTGCCGACGACCCAGCTCGTGTGGAGAGGAGTATGCCGACGACCCAGCTCGTGTGTGGGAGGAGTGTGCCGACGACCCAGCTCGTGTGTGGCGAGGAGTGTGCCGACGACCCAGCTCGTGTGTGGCGAGGAGTGTGCCGACGACCCAGCTCGTGTGTGGCGAGGAGTGTGCCGACGACCCAGCTCGTGTGTGGCGAGGAGTGTGCCGACGACCCAGCTCGTGTGTGGCGAGGAGTGTGCCGACGACCCAGCTCGTGTGCGGCGAGGAGTGTGCCGACGACCCAGCTCGTGTGCGGCGAGGAGTGTGCCGACGACCCAGCTCGTGTGTGGCGAGGAGTGTGCCGACGACCCAGCTCGTGTGTGGCGAGGAGTGTGCCGACGACCCAGCTCGTGTGTGGGAGGAGTGTGCCGACGACCCAGCTCGTGTGCGGCGAGGAGTGTGCCGACGACCCAGCTCGTGTGTGGGAGGAGTGTGCCGACGACCCAGCTCGTGTGTGGCGAGGAGTGTGCCGACGACCCAGCTCGTGTGGAGAGGAGTGTGCTGACGACCCAGCTCGTGTGTGGGAGGAGTGTGCCGACGACCCAGCTCGTGTGTGGCGAGGAGTGTGCTGACGACCCAGCTCGTGTGTGGCGAGGAGTGTGCCGACGACCCAGCTCGTGTGTGGCGAGGAGTGTGCCGACGACCCAGCTCGTGTGTGGCGAGGCGTGTGCCGACGACCCAGCTCGTGTGTGGCGAGGAGTGTGCCGACGACCCAGCTCGTGTGTGGCGAGGCGTGTGCCGACGACCCAGCTCGTGTGTGGAGAGGCGTGTGCCGACGACCCAGCTCGTGTGTGGAGAGGCGTGTGCCGACGACCCAGCTCGTGTGTGGAGAGGCGTGTGTCGACGACCCAGCTCGTGTGTGGAGAGGCGTGTGCCGATGACCCAGCTCGTGTGTGGAGAGGCGTGTGCCGACGACCCAACTCGTGTGTGGAGAGGCGTGTGCCGACGACCCAGCTCGTGTGTGGAGAGGCGTGTGTGGAGAGGCGTGTGCCGACGACCCAGCTCGTGTGTGGAGAGGCGTGTGCCGACGACCCAGCTCGTGTGTGGAGAGGAGTGTGCCGACGACCCAGCTTGTGTGTGGAGAGGAGTGTGCCGACGACCCAGCTCGTGTGTGGAGAGGCGTGTGCAGACGACCCAGCTCGTGTGTGGAGAGGAGTGTGCCGACGACCCAGCTCGTGTGTGGAGAGGAGTGTGCCGACGACCCAGCTCGTGTGTGGAGAGGCGTGTGTGGAGAGGCGTGTGCCGACGACCCAGCTCGTGTGTGGAGAGGCGTGTGCCGACGACCCAGCTCGTGTGTGGAGAGGAGTGTGCCGACGACCCAGCTCGTGTGTGGAGAGGCGTGTGCCGACGATGCTGCGATTGTTTTCTCGGTCCGATTAGGGCTGAGAAAATAATCGCTCATGTGTGCTGACACAGGCTAATATTGGTCCGAGTGGCATGCGATGTTTTATAGCACTCCATTCGCACTCATTTTCTCGCTGTGTGGCTTAGGCCTAAATGGGAGTCTATGGAGAATGGATACATTAACAGATCGCTATTTATCTTGCATTTGAAACTGATCCGTTCTCCATAGACTTCCATGTTAAAAAAAAAATAAATATGGCTGATATAAGTTAGTTTACAAAGGTCAAGAAAATTGTGTTTGCAGAACTTTTTTCCCAAAGGATCTCTGCAGGATCCATTCTAACAGATGATTACAGACCATGTGAACTCAGCCTTACATATTAGACTTATCAGCTGAACGCCCGATATTAACTGGTTCGGCCGAGAGCAGTGTGTATGAGAGGTCCGGACGACTCACAGATTGCGTATGTCTGATTTCGGCCGATCACATATTCCTGTGGAATATGCTTCTGCACGACGTGTCCATTGGCGGCTTTTTCATAAATTAGAGGAGTGAGTGCTCATGTGTATGGACGTCGGCAGAAGTGGTGCTCGGCAGACACAGTCTGACTGACTTGCAATGCATGATAGAAGTAGTGGTCAGACCCCCTGGATTGTGCTTATTCAGAAACAATAGAAGGGCTATAGGATGGTCACGACACAAGGAAAAATTAACAGCGCACCTTGGATTTCGAGTGCCAGCTGAAGTGGAGACTGCTGGTTTCGGTGGGAACGAGCAGGTTAAAGGAAAGGGCATAGTGATTGACGATATCGTTCCTGACGTAGTAGAGCTCCGCGTCCAACCCTAAACAAAGCAAAGAAAAGAGAAGGGGGTTAATAATGAAGTATCAAAATCCAGAATATATTCAATACCTGCCCAATAGCAGCACCATCCCCGAGTCATACATACACTGTGCGGGTTATACACAGCACGGATATAGATCAGACTCGCCGCCCCGTAGGATGCCCCCAGATGTATCGCACACATCTTGGAGCCAGAAGCAAAATCCAGCGCAGTACAAGTGACATTGAGGCCTCCGGAGTCCCATCCTTCCTGGCGGAGACACCCACAGATGAGACCCAATTGCTGCCCGACTCCAGCACACATGCATAACATACTGCAGACCAGGGGAAGACCAAAAATGGTCCAGGGGAAGACCAAAAATGGTCCAGGGGAAGACCAAAAATGGTCCAGGGGAAGACCAAAAATGGTCCAGGGGGGAAGACCAAAAATGGTCCAGGGGAAGACCAAAAATGGTCCAGGGGAAGACCAAAAATGGTCCAGGGGAAGACCAAAAATGGTCCAGGGGGGAAGACCAAAAATGGTCCAGGGGGGGAAGACCAAAAATGGTCCAGGGGGGAAGACCAAAAATGGTCCAGGGGGAAGACCAAAAATGGTCCAGGGGGAAGACCAAAAATGGTCCAGGGGGAAGACCAAAAATGGTCCAGGGGGAAGACCAAAAATGGTCCAGGGGGGAAGACCAAAAAAATGACAAAAACTGCAGCATGAATACAGTCTGAATTCATGCTTACACTATGATACAAGGAACAAAAAAAAAAAAACAAACAAAAAAAACCTTTATCACATTTGCAGCTATGTAGCTATATGCAGTCATCCCTAGCACTCAGCGGTTGCCATACAACCAGGCATTACACTGTATAGAGACCACCTTGACTGATGCTACCCCCTGCCTCCTACGGGTGTACAGAGCTGTGTGGATGACACATGCACACATGGGACTTTCAGAATATGCAAGACGGTGTCATACAGATATCACTACATATATACAGTTGTGCTCAAAAGTTTACATAACCCGGCAGATTTTTGGCCTATTTTCAGAGAATATGAATGATAACACAAAACCTTTTTTGCACTCGAAGAAAAACACTCCACTGCGTTTTCTCTTTTTATATGATAATGACAACCAAAAACATCCAAATGACCCTGATCGGAAGTTCACATACCCCAGTATTGCCCTCTCTGATATCAATGACAGTTTGAAGTCTTTTGTGGTAGTTGTGGATGAGGCTCTATATTTTCTCATATGGTAAAGCTGCCCATTCTTCTTGGCAAAAAGACTCCAGTTTCTGGGCTTTCTTGCATGAACTGCGCGCAGGAGTTCTCCCCAGAGTGGCTCAATCATATTGCGGTCAGGAGACTGAGATGGCCACTGCAGAACCTTCACTTTCTTCTGTAGCTAATGACAGGTCAACATGGCCTCGTGTTTTGGATCGTTGTCAGGTTGGAACGTCCAAGTATGTCCCATGTGCAGCTTCCGGACTGATGAGTGCAAATTTGCCTTTAGTATTTACTGATAACTTGCTGCATTCATCTTTCCTTCAATTTTGACCAAGTTTCCTGTGCCTTTGCAGCTCACACATCCCCACATTAGCAATCCACCTCCGTGCTTTACAGTAGGAATGGTGTTCCTTTCATCATCGGCCTTGTTGACACCTCTCCAAATGTAAACTTTATGGTTATGGCCAAAGAGTTCAATTTTGGTCTCATCACTTCAAATTACCTTGTTCCAGAAGTTTGGAGGCTTGTCTCTGTGCTATTTGGCGTTATGTAGGAGAGATACTTTGTGGCATTTGTGCAGTAAGGGCTTTCTTCTGGCGACTCGACCATGCAGCCCATTTTTTTTCAAGTGCCCCCTGATTGTGCATCTTGAAACAGCCACACCACTAGTTTTCAGTGAGTCCTGTATTTCAGCTGATGTTATGTGTGGGTTTTTCTTTGCATCATGAACAAATTTCCTGACAGTTGTGGCCGAAATTTTCGTTGGTCTACCTGATCATGGTTTGTTTTTTACAGAACTTCTGATTTTCCATTTGTTAATTACAGTTTGAACACGGCTGACTGGCATTATCAATTCCTTGGATATATCTTTTTGTATCCCTTTCCTCTTTTATACAGTTCAACTATCTTTTCCTGTAGATCCGTTGACAATTCTTTTGCTTTCCCCATAACTCAAAATACAGAAATGTCAGTGGCTGTATGAAAGATGCAAGAGTCTGTCTGGATCCTAGAAACTCACTCAGCTTTTATGCAGACACTGATTACAAGCAAACAGGTCACAGGTGAGGATGTTACCTTTATTAACCATTCAAACCCATTTGTGTCAACTTCTGTGCAATCTTATCAGGCTAAAATCACCAGGGTAGGTGAACTTTTGTGATCATGGTCATTTGGATGTTTTTGGTTGTCATTATGATTTAAAAAGAAAACACAGTAGTTTGACAATAAATGGCTTCACCCAACCACTAACCATGAGTGGAAAAAAAAAAAAAAAGTGTTATCATTCATACTCTGGAAAAAAAAAAAAAAAAAAAAAGGCCAAGATAGCAAAAAAAAATCTGCCAGGGTATGTAAACTTTTGAGCACAACTGTAAAGGGGGAGCTGTACAGCGATCAGTGACCGGTCCTTTTACACTGCAGATTATGAGGGCAGCCCAGTTTTTCCCCTACTTGCAGCTCAGACCCTTTCACATATTAATGAGGGTCTCCAGCTCCCGCTTGTCCTCAATCAATCATTGTCATAAGTTCTGCACAGTAACCTCCGACTCTGATGCGTCTATTCAGCTGCGGCACAAAAGAAAGCCCGGGACTAATTGGGCCAATTAAAGGGAGCACTTACTCCTCCAGAGCAGCACTTGCTGGCACCAATATAACTCTGGGGTGGCATTGTGCGGGTCCAACCTCAGGGCTTGGGAAACAGACGGGAACCTTATTCACATTAACTCATTAATGCTCAGAGTACTGAGGAGCGAGGGTCTGCACAATCCATCATGTCTGTCAGGTCTGTGATGCAGCCGTATATTTACACCCCGATGACCACTGTGCGATCTGCCTCCCCCTCCGGCATTATATACACTGCTGCTGTGCACACTGCCCCCGGCCGTCCATCAGAGGTACATGCCGTGCAGTCATACCCTGGCACACGGCAAAGGGCTTGGCATCACTTCGGTTGCAGCCGAGCATGCCAGACCCCGCAGCAAATGCTTGGTGTAAATTTATTACACAAATTAAGGAAACTAATAGAAGGTGTAATCTCAGACTAGGAGGTCTACAGACGCCCCAAACGTATCATCCAGCACTGACCCTCTCCAAAGTGAGATATATGACGGGAGTATATAGAAACTGATCACATCTCCGAACTATATAAGCCGGTCATATAAAGTAATATAATGAGGACAGCAACAGCGGCAATGACCGAGTATCGAGTATCGGGGCACAATGCTGTGGGCACCTGCCATCTGAGGGACCCTCTCAGGCTCCGTCCACATCGGTGTGTTTGCCGTGCCCTTTGGCTTCTGTTGTATGAACAATTATAGCCCGCAGCCGAATACTCGTACCATCAAAAAAATCCAAATCCCTGAAATATAAAAGGGTCTGTCAATGTTTTAAAGGGAACCTGTCAGCAGATTTGGGGCCTATAAGCTGCGGCCACCACCAGCATTATATTCAGGATTGTAACATGCTGTATATAAGAGCCCAGGCCGCTGTGTAGAACGTAAAAATCACTATATAATACTTACCGAAACAGTCGGTCCGATTCAGACTGGTCAAAGGGGTGGCTCTGGTCTCCGGGTGCGGCACCTTCTCTTTCAGCCATCTTTGTCCTCCTTCTGAAGCTGGGGTGCATGACGCGTCCTACATCATGCACCGGCATTGAGGTCCTGCGCAGGCGCACTACAATACTTTGATCTGCCCTGCTCAGGACCTCAATGCCGACACGTGTACATGACGTAGGATGTGTCATCCACCCCAGCTTCAGAAGGAGGACGAAGATGGCCGAAAGAGGAGGCGCCGCACCTGGAAAACGAAGACTCTCATTTGACCAGTCTGCACCAGACCGACCGTTTAGATAAGTATTATAAAGTGATCTTTACGTTCTATACAGCGGTCTGGGCTCTTATATACAGCATGTTAGAATGCCACATATAAGAGCCCACTGGTGGTGGCCGCAGATTATAGGCCCCAAATCTGCTGACAGGTTCCCTTTGAGCCAGTAAAGGCTGTCACATGTGGCCATTACGTACAGAAGCCATGATGAAAATGCATATATGATATGATTTAGCCTTATACTCCGCCTACGTTGTGGACTTTAAGGCAGCCATAAACATTAGATGGCCGTCAGCCAGGTGAAGATGCCCACACACGAGAGCGTTCATCCAGGCCAGAGCTCCTGCATTCTCAGAGACGTACCCGTATACCTCACCTCCCGGAGACATATATACCTGGACAATAAGTGTCCGGGGCTCGCATACATACATACAATGTGTATGGGGGGCTTCAGTCCTCGGCAGCCTGATCTCTCGGTGCCATCTCTTGGTTGCAATCACCACACACACCAGCAAGCCCTCACCATCTTACTTGATGAAAACACTCTTTACCATTAAGCTGGATAACTGAAATAGAAGGAAGGGTAAGACACAGGAAGAAACGTCCTGAGACAAGTCCATGCAGGGCTGCGGAGATGAAAGGGTTCCCAAAAGGAATCCCGATATCAGCCCCACACCTCCCACACGGGGTGCCCTGGCGCGGTGCCCGCTGCTATTAACGCCCATGTCTGCCCTCAAACCCTTGTCTGCTCATGTTTGCAAAGCAACAGGGACAAGCGTCTAGGAAAAGTGGCGAATACGAGCCGTCACCTCGTGAAACATCACCCACCATGGGCACGGTACATGCCCGCTACTGCTAGTACTGAGCGACATGACTTCTGTCTGCACGACTATTCACCGTCATTCTTCAGGTCACAATATAATCAGAATAAGCAGCTGCCAGACGCAGCACACAAAGCATTGGAGGGCTACTGACCATTCCTGCCCTGATCGAGGCCACATCACCTAATAACTGAAGCATATGGACGACTACAACAGCCACCTCCTACTGAAATATCAGGCAGATTGCAAGGCATTCAATATATTTTCCCTGCCCTAAATGTGTCACTCTCCATTACAGGGTTAATCCCATCTTCGTACATGGATATTGTTCGATAGTGCCTGTAAATACAAGCAAGTTAACAATTTACTGCTAATTAAAGCTTTCAGGGGTTCTTGAGATATTAACACTTGTTTACAGCTCGTTGCCTTGGAGACCGTCCACTGCTGCTAGACGGCAGATCATGCACAGTGCATACACACTCTTTCCTATTCGGCTAGTAAGTACTGCTTTGGATCTGGCCAGGATGGCTGTGAGGCGCTGTTACCTCCTAATTCCGGCCAGCCTCCGCACAGTGCCCATCTTACCAGCTATACAGCAGCGGTGGTCGGTCGTCTAGGCAATGAGCTGTAAAGAATACAAAAAAGTGAAAATATCGCAGGAATAGCTTTACATTTTAATAAGAAATAAATGTCAAAAGTGCTCATATTTACAAGCACTATTGGACAATATCCATCAATGAAGAGAATAACCCTCTAACTGTATGGTTGAGTTTATATGGTGCGGGCAATGATCTATATTCACAGGTTTTCACAAAGCCAAAGAGTGCAATCTGACCGCTCTCATAGGCAACATGCGGGGAATACAGTGGAGGTCGGTGGATATCAGTGTGGTTTACTGCACCCAGGACTAAATGCCCCCAATACAATGGATCCGCCATGGCTCCGGTAAACATGGGAGTCCTGATGTTAGGCCTAAGCCACACGGCGAAAAAAAACGGAGCGAGTGGAGTGTGATAAAACATCGCATTCCACTTGGACCAATATTAGCCTGTGTGTCAGCACACATGAGCGATTATTTTCTAAGACCTAATCGGACCGAGAAAACAATCACAGCATGCTGCAACTGTAATGCGAGACTCTTTCTTTCGCACCCATTCAAGTCTATGGGGCGAGAGAAAAATCGCACTGCACTCGCGGTACACCGGTGTACCGCGAGTGCAGTGCGAGAATGGCAATAGCCGGCTACGGAGGTGAGAGGGAGATAAATCCCTCACTCCCCTCCTCAGCGTCGGCCCGCCCCTTCTCAGTGCCAGCCCCCCAACTCCTCAGCGCCGGCCGCCCCCCACAGCTGAGCTCCGCTCGCACAGTCGGACCTCAGTCGCAGGGACACTCGCATGACACTCTGCTCCTGCAGTGCTGCCAGCGTGAGCAGAGTGTCATGCGAGGATCGCACTAGTGCCCCGTGTGGCCCCGACCTCAGTGTGATCCTGGCCCCGGGGTCTCCAATAATGCCGGAGACGGTCAATGGTAGAAGGATTGTAATAGAACATATAGGAAAGGTCAAGTTCTCCGTGTAGAGATCAAATGAACAGGATAGAAAAACGACGCAGTCACAATAGACGTAGATTGTGCCCCCTACTAATGGCTACCGAGGGTCACACTATACAGAGGGGCTTCTTCCTTCTCGAGAGACACTTTGCACATAATGGGGCTGGATTGGCTGCGTTGTAGGAATAAATGTTCAATGGAAAAGAATGGAAAAAAAAAAAAAAAAAAAATCAAACACTCGTTGAACCATTAACCTACTTGTATGTACTGAGCACGGCCCCCTTCATGCCAGGCCTCCTCTGTAATCTGCCGGCTTTGGTCCATCAGACTATAATCCCGAGGATCTCACTAGGGCCATTCATTCCTCTGGGCACGTATCGGGGGTCCTGCCCTAATGAGAGCGGCAGGGGCTCAGGATCGCACATATCCTGATGGAAACCACACGACGTCCAAGCAGCATACAAACAGCGAGTGCTTTTCATTATGGGCCCGACTAAACAAATTAAAGTCAAACCAGGGAAGAACGTGTTGAACGGATTAAGCCGAAATCTGTTTCCTGAATTAACCCAAATGAGATTGATTTCATGGCAGGAGCCCGGCTTCATATGAGCCGCACCACGAGGGCAACTACATTCCTAATCAGCTCGGCCATCCCCGGCCTCGCAGATCCGCTCACATGGGCAGCAGCTTCCCCCGGCTGTTATTCTAGATTTATAGTGTTGGGACAATGGGGATTACATGGCTTGGCCTGGGAAAGAAGTGTTTGTATTAGCAGAGGTCAGCCAGGGATGAGCCGCTCACCGTCTGACCCCAGAGGCCGATCTCCCCACCACTCTCAGGCTGCAGCAGCTGACATGCAACCGGCCAGGGGCACAAATCTGCTCGTCTCCACTGTACTTTTAAATTATGGAAAAATCATTTATTCTGGGTCTGATCTTAGAAAAACAAAACTTCAGACTAAACAAGATCACTGTTCAATACGGACCCAGCCAAAACTGCAGAGCCGTACCATACGCCACCCTTACTAAAGCTAGATGTAGACCGAGGCATTATGCTAAAAGGAATCTGTCTGCAGGGTTTTTTCTATGTAATCTGAGAGCAGCATAATGTAGAGACACTGATTCCAGCTGCATGTCACGCTTTCAATAAAATCAGTGTTTTAAAATTAACAGTAGATTATCACTACAGGGCAAGCTGCCTTGTGCCTCAGTCCAACCCCACTCCCACCACTGATTGCATAGGTAGAAAGCTACAAGTCAGCAACGTGGGCAGGTCATACAAAGCTCAGCATTCAGAGAACTGCCAGATCTGGAGCAGAGAAAACAGATGACAGCAAGGAGTCCAGTAAGTGACATCAATAGAAGCAGGGTCTCAACCCTACATCATGCTGCTCTTGGATTACATAGCAAAACCATGCCGATTTGCTCCCTTTAAAGTGTATCTATACTGTCAGAAAACTTCAAACAGATGTCCAGTCGCCACCAACCAATGAAACTGAGGCAGAAGCGTTGGGCTGTGCCCTTCCGGCTGCTGAACACATGAGCAGTGCGACACACACACACACACAACCTTTACAGAAATATGTAAATCTGAGTCTTTGAGCTTTTTGTGCTGTCAGGGCTTGGCATTGGATTACCCTCTCCAACAAGTGCCCTTATGATGGAATATCATTGTTCCTTTAGAGTTGAGGTTAAAGGGAACCAATCACCAGATTTTCGTATAAAACCTAAAGCCAGCGCTATACTGGGGCTATCAGGCTGAGTCTATACATACCTGTAGTGGTCAGCTCGGATGTATAGGTTTTGAAATCCAAGAAAGTGAAGTTTATAAAATGAGCTGCTTGTTGAGTGGCAGTTGCACTGGAGCAGATATATTCATGTTATCCCCTCCCCCTGTTAGAATTAGCATAAGTATTATACAAACGACTCACTTTCTCTAGCAGGACCTGTGGTGAGGTCATACCCATGTGACCAGAAGGGGCGGGGCCTCAGCCACCAAAGCTGGATACCAGGTCACATGGGTATGACCTCACAGGTCCTGCAAGAGACAAAGTGAGTCGTTTGTATAATACTTATGCTACTTCCAACAGGGGGAGGGGATAACATGAATATATCTGATCCTCAGCTGCTGTCACTCAACAAGCAGCTCATTTTATAAACTTTACTTTCTTGAATTTCAAAACCTAAAACATCCGAGCTGACCACTACAGGTATGTATAGAACCAGCCTGATAGTGCCAGTATAGCACTGGCTTTACCTTATATACGGAAATCCTGGTGATGGGAATAACCCTTTAAAGGGAACCAATCTCCAAGATCCTATCCCGATATGTAGTTGGTCTAATAATAATAGTATTAGCAAATACCTCCAATTAGACATGTAGTATATAGTCCTTCTGAAAAGCTATGTCCCTTACCTCATGTGCAGGGCATTGCAGATTAGGTATCCATGGTTACGGTCACGCATAAAATGGATAGCTAACAGCTAGTGGTCATAACCATGGACACAATGCTCTGCACATGAGGTAAAGGTGGTGTCACACACAGCGACGTCGCTGCTAAGTCACCATTTTCTGTGACGTAGCAGCGACGTCCCATCGCTGTCGCTGTGTGCGTCATCCAGCAACGACCTGACCCCTGCTGTGAGGTCGCCGGTTGTTGCTGAATGTCCTGCTTCATTTTTTTTACGTTGCTCTCCCGCTGTGAAGCACACATCGCTATGTGTGACAGCGAGAGAGCGATGAACTGAAGTGAGCAGGGAGCCGGCGTCTGGCAGCCTGCGATAAGCTGTAACCAAGGTAAACATCAGGTAACCAAGTGAAGTGCTTCGCTGGTTACCCGATATTTACCTTGGTTACCAGCGTCGGCTCCCTGCACGTGTAGCCAGAGTACACATCAGGTAAATAAGCAAAGGTTTGCTTATTAACCCGATGTATACTCTGGCTAGGAGTGCAGGGAGCCAGCGCTAAGTGGTGTGCGCTGGTAACCAAGGTAAATATCGGGTAACCAGCGAAGCATTTTGCTTGGTTACCCGATATTTACCTTAGTTACCAAGCGCAGCATCGCTTCCACGCGTCGCTGCTGGCTGGTCACTGGTGAGATCTGCCTGTTTGACAGCTCACCAGCGACCATGTAGCGACGCAGCAGCAATCCTGATAAGGTAGGTCGTCAGTCATGATCGCTGCTGTGTCGCTACGTGTGACCCTAGCTTAAGAGACATGGCTATATAAGAACTATACTACATTTCTAATTGGAGGTATTTGCTAATCTGCTGCTGCTGCTGCTGCTACACATTGGGATAGGATCTTGGAGATGGGAGCACAATAAGAAGAAAAGGCCTTGCACCACGACACTGCGCCCCGCGTTAATGCTAGAAAGGAGCCCAAAATCCTGGGAGCAACACCACCTTCATAAAAATAAATATAAATTAGCAGCAAATATAAATATGGATTACTCAGTGGAGCAGTGGGAATAAAATAAGACAGAAAACTTGCCCTGTTTCACCTGGTGATGGGTCTGTTATTAGGATAGGTTATAAACATCAGTCCACACCATCAGCCTGTCACAGGTCCGCGGCATGGGGGTGCACACCGTGTACAGAGTGGACACTGCCGCGCAGACCCTTCAATAGTGGCAGAGATTCAGCCCCTCAGGATGGGCAGCGGTGCGGATACTGGCTGTATGGATCTGTACATGTGTATGGGCCGCAGCGCAGTAAAGTCTGGTTAGTTTCATACTTGCGTTGAACGGCATCCGTTGCATTGAGTTGTGTGACAGATGCAACGGATGTGTTGCATATAGTGGCACAATGGATCGTACAAAACAATGTAATCGGCTTCTTTTTTTTTTTTGTTTTACCGGCGGCAGACTATTGTGAACGATCAGCTGATCACCCGGCTGCCGGGCGATCAGCTGATCGCTCTCAAAAGCCAGCTGCCGGGCGATCAGCTGATCGCTCTCAAAAGCCGGCTGCCGGGCGATCAGCTGAGCGCTCTCAAAAGCCAGCTGCCGGGCGATCAGCTGAGCGCTCTCAAAAGCCAGCTGCCGGGCGATCAGCTGAGCGCTCTCAAAAGCCAGCTGCCGGGCGATCAGCTGAGCGCTCTCAAAAGCCAGCTGCCGGGCGATCAGCTGAGCGCTCTCAAAAGCCAGCTGCCGGGCGATCAGCTGATCGCTCTCAAAAGCCGGCTGCCGGGCGATCAGCTGAGCGCTCTCAAAAGCCAGCTGCCGGGCGATCAGCTGAGCGCTCTCAAAAGCCAATCAGCTGATAGTTCGGCCACTGAGAGACAAAACAGTTTCTGTAATTTAAAAAAAAAAAAAAAAAGAAGAAGATGAGCATGTGCAGTGGAAAAAATAAAGGATTCCGCCGCTCAAAAAACGTTACATGCTGCGTTCCTTCCGCCCGGCAGAAGCAACGCAGCGTTGGCCAGCGAAAGCAACGCAGGTCCATCAGTCGCAATCCGTCGTCCATACAAGTCTATGGGAAGCAGCGGAATCTGTTAACGGATTCCACTTTTTTCCAAAACTGCGGATTGCGACTGAAGGAAAGTACTCTAAGGCTAAGTTCACACTTCCGTTGTTTTGCATCAGTCACAATCCGTAGCCTTGAGGAACTACGGAATCCTGCAAAATATTTTGCAGGAATCCTGTATTTCCCCATAGACTTCTATTAGTGACGGATTGCGACTGATGACCCTGCGTTGCATCCGCTGCGTCGCGGTCCGTCGTTTTTGACTGACCGCCGAGCGGGGAGCAACGCAGAATGTAACGTTTTTCGGGCCGTCAAAATTAACGCGCCGCACAGGAATCCGTCGCCATCCGTCAAGCTTGTAATGTATGTCTATGGTGCTGGATTCCGTTGTAATCCGTCTTACAACGGAATCCAGCGCAGGATTCCGTCATGCTCTACTGAGCATGCCCAGCATGTTTGGCACGCCCACTGGGCTGTCCCAAACACAGACGGATCATGACTGATCCGTCAAAAAACTGACGCACAGCGGATGTAACGGACGCAACTGATCCGTTTTTTCACAGGATTCCTGTGAAAGGAATCCTGTGAAAAACACATCAGTTGCATCAGTTGACAAATAAAAAACAACTGATCCGTTGCTGACGGACCTGACGGATTGAAAACAACTGAAGTGTGAACTTAGCCTTTGACACAACAGAAAGATGACCATGTGCAGGAGATGCATTAGTGAGTGTCCAAGTCCTCACACAATGGCTTCATGCGGCTGGTCCCGGACAGAGTCTGGCTGCGTTATATTGCTGTGGGAGTAGTGTGCACTGCTGACAGAAGACCCCATCCTCCCCACCGAGCAGGATAACACAAGAGCGATTCTCCAGACAAGTTATATCAGGTCATGAATACCAGACAGGCCATTACCCCATGGAGGAAGAGGAGACGGAGTATCTCCGCAGTGCGCGGCGGCGTCTGTGTACAGCCTCGTCTTCTCACACACGTGCTAAGTTCTTTTACGGATAGAACACAAATCCTTTAGGCCTTGTGTGCACAGTGCGTTTTTGATGCATTTTTTGGTGCAGATTGTGGCCCAAATCTTAATGTCTATCTTCATGCCAGCAACATCACAGAGAACTGATGAGAAAATCAATGATGGTGAAAACAGACCAAACACTAATGAAAATCGGATCCAACACGCCTTCGGACACAACGTTCTACTGCCCTAAGGTGAAAAGCCTGGCGGAGGCAGGAGGCGGGCCGTGTGCTGGATTACAGGGTCCGCCATGTTTGTTCAGTGACTTCACAGCCCCAACTCCAGGACGGAGCACATGAAGGGGCAAGGTGGGGGGTCTCCTGCCCCAAACTAACCAACCTCGCCTATGTCTATGAGGCCTGGAGACGCGCGGTGAGTTTCTCAGAAGAATGAATGCCACCTGCTTTCACACATCCGGTTTTTCCTGTGCGGCACAATCTGGCGCTTTGCAGAAAACACGCAACAGTTTTTTTTTTGCCGCCGGTTGCGTTTTTTTGCATAGACTTACATTAGTGCCGTATTGTGCCGCATGGGCTTGCGTTCCGTCTGTTTTTTGCCGCATGCGGCAGATTTAGCCGATGCGGCGGCCAGATGGAACGTTGCCTGGCACGATTTTTTGTCCAGCAAAAAAAAAAAAAACCGCATCGCGCCGCATCCGGCCGATGCGGTGCGATTTGCAATGCATGCCTATGGACGCCGCATGCGGTTTTTGCCACTGCACATGCTCAGTAGCCTGCCGCAAGCGGCAAAAAACGGACAGCCGCATGTAACAAACTTATGCAAAGGATGCGGTTTTGTCGCCGCACGGCATAATACAGCACGGCGGGACGTCCCACATCTTGGCCGATATGCAGCGTACGGCACTGATCATGTGGAGCTGAAGGCTTCTGACTGGAGGCTATTTTTTTTTTACCATGAGATCAGAAGCGTATCTCCTGGTGTTGGGAAGAAACCACAAAAGCCAGGCCAAAGAACAAGCAGTCATGTGAGGCGCTGCCCGCCACTGCCCCTCTCCCTAATAATCACTGCAGGAGCGTCCGA
Source organism: Anomaloglossus baeobatrachus (assembly GCF_048569485.1). NCBI lineage: Eukaryota > Metazoa > Chordata > Amphibia > Anura > Aromobatidae > Anomaloglossus > Anomaloglossus baeobatrachus. Next base: position 582,294,854 of record NC_134355.1, read on the forward strand.
CCATTGTTATCGTGGGGACTGTTTTGGTATAAGGTACGAGCGTCCTTGGGATATAACTCTACTGGCTGTCACGGCCATGTCCAGGTCCTCATACCAGACTTGAGGTCACCTACTGCTCCGCTAGGGTTAGCTCTCTCTTAGGCCGCTTTCACACTGCGTTCCTCTCCCAGTTCAATGGTCCCATCGGGGCTTCTGTCTGAACCCCTCGCAAAAAAGGGCATATACACCGATGGGACCACTGGTGATAATGGTGCGGGCGGAGTCACCGTGTGCTCTGTTGTACACCATTTTCGAGAGTATATGTTTACTGGAGGCGGACACGCAGACGCAGTCTATTACCCATAGAGCTCCAGAAATCACAGCGCCACACAGTGTACTGGCCATAGATGGTACTGCAGCTGGAGCTCAATGCCTGCAAATATATTCTGAAATATGTACATATAAAAAGGTATCAACCACTGAGGACTCTGTTCTTTTAAACAATTTTTTTTTTTTTACAGATCTATGGACATTTCTTGCATTTAAAGCCAAAACAAAATCATTCTATCTCTCAGATGATCTGGGCATGTAGACACTATGATACTATACCTCTAGACAGCAAACCGTCACAGACAACAGTTCGGAGGAGGCGCAGCTTTGGATTATTCCCGGCCCTCAGTTGACTCATAGTTCTCAATCATCTGGCCAAGATGAGGGCAAAGAGTTCAAGTAAAATATGGAAAAGAGCGAGTCTGACCAAACAGACATGACCGGAGATTCCTCCACAGAACAGGCCATTTATTCTTCCTGTCTAGACGCCATCGAGGACATCAGCCGGCGGTGGAGAAAGCCTATTTCTGATGGCATTGCTCACACATTTGGTTTAGATGAATCTCCCACCCTGCAGGCCTGGCCCTGCCGATGTCCACCGGGGTGCAGGCCGTCAGCCGAGGCTTACATGTGGGGCACATTAATGTCTTCCTACAGCCCGCTCTCATTTCCTCAGCACAAGCGTTTCCCAGCAGGGCGATTTTCTCAGTGGTTACGATCAGCCGCCTCCGCAGGTGCCAATTCTACATTAGTATGGAAATCTGAGGTTGTCGCTGACATCCCAGCACACACACGCCATGCAGGCCGGGGTCTCAGTCTACACCGGGCCCACCCATTATACTTCTGCAGATAATCAAGGTGGATTTCACAATGCACAATTAAAAGGATAAAATCTGTTGCAATTCTGCAGAGTTCTCAGAATTTAGTGCACAATTTGCTGTGGAAATTCCAGAGCAGAGACGTCCCGGCCGGGTGGATCTAACTAATCAGAAAGCGGGAATAAGACGAGGAGTCGAGAGCTCTGTTATCAAGGGGAGTCGGAGAGATCAGTCACACTCCGCTGTAAGGAGCATGGGGCACCTTTAACACTAGAAGTCCCAGGAATTTCGAGCTCCATAGGGTTCCAATGGTAGAAATGTTACATGACCCCTCTCTGGGACTTCTAGTGTTAAGGGCTTGTCCAATATTGGGGGTGGGAATTCTAGTAAAGCTTAAAATTGAAAAAACAAACAAAAAATACCCCAAAAACCGTATCCTACTCCCCTCACAGCACCCCTGCGTTCTGAGCTCAGGCTGATTCGAGGGCAATTCCTGCTCCGTTTGGATATGATATTACCGCAGGAGGCCTGTGATTGGCTACAGCGATCAGGTGACCAAATAGAAGAGAAACATCCGATAAATGCTCATATCGTTACCAGTCTGCTGAGGCCAATCACAAGCTGCAGCGGTGCTGGCGAGTATATCCCTATTTTACACGGTAGCGATATCGATAGCAATTTGTAGCGATACCGAGCGTGTAAGTACCCGCCCCCGTCGCGTATGCGATTGTTTGTGATTGCTGCCGTAGCGAACATTATCGCTACGGCAGCGTCACACGTACTTACCTGGTCGGCGTCGTCGCTGTGACTACCGAACAATCCCTCCTTTAAGGGGGAGGGACGTTCGGCATCACAGCGACGTCACCGCAACGTCACACAGCGGACGGCCAATCATAGCGGAGGGGCGGAGCTGAGCGTGATGTAAACATCCCGCCCACCTCTTCCTTTCGCATTGTGGCTGGCGGCAGGTAAGGAGACCATCCTCGCTCATGCGGTGTCACACAGAGCGATTGTGCTGCCGCATGAGCGATGAACCACAACGCTAAACAACCCTCACCGATTTTTGAGTTTGGGACGACCTCTCCATGGTGAACCATTTTCACCATTTTTGAGGTCGCTGGTAAGTGTCACACGCTGCGATATCGTTAATGACGCCGGATGTGTGTCACTAACAACGTGACCCCGACGATTAAACATTAACGATATCGTAGCGTGTAAAGCCCCATTTATTGTCCCTATATCAGGAATTAAAGCATTTGTTCCCTTCCATTACTCTGATGACCGATCATATATTTCAGTTCCAGCAGTGGCCGGACAGTGAATGGGGCCGGTCCGCACACCTTGTAGTGGCGGCTCAGGGGTCCGGCACATCAGATCTCTGCTGTCCGCTGCATTTCTACAGCGGATAACTAGAAAACGCAAAAGGTTTTACAATAAATTTCAACATTAATTCAATTCTATGGAGAAAATTCACAGGTAAAACTCCACAGACCCGCAAGAGAAAGTGTCATTTAAAAAACCATAAGGCCTTGTGCCCACAGGGCTATTTTTCATGCCTTTTTCCTTGCTTTTTTCAATCGATAAAAAGCAAGGAAAATTCATCCCAGCAAAGTCTATGAGATGCCTGACCTGCTATGCGCACGTTGCTTCTTTACTTGATTTTTTCGTGCTGAAAAAAGAAGCAGCATGTCAGTTGTTTCTGCTTTTTCCCCCCTATCTCAATAGATAAAAAGCAGCATGGAAAAAAATAAAAAAATAAAATCACCAAAAGAAAGGGCAAAAAAAAGGGTGCAAAAAAAAAGGGCGCAAAAAAAAGGGCGCAAAAAAAGGGCGCAAAAAAAGGCGCAAAAAAAAAGGGCACCAAAAAAGGAAGTTTTTTTTCTGCCAAGACATGCTTTTTGGTGCTGAAAAATAAGCACTGTGGGCACATAACCTAAAGCCCGCTTTACACTCTGCGGCATTGCTAGCGATCGCACCCGCCGCCGTCGTGTGTGCGTCACGGGCAAATTGCTGCCCGTGGCAAACAATATCTCTATTATGCGTCACACGCACATACCTTCCTAACGACGACGCTGTGGCTGCCTAACACACGCTTTTTTTAAGGGGGAGGTTCGTGCGGCGTCATAGCGATGTCACACAGCAAGCCACCAATAGAAGGCGGAGGAGCGGAGAGCAGCCGCATTAACGTCACTTCCACCTCATTCCTGGAAGACGCAGGAATGCTGTTGTTCGTCGTTCCTGGGGTGTCCCACGTTGCGATGTGTGCTGCCTCAGGAACGACGAACAACCTGCGTCCTAAAAGATCAACGATTTTTTGGAAAGGAACGATGTGTCAACGATTTTTCCCTTTTTTCTGGATTGTTAGCGGTTGCACATAGGTGTCACACACAACAACGTCGCTAGCGAGGCCGGATGTGTGTCACGAATTCCGTGACCCCAGCGATATCTCGCTAGCGATGTCGTTGCGTGTAACGGGGCCTTAAGTGCTTTTATGCAGCATTAAAAAAAAGCACTGTAGGAAGGAGAGTTCTAGAAAACCCATCTACTTTGCTGGAACTGGAAGAGGTTGCATTTTCTGTGCAGCAAAAACTCATTGTGGGAATTTAACTTTAAAAATGCAGAGGTAGTAACGTATAAAGAGCCATTAGTAAGGAGTAAGATTTACATGACAACATTTAAAAAAAAAAAAATGGAAAATGTTTCTAAAAGAAAGAAAAAAAAACACCACCAAACAAACCAAAATCCCCACAAATCTCAACATGTGAGTAAATCTGTGAAGACGGTCCCGAAGGGTAAGATCACACGACTGTATTAAAAAATAAATATAAAATAGGCAGCGTTTCATCCAGGAGCCTTGGATGATTTCTTTACTCACTTGTCATCTATATGCAATGTTAAATGATAGCGTGAGTTAATAATTTAGAAGACTATTTACAGCTTATGTTAAAGGGGTCATCCACTGTTTGCACAACCTCTTATTCTTCATGTGGCACTATTAAAATAAAAAAAGCGTATAGTTGGTTCCGGCGCTGTTTTAGTGGTGTTGGCACTCACGTTCCCGGGGCTCAGGTGAGGTTGTTTGGTCACGCAACCGCTACGAGAGGAGAGTATAGGCGCTTTTTTTATTTTAGTAGGGCCAAATATGGGGAATGAGAAGGGATTGTCCAAGTAGTGGTCAATCCCCTTAAAGAAATGTATTTGTAAAGAGCAAACCGGGTGCTGCACTGTGGCTCCGCATGGCTTCTGATCTTTTTTGTGCACCCATGCACTTGAATGAATGAGTCCCATCCCCCACATAGGTACTCTAGTGCATGATGAGATTTTATTCACATGAAGATTTGGTCAGTGGGGAAAAGAAATGCCTGTCAGACGTGAGTCATGTGTTGTGACTGTGGGGGCCATACCGAGGGTCTTTACCGCAGTCTCCAGATAACAGGGTGGAATGACCCTGGTGTCACCACAAGTGACAACACTGGACTATTCTTGCAGTCTGACCTTCAGGTTAAGTGATGTGACGGCATCTTGTGTGGTCAGGCTCAGCCTAGAGGAAATATCTCATCTACTGAAAGAGCGACTTCATTCTTCTTGTCGCCATAGTTGGTTTATTTCCCCATAAAAGTGACGGTTATCCTGAATATCGGCTTCACCTGCACCACTATGGTTCTCACATCCCCCTTTGAGCACATTTGCTTGTTTTCTCCATTTTCTGCCCCATCATGAACGCTGTGCCCCTGCGGAGAGGACGCTCCACGCAGACTAGACCCACTTGTCCCTGGATAATGTGCAGGACAGCTCGGTAATAGTAAGTGTCACAGACAGATGGGGGCCTCCGCAGCCGCACAAATACTTTCCTATGGACATTTTCTGATCGGCCCACAGAACAGTTACCGCACATACTCAAGTATAAGCCGAGTTTTTCAGCCCATTTTTTTAAGCTGAAAAGCCCCCTCGGCTTACACTCGAGTCAGGGTCCCACAAAAAAAAAATAATTCTCATATTCTCACCTGTCCTTCATTCCCGCGGTGTCCTCAGCTGCTTTTTGTAGACCGCAGGCACATAGACCCCTCCGTGATTGCATCTGATGCACAGGGCTGCAGGATGCAGTCATGTCTTTACTGCAGTTAAATGCTTTACAGCAGCAGCGGCGGTGCAGCAAAGCATTCAACTGCTGTAAAGCGCTGACAACAGCGGTGGCTCCGTGCGCACTGCTCCCGCCGTAAAGCATTCAACTGCTGTAAAGCCACGATGGCATCCTGCATCGGCGACTCTGTGCAAGGGATGTGATCATCAAGGGGTGCCTCTTGCAGACCGCAGGCACATAGACCCCTCTGTGATTGCATTCTGTACACGGGGCCGCCACCGCTGCTGCTGTCAGCGCTTTACTGCAGTTGAATGCTTTACTGCACTGCTGCCGCAGTAAAGCATTCAACTGCAGTAAAGCCACAATGGCAGCCTGCAGCCCCGTGCATTGGACGCGATCACGGAGGGGTCTACAAGAAGCAGCTGAGGTCATTGCGGGAATGGAGGGCAGGTGAGAATAATTTTTATTTCATAATAGAGGACAAGAAGGGGACCGCAGGAGGACATTACTATAGGGCACATTACTAGAGGGTCCAAGGATGGGCACATTACTACAAGGATGGGCACATTACTACAAGGATGGGCACATTACTACAAGGATGGGCACATTACATTTTATTGGGATCTATTTTTATTTTTGACACTTCCCAGTAGCTGCTGCATTTTCCTCCCTAGGTTTATACTGGAGTCAATACGGTTTCCCAGTTTTTTGTGGTAGAATTAGCGGCCTCAGCTTATATTCGGGCCGGCTTATACACGAGTATATACGGTATCTTATCAGCTGAAATATTCACAAGCCAAGAGGCTGAAAGCTGCAAGAAGGATGATTGCATGAGAAGACTGTGGACACAATAAGACGTCCTCAGGTCATCATAGAGACAGGATCAGATATGCTCATCCATTACTTGGATATAAGATGTGCCGACAAGAAGTCCACACTGAGCCCCGGATGACAAGTGCAGGAGTCTCCAGGGCTTATTCGCAACATTTAACCTTGGACAGTGCACGGATGGCATCAGTACTGGGACGGTGAATGTGGTACGTGTGCAGCCGCCTTAGCCAGGGCTTCACTCCTCATGTGCACAGCATTTTGGGGCGCAGTACTGCTCCCAATGATTGAGATATCAGGAGATAAGGGTAACGTGCTCTGTAATATGGCTCCCACAAAATGGATCATGGACAGGACAAAGCAAAAAAAACAAAAAAAACCCTCTAATATGAAGCAGGTATATATGGGCAACTAATGTGCATGGGGCCACATTTATAAGCCACGAGTCCACATTTTACACCTAAGGCTATGTGCACACGCGGCATTTTTTTGACGCTGCGTTTTTGGCTGCTAAAAACGCACAAAAACGCACCAGTGGCAAAAAACGCATGCGTTTTCACCGCGATTTGGTGCGTTTTTGGCTGCGTTTTGCTGAGTTTTTCCAATGCATTGCATGGGGGGAAAACGCAGGAAAGAATTGACGTCCATTTTTTTTTTTAAGCTCAAAAACGCAGCTTAAAAAAACAGTTGTGTGCTGACAGCAAAAATGAAAACTCAGACTTTGCTGGGGAAGCAAAGTCATGTAGTTTTGAGGCCAAAACCGCACCCGAAAAACGCTGGGAAAAACGCACTGTATGAACTTACACTAAGGCTTTATGCGCACGTACCTGCTGAAATTTCTGCAGCGATTTCACAGCACATGTGCGCTTCAAATCGCTGCAGAAACACTGCGTAACGGATGCAGTGTTTCAGCAGAATAAATGCAGATTTCATGCGCTCGAGATGCTGCCTCCACCATAGACAGAGGGGGAGCTGCATCCAAAGCGCACAAATTAATTGACATGCTGCTTTTTTGTAAGCACCGATTTGGGTCGAATTTTTGGCATCCAAATCGCTGCGTTCAAACAAGCAACGTGCGCATGTGTCATGCACAATATTCATAGATTGTGCAGGGGACGCAGGACGCATGCTTTTATGCTGCAGTGCTATACGCAGCGTAAATGCATGCTATTACGTAACGTGCGCATGAGCCCTTACACTGGTTCTAACACCTCAATTTCCCGACTAATCACCTGCAGCCACAATAATTTATAAACCGCAGGTCCTCTTATTTCATCTGTAATAAAAACAGCAGAGGATTTCTTACTACTCCACAGGCCGATGCACGGACCCTCCAGTCACTGCCCGCAACATTTAACATAAACCAAAATATAAATTTACCAGAAAACTGTATTGAACGCCCACAGAGTATGCTGCGCTTCCATCACGGGATCAAGAGGAGGGCGACTATATATTAAAGAGTGGAGCGCGTTTTATTACCGGAAACCACAGAATCCCCTCTCAGTCATTCCTAAACAAAGACATTTTAGAGATTCTGACAGTTTATTTTACAGGTTTCCAGATGGGATCGGCCGCGCTGCTGCTGCCTGCAGACCGAGGAGAGGAAGCTTGTGTTACTACACTTAGGCTGAAGGTTAAAGAGGAGATTTACTGAGCTAGACAGGAAAGAAAAGCATAAAGCAGCATGAAACGTATAATAATATAAATATATATACATTATATATATATATATATATATATATATATATATATATATATATATATATATATATATATATATACATATCTATATATATATATATATATACATATCTATATATATAATTGCCTTATTCTGTCTGTCTGTCATGCTCCGAAATTGTGTCCTTACGGTGACACAAAGCTGATTGGCCGCTGGGCTCGCCATGGCCCCGCCCCCCCACACGGATTGGCCTCTCGCCCCGGCTCTCTGCAGGCCCCGCCCCCCTCACGCAATGCACGCTCGCTCTGGCCCAACTGACACGGAGCTCCGATTCCCAGGTGAGTACACACACACATCAGATCACACTCACTCTCACACTCACTCTCACACACACCTCACACATCACAACATGCTGGGATATCGCTTGCTTCTACACCGGCTCCGTCAGGATCCCGGCAGCGCCAGACATAACCTTGCGATGCTGGGATCTTGACGGAGGCCGTGAAAGCTGGTAACCATTATAAACATCGGGTAACTAAGGTCCCTTAGTTACCCGATGTGTATCATAGTTACCAGTGTACACCGGCTCACACTCACTCTCACACACACCTCACACACACATCACATCGCATCCACACATCAAGGTCCTGCAGCTGCGGAACATACACACACATAACAGCACACACACACACACACACACAAATCAGATCACACTCACACACACCTCACACATCACATCGCATCCACATACTCACAACATCCTGGGATATCGCTTGCTTCTCGGCGGCGATACTGTGCTGTTGTGAGCTTCCAGGACCTGCCGGGGGATCACATGGCCAGAAGCATGTGATATCCCCGGATGTTGTGAGTATCAGCGCGTATGTGCAATATCGTCAGTGTGTGTGTCTTTGTGTGTGAGTGTATGTGATCGGGTGTGTGTGAGTGTATGCGATCGGGTGTGTGTGAGTGTATGCAATCGGGTGTGTGTGAGTGTATGCGATCGGGTGGGTGTGTGTGGGTGTGTGTGAGTGTATGCGATCGGATCTGTGAGTGTCGGCAGAGGAGCACGGCGTGCTGGAGGAGGCTGAGAGGACAGAGGCTGATCCTGGGGAAGGCTGGGATGGGGAGGCTGATGCTGGACACTGAGAAGCTGATGCTGGGGACAGAGAGGCTGATGCTGGGGACAGAGAGGCTGATGCTGGGGACAGAGAGGCTGATGCTGGGATAAGAGAGGCTGATGCTGGGATAAGAGAGGCTGATGCTGGGGACAGAGAAGCTGATGCTGGGGACAGAGAGGCTGATGCTGGGGACAGAGAGGCTGATGCTGGGGACAGAGAGGCTGATGCTGGGGACAGAGAGGCTGATGCTGGGGACAGAGAGGCTGATGCTGGGGACAGAGAGGCTGATGCTGGGGACAGAGAGGCTGATGCTGGGGACAGAGAAGCTGATGCTGGGGACAGAGAGGCTGATGCTGGGGACAGAGAGGCTGATGCTGGGGACAGAGAGGCTGATGCTGCGTGAGGATGATGCTGGGGACAGAGAGGCTGATGCTGGAGACAGAGAGGCTGATGCTGGGGACAGAGAAGCTGATGCTGGGGACAGAGAAGCTGATGCTGGGGACAGAGAAGCTGATGCTGGGGACAGAGAAGCTGATGCTGGGGACAGAGAAGCTGATGCTGGGGACAGAGAAGCTGATGCTGGGGACAGAGAAGCTGATGCTGGGGACAGAGAAGCTGATGCTGGGGACAGAGAAGCTGATGCTGGGGACAGAGAAGCTGATGCTGGGGACAGAGAAGCTGATGCTGGGGACAGAGAAGCTGATGCTGGGGACAGAGAAGCTGATGCTGGGGACAGAGAAGCTGATGCTGGGGACAGAGAGGCTGATGCTGGGGACAGAGAGGCTGATGCTGGGGACAGAGAGGCTGATGCTGGGGACAGAGAGGCTGATGCTGGGGACAGAGAGGCTGATGCTGGGGACAGAGAGGCTGATGCTGGGGACAGAGAGGCTGATGCTGGGGACAGAGAGGCTGATGCTGGGGACAGAGAGGCTGATGCTGGGGACAGAGAGGCTGATGCTGGCGACAGAGAGGCTGATGCTGGCGACAGAGAGGCTGATGCTGGCGACAGAGAGGCTGATGCTGGCGACAGAGAGGCTGATGCTGGCGACAGAGAGGCTGATGCTGGCGACAGAGAGGCTGATGCTGGCGACAGAGAGGCTGATGCTGGCGACAGAGAGGCTGATGCTGGCGACAGAGAGGCTGATGCTGGCGACAGAGAGGCTGATGCTGGCGACAGAGAGGCTGATGCTGGCGACAGAGAGGCTGATGCTGGCGACAGAGAGGCTGATGCTGGGGACAGAGAGGCTGATGCTGGGGACAGAGAGGCTGATGCTGGGGACAGAGAGGCTGATGCTGGGGACAGAGAGGCTGATGCTGGGGACAGAGAGGCTGATGCTGGGGACAGAGAGGCTGATGCTGGGGACAGAGAGGCTGATGCTGGGGACAGAGAGGCTGATGCTGGGGACAGAGAGGCTGATGCTGGGGACAGAGAGGCTGATGCTGGGGACAGAGAGGCTGATGCTGGGGACAGAGAGGCTGATGCTGGGGACAGAGAGGCTGATGCTGGGGACAGAGAGGCTGATGCTGGGGACAGAGAGGCTGATGCTGGGGACAGAGAGGCTGATGCTGGGGACAGAGAGGCTGATGCTGGGGACAGAGAGGCTGATGCTGGGGACAGAGAGGCTGATGCTGGGGACAGAGAGGCTGATGCTGGGGACAGAGAGGCTGATGCTGGGGACAGAGAGGCTGATGCTGGGGACAGAGAGGCTGATGCTGGGGACAGAGAGGCTGATGCTGGGGACAGAGAGGCTGATGCTGGGGACAGAGAGGCTGATGCTGGGGACAGAGAGGCTGATGCTGGGGACAGAGAGGCTGATGCTGGGGACAGAGAGGCTGATGCTGGGGACAGAGAGGCTGATGCTGGGGACAGAGAGGCTGATGCTGGGGACAGAGAGGCTGATGCTGGGGACAGAGAGGCTGATGCTGGGGACAGAGAGGCTGATGCTGGGGACAGAGAGGCTGATGCTGGGGACAGAGAGGCTGATGCTGGGGACAGAGAGGCTGATGCTGGGGACAGAGAGGCTGATGCTGGGGACAGAGAGGCTGATGCTGGGGACAGAGAGGCTGATGCTGGGGACAGAGAGGCTGATGCTGGGGACAGAGAGGCTGATGCTGGGGACAGAGAGGCTGATGCTGGGGACAGAGAGGCTGATGCTGGGGACAGAGAGGCTGATGCTGGGGACAGAGAGGCTGATGCTGGGGACAGAGAGGCTGATGCTGGGGACAGAGAGGCTGATGCTGGGGACAGAGAGGCTGATGCTGGGGACAGAGAGGCTGATGCTGGGGACAGAGAGGCTGATGCTGGGGACAGAGAGGCTGATGCTGGGGACAGAGAGGCTGATGCTGGGGACAGAGGCTGATGCTGGGGACAGAGAGGCTGATGCTGGGGACAGAGAGGCTGATGCTGGGGACAAAGAGGCTGATGCTGGGGACAGAGAGGCTGATGCTGGGGACAGAGGCTGATGCTAGGTACAGAGAGGCTGATGCTGGCGACAGAGAGGCTGATGCTGGCGACAGAGAGGCTGATGCTGGCGACAGAGAGGCTGATGCTGGCGACAGAGAGGCTGATGCTGGGGACAGAGAGGCTGATGCTGGGGACAGAGAGGCTGATGCTGGGGACAGAGAGGCTGATGCTGGGGACAGAGAGGCTGATGCTGCAGGTAGAGAGGCTGATGCTGGCGCAGCATGGCGGATGGAGCACCTTTGGGAGTGCGCAGCATGGCGGATGGAGCACGTTTGGGAGTGCGCAGCATGGCGGATGGAGCACGTTTGGGAGTGCGCAGCATGGCGGATGGAGCACGTTTGGGAGTGCGCAGCATGGCGGATGGAGCACGTTTGGGAGTGCGCAGCATGGTGGATGGAGCACGTTTGGAAATGCGCAGCATGGCGGATGGAGCACGTTTGGGAGTGCGCAGCATGGGGGATGCAGCACGATGGGGAGTGCGGAGTATGGCGGATGGAGCACGTTTGGGAGTGCGCAGCATGGAGGATGCAGCACGATGGGGAGTGCGGAGTATGGCGGATGGAGCACGTTTGGGAGTGCGCAGCATGGCGGATGGACCACGTTTGGGAGTGCGCAGCATGGCGGATGGAGCACGTTTGGGAGTGCGCAGCATGGGAGATGGAGCACGATGGGGAGTGCGCAGCATGGCGGATGGAGCACGTTTGGGAGTGCGCAGCATGGGGGATGGAGCACGATGGGGAGTGCGCAGCATGGCGGATGGAGCACGTTTGGGAGTGCGCAGCATGGCGGATGGAGCACGTTTGGGAGTGCGCAGGATGGGAGATGGAGCACGATGGGGGGTGCGCAGCATACGGGATGGAGCACGATGGGGAGTGCGCTGCATGGGGGATGGAGCACGATGGGAAGTGCACACCTCCCCCCAACACACACACACACACACACACGCGCGCACTGCACAACACACCACACCACACACACACACTGGGAACCACAAACAACTGCCCTACACAGACACCCACACACACAGACAACGCTGCACACACAAATATACGCACATACCGCACAACATGCACATTGCACAAAACATACCTCCCCCCAAAACACACCACACACACACAAACTGCGCAACACACACACAACGCTACAGACACACAGCGCTCCACAAACAACGCAACACACAAAACACCGCTCTCACCCCCCATCACACCCAGACAACACCCAGAACATGTACAGCGCCCTACACAAACACTTGGTAACTACACACAACAACATCTATATATATATATATATATATATATATATAAACAAAAATCATACATGAACTACACAATACGTAAATTCTAGAATACCCGATGCGTAGAATCGGGCCACCTTCTAGTATATATATATATATATCCATTTAACCAAAAAGGTGTTTACGCCTGTCATACAAGATTTTCACTTCCAAAAGGATTACATTCAACCCGGATATATTAAGGTAAAGAAAAAAAAAACACACAAAAACAAAGCCTCATCTGCAGGGGCCCCAGTTGTCACCAGGTCCCGCTTTTTTGCTCCAGTCTCACAGGAGAGGCTCAGCCAATCATCGACCACGGATCGGATCCACCTTGGCCGCTGATTGGCTCGGCACCATACAGTGGCGTTTCCAGTGTGTGCAGACAGGCTCAGGCAGTGGAGACCAGCAGGGGCATCGGTGTGGGCACAGAAGACTTCTCTAAGCTGAAAATCTGCAGCAAAATTTGTAAAAGGATTTGCAACACATTTCAGACTTCACACTACGAAAGGGTAACAACCACTGTCCTCTCCACGCCATGAATTGCCATCTTGTGGATTTCACTCGTGTCGGGTAACTATCCTTTTTAATTAGTTGGGCAAACTGATTTCACAATGACTACAAACTGGGAGAGAAAGGGTTTGATTTACTTCCTACAGAACTTGCAGCACTTGTGCTCCTGGTGTGATATATAGTGACACGTGTGATTAGAGAGAATTCCACAACGTGTGGGAAGGAGGACGAGAGCTGGAAGAAATGCCTACAGGACGGGCCATAAATCAGGGAGTCAGAGAGAAGGGGCAGATCCGAGGGGGAGAGTGGCCATCGCCTTTTCCAGAACAGCATTTGGAAAGTTCCTGGGAGCACGGACCGGAGACGGAGCCACAGACAAGATATGGCGTTACATTATATTATGATGATCCGTATTTAAGGAGCATTTCAGCAAACCTTTAGATCACTCAAAATCAAACTAAAAGCATGGCCTTGTGACCCTGTCCGACAAACAAGATAAAACAGCTTTTGATGCATATACCATTCTAATATATTCAGGAGATTAAAAAGGTGGTGGTTCATCATCAGCATTCTGCTTGCACTATGGGTACTGTAACCTTCTATCCCGACTTCCCAGCATGCATTGCCTGTTATGTTTGTATGCAGTGTGTGACAAAGGTAGAAGCAAAGATAAAGCGCTGCCTCCTGTAATCCCTCTGTGGGCCTCTGCTAGTACAGGAAGCAATCATGTCACTGCTCAACTGTCAGAGGACTACGGAAGCCTGTGATTGGCTGTAGCAGTCAGGTGACTAGAACAAAGGGTCATTGGAGGTTATTCTGATAATGCAACATTCTGGTCACCTGACCGCTGCAGCAAATCCAAGGCCTCAGTGATAGGGCGGCAATATCAGCACTTCCGGTGACATCCACAGCGACGGCGGACATGGATTTAGGATTCTGCTATTTTCTCCATTGCCTTTCTTCATAGGTAACAAGACTCAAGCCTGTGAAAACTTGGAGCCAGCGTGATATTAAAGCTGAGGCCAGAGAAGTGACCAAGCTCTCCTGAGCCGAGGTCTCTGTACAATCTGCAAGTAAACGCTGGCTTCTGCGCCATATCACCGGCACACCGGAGAGGCCATATAGATCCACAAAGCAGAGCGTGTGGGAACGATTGTTTGCAGCTCTTGGCCGTCTATCAGGCAGCCAAACACCTGTGGTGGCAAAGGACCAGAAAATCATTAGGCTAGGTTAGGCGCACATACATAACGCTCTCCATCAAGCACAACGTCAGGGTTTCTATTGAGATCCCCCCAAAAACTAGATTCCTGATCTCACTCTGAAGGAGCCACTCACGTCAATGAAGCTGGCGGAGCCTCTGTAGACACTACCTGGCCTCAGTCCTGGCAGGATGGGTCTTTTTTCCAAAATCACAAAACACAGTGCCATGTTCTGTGCGGATGAGAAAAAGACGAATTCTGACAGGTCGGAGGCCAGGTAGACTCCGCCGGCTTCAGGCAAATGAACGGCTCTGTTGCTGCTCGGTCAGGGTCATGAATCTGGTCAAGTGTGGCTCAATCTGCGCCGTACTGTAAGAGAAAGGGGGCTTTACTGACGCGTTTCAAAGATTCCCCACTTCTTCAGAATAGGCACCAAACGTTTGTTATTTATTTGGTGCCTAGTCTGAAGAAGTGGGGAATCCCTTTGAAACGCATCAATAAAGCCCCCTCTCTTCTACTATGGCTTGGATTACTATCTTATTCACAGAAGTGCAAATTGAGCCACACTTGACCAGGTTTCGGTTTCTTTTGTCTGGCGCCTTAGGGTCCGGTTACATGTAGCGACGTTCCAGCGATCCTGACAATGATACAACCTGGTCAGGATCGCTGGTACGTCGCTACATGGTCGCTTGTGAGCTGGCAAACAAGGCAGATCTAATTAACGACGCAGCAACGATCCGGCGATCCGTATAACGACCTCGGCGGTGGTTGGGACCCTGTCACACAGCAGCTATTCTGACGACTCAGACCTCGATACAAGCGTAGTGTTTCCACCCGGGCGCTGAGTTCTGAGTCACCAATGAGGTCGCTCGTCGCTGTTATGGCGTCAGACACAGCGATGCATGCTGCCCAGCGGGACACCCACGATCAAAAAGTTAAACCGGACGTTCAGGTACGATCAGTGATATCGCAGCGGGGGCCGGTCGCTGCTATGTTGTGTCACTCGTAGTGAGATCGCTAGCGAGGTCACTGTTGCGTCTCAAAACCTGTGACGTTTCGGCGATCTCGCTTACGACAGCGCTGTGTGTAACAGGGGCCTTTGGGCTCGTGGACCTTGCGGCAGCTGATAACGTTGTTTGCACTGGTTGTGGGTCACACCACCACACAAGGTGAGCGGCCTGCTTTTCATATTTTTCCCTTTCATATCAGATAAGATCCTATTGCGCTAGTTTTATCCACAGCTTTATACAAAGTCAGGGTTCAATCAGAATCAAGTTTTTCAGAGATTCCCACTAACAGCCCGAATTAGTGCTCAATAGAGAGCACCGTGTAATGTGCACCGAGCCCGATCTGCGGAAAGCAAGAGATGGGCTGCAGGAGAGATGTTATATGGGCTCACAAGCACCCTATTGTTCTGCATGTCTACAATAATCTAAGGAATATTTAAAAAGGGACCTGTCACCAGATTTGGCAACTATAAGCTGCGGCCACCACCAGTGGGCTCTTATATACAGCATTCTAGAATCCGGTATATAAGATCCCAGGTCACGCTGTATAACATAAAAAAGCCTTTTATAATACTCACCTAGGCGCGGTCCCGGTCCAATAGGTGTCGCTGCTCTCCTGTCCGGCGCCTACTTTCTGCTGCGATCTCCGTCCTTCTACCCAGCCCCCAGTCTGCGTCATCCACACAGGCACACATTGAGGTCCTGCGCAGACGCACTTTTGATCTTCTCTGCTAAGGGCAGATCAAAGTACTGTAATGCGCAGGCATGAGGAAAGGTTAAAGACCGCCCGCGCATGCGTACTACAGTACTTTGATCTGCCGGGCAGATGTTGTGTCTGCATAGGACCTCAATATCGGCTAGTGTGCAAGATGTAAGACGCATCATGCACACAGGCTTCAGAAGAAGGACAGCAATCGCCACAGAGAGGAGGCGCCGGACTGGTGACCAACGACACCCATCAGACCGGAGAGCAGCGACACCCATCAGACCGGACAGCCCCATAGATGAGTATTATAAAAACTGTTTTTTACGTTCTACACAGTGGCCTGGGCTCTTATATACAGCATTCCAGAATACTGTATATAAGGGCTCACTGGTGGTGGCCACAGGTTATAGCTGCTAAATCTCGGTGACAGGTTCTCTTTAAGCAGCTCAATAAACACCCGGTGATCAGCTTTTAAGTAGCTGATCATCAGTGATGATATGCCCACTGTTGGCTTGTCTAAAAGGGGCCATTAGGCTGCAGCCAGTTAAAGGGAACCTGTCAGGTCCCTTATGTGCTCTAATCTACAAGCAGGGTGATGTGTGGCCTAGAAACCTGTTCTACCCATCCCTGTGTTGTAATATTGTGTAATATGAATGTATAAATATATGTTTTATTACTTGTGTTCCATATGTAAATGAGCAGAGGCTCTAGCCCCCCGTGGGCTTTTGCATGTTTTCCGTGGTATATCGCCCCTGTGGGTATGATACCATGGATTTACCTGGTGCGCACTTACCATTCCCGCAGCCTTCTTATCCTGGTGCTTGCTGGTTTCAGACGTGCACTGTGACGGGGACGTCGCTCATGTAAATGCATGGTATCACACCCACAGGACGATGTGACCCCCAGGGGGCTAGAGCCCCTGCTCATTTACATACGGAACATGTAAATAATAAAACATTATTATACATTCATATTACACACTATTACAACTCAGGGATGGGTAGGAAGGGGTTACCAGGCCACACATCACCCTGCTTCTAGGTTAGAACCATAAGGGACCTGACAGGTTCCCCTTAACCTATTACTGATGCCTTTATGAAAGTTTCCAACTGAAGTCACAAACCTCAATAATCTTTCATTATAGAATGTGCTGGAAAGACACAAACCACCACTAACACCAATGTCCTTCCTGTCACCAATGTCCTTCCTGTCCTGCACTAAAACTCTCCGAGAAGTGCGTCTCTGGACACTGTGTCCGCCCCTGTCCTGGCTACATGGCCATAAGGATATATTTTGGGCTCAGGACGGCCAGACGGCTGGTTTTTGCTCTGAGCAGTATCATAGGAATCTTTCGTTGTGTCAGTTCAGGTCAGTAGAGTCACGATTGAAGTAACGCGGATGCTAATAATGGTGAAATCCAAACCTTAAAAACAGTCTTTTGTGTAAACTGAAAACGGGATTATATAAAACCATTCTTCCTCTTAAACAGCCTCGAAAAACCAAAACAGATTTGTTCTCCGTCCCGAATGATCCTATATTTAAACAAAATAGCTCATATGTCAGAAAATAGGCCGCGACCCCCTCCCTAACCCCCCAGAAACATGTGGTGATTGAAAGATGAGGGCAGGAGCCTGGGTAGAAAGCGTCCTCCTCTCGGATTTCAGTGTTGTAGTCCAAGGCGTTTAACAAATGTTTCTTCGGAGCAGGAAGCTATGAAATTGCTAATAAATGATTCACCGAGAAGGAGCTTGGAGGAAGCGAATCAGAGCTGGGCTTATTAAACAGAGTATGGCTCACATTAATAGCGCCCAGAATTACAGGCACGGGGGGCTTCTCGTGCCGCCCCACACATGGAACAACGCAGCAGATTAATGGCGGCATTTCACCAGATTCTTGCTCCACATCCCGGGAAGATCTACTATGGTCACGTCTGGGGCAGTAATCACTGGAATCTTCACGTGTGACTGACCAAGGTCTACAAGAATCCTTTAACCCCTTCCTGCTGTGCTCAATTTCCACATTTGCACTTTCATATTTTCCCCAACCACTTTTAAGAGCTGTAAAAAAATGTTAATACCTAACAGCAGCCATGTAGGGACTATTCGTGCAGGATGAATGTCAACATTCACTTTACCATAGAGTACTGAAAAACCGGGGGAAAAATCCAAATGAGGCGATTTTTTTTTTTTTGGGGTGGGAGGGGTATAGAAAAATTACCTGGCAATAGGATTCTCTCAAGTCAGCACATTTAAATTAATAAATCTTAGAGTGATAATAACTTCCCCAATTAGATGTGTTCAGAAAATGAATGGTTGATTGCGGAAGGTGAGAGAAACCAAATTAAAATTTTGTAGTTGTGATACCTTTTAATGGCTAACTAAAATAAATATAAAATATGATGTTATAAAGCAAGCTTTCGAGACATCTCAGGTCCCTTCATCAGGCATGGTATGACAAAACATCTGAAGAAACACAAATATATGCACAAACAGGGCAGAGCGATGCATAGTAAAAGGACATTTAAATAAACAAACACTGAGCTTAGAAAGTGAATCCTTAATTAGCTTTGATTAGTGGTGTGAGTTTTATTGTCCTAAAAAATGAATGTTCCTGCACTGAGATAATCTTATATATGTGCCCTGCTATGTGCTGTGTAATGGCCGTGTCTGACCCTACAGGGGCATGGCCTGATAATACCACATCTCCTGGGCAGGGGGGGAAAGGATATGTCCCTTATGATCAGTGAGGATACAGACATCACAGCAGGGGCTCCCTATGTCCCTTATGATTAGTGAGGATACAGACATCACAATAGGGGCTCCCTATGTCCCTTATGATAAGTGAGGATACAGATGTCACAGCAGGAGGTTCCTATGTCCCTTATGATAAGTGAGGATACAGATAACACAGTAGGGGCTCCCTATCTCCCTTATGATAAGTGAGGATACAGACATCACAGCAGGGGGTTCCTATGTCCCTTATGATAAGTGAGGATACATACGTCACATCAGGGGCTCCCTATGTCCCTTATGATAAGTGAAAATACGAACGTCATAGCAGGGGCTCCCTATGTCCCTTATGATAAGTGAGGATATGGACATCACAGCAGGGGCTCCCTATGTCCCTTATGATAAGTGAGGATACGGACGTCATAGCAGGGGCTCCATATGTCCCTTAAGGCCCCTTTACACACAGACTTTCTAGCGATCATGCTGCACAGCAGGAAATAAAGGACCAAAGAATGGTCCTGAGAGATGTGTAGTGATCAGCAACCTCACAGCAGGGGCCAGGTCACTGATGTGTTTCACACACTGCAATGTCGCTGGGGAGGTCACTATTACGTCACAAAACCAGTGACGTTACAGCGATGTCATTTGCGATGTTGCAGTGTGTAAAGGGGCCTTTATGGTAAGTGAGGATACGGATGTCACAGCAGGGGCTCATTATCTCACTTATGATAAGTGAGAATCAAGAAAATAGACATACAGATAGGGAATTTAGATTGTGAGCCCCAATGGGGACGGTGTTGCTGATGTATGTAAAGCGCTACAGAATATGTTGGTGCTATATAAAAATAAAAACTATTATTATTAGGGGCCTACTTTGTCTCTTATCTTATGTGAGGATACGGATGACACAGCAGGTGCTCACTATGTCACATATGATAAGTGGGGATATAGACAATATAGAAGGGGCTGTTGGTGAGAGGGAATACATTTCACGGCATATTTTATCACAGGAGTGAGTTTTGTGCCATATTTCCAGCCCTGAGCTCATCATAAGTCACATGACTCCTGTGATAAAACAAACAGGGAAAGTATTCCCTCGCACAAACTGCTGTGAGCCCCTACTGTATCATTTGTATCCTCACTTATCATAAGTGCCATATGCTTTCTCCCCTGCCTAAGTGATGTGGTATGATCACACTATGTCCCTGTACAGTCAGACACTGCCATTACACAGTACATACCAGGGACACACATATAAAGATTATGTCAGCACAGGAACATTTTTTTAATACATCTAATTGTGGAAGTTTTTATTCCAAGATATTCATTAAAATGTGCTTTGTTCATGGGACCTCCCTTTAATGTCTTAAAGGGAACCTGTCAGGTCAAAAAAGCGTTCTGACCTACAAGCAGGAGCCTGTGTGAGCTATTAACCCCTTCCTACCCATCCCAGTGTTATATTGTGTAATATGAAAGTAATAAAATATATGTTTTATTACTTACATATTATGTAAATAGCATAGGACTCTAACCGCATGGGCGTTTCATCACCCTGTGGGCGTCTACATGCTTTCCATGGTATCATGCTCCTGTGGGCATGATACCATGGATTTACATCAGAGACGTGACCGTCGCTACTTCACAATCTTGCGAGCGCGCGCTTACCATTCTCGCCGCCTTATTCTGGTGTTTGCGTGTCGGTTTCTGACGCGCACTGCGCATGCTCAGAAGATGCCTACAGTTCCGGTCATGCGCAGTGTGCGTCAGAAGCCGAGAAGCAAGCGCCAGGATGAAGCGGTGGCGAGAATGGTAAGCGTGCGCACGCGAGATTCTGAAGCTGCAGAAGTGACATCACTCACGTAGATCCATGGTATCACACCCACAGGGGCGATGAGACCTATGCTATTTACATGAAACATATGAAAGTAATAAAACGTATTCTATTACTTTCATATTACACAATATAACAACACAGGGATGGGTAGGAAGGGGTTAATAGCTCACAACGCTTTTTTGAGCTGACAGGTTCCCTTTAAATAAAAAAATAAATTAAAAGAAAAGACATTGGGTAAATGACAACCATTTACAGGTCAGTTCTACTGCTCAGGGCACCAAATAGGATCACAATGCTGCCAGAACAATGAAGCAGCTGGGTGCATGGTGCTGACAATAAGGAAAGCGTCCCCATACTGCACATTAGTGTTGTATGGAGGAGGGTAGCGGAGGGTTTATCATACAGCTCTAGTCTCTGCCAACATTCATTAGAGCCGCAGTCTGAAAACATTAGTGCTCTACACACACTTGTATGGATCGCTGTTCACACCACTGAGCTACAGCCAAGACACAAAGCATGGCCTCCAAAATCCACCTCCTAGGGACACATGGATGTGGGGTAAGAAGAGCACAGCGATTTCATTTTATTTTGAGCCTCTGGGGGCTTCACAAAAGTTAATAGAGTTGAGCCGTGAAAATAAAAAAAAATTTTTTTACCACAAAATTGTTACTTCAACCAGGTAGCTTTTTTTTTCCACAAGGGTATCAGGAAAAATTGCACCGTAAAATGTATTGTGCAATTTCTCCTGAGTACACAGATACCTCATATGTGGTGGAAATAATATCTAAACATATAACATGACAGACCTAGAGAGTACAGATATTTCCCCAGTAATTGTCCATTAGGGTGGCCATCAGATGCTCAGCGCTGTCGGGCCAGTGACGACTTCTCTTCTACCATTAGGCGCCCACCACATAGGATAACCATCAGCAGGACCAGCCAACCCCCTTAGCGTATGGGACTGATTGTCACCAGTTAGCAGATGTCAGTGAGAGAAGGATCAGGCATGTTCCATTTCAAGATGCCCAATCTTATATTTTTAAAGGCCAGAGACAGCGGTGTTTGGAACCACATTGTCTGGGCACCTATAGTTTAATAGCCACAGTAGCATGTTAAGTAATCCATAATGACCCCTTGGCTCAGACTGGACTTCCATTATACCATTATTTTGCAGCAAGAATAAATCAGCAGGGTTTTAGAAACACAATAATGGTGCACTTGATGAATTCTGCGAGTCTATGCATCATTACACACATAGGAGGACAAATAATGATGGGGCAGCGTGATCAGTGATATAATGCAGTATCACACCCCCATTTATACAGGGCACAGTGCTGCTATTATGCCGACATGATCCCTCTGCACGAGGCTTCTGCTCATCGTGAACTAATCGCTGGAATGCGACTACAATGGCATATATCAGGAGAAGGCGTTTGCTATGAAACCACATATCGTTATTATCTACTGCTGTAAACACATTTTCAGTGCCCACTTTTTACACATATTTAAATACAATGAGCGCTGTAAAGGCGGCACACGCCATGTATGTGCCACCATTCTGGTGCCTGAATAGTGAGTTTCCCCAAAGCCTCCGCACATCTTTCAAACATACAAGTTTATGAGGAAAAGCGACTTCCAAGTCAAATAGGACTTAAAGGCCATGTTCACACAGTGAAACCAAGGGAAAAAAAAAAATTGTGAACTAAACTAAACTAAATAAAAGCATAGTGCATATAAACATAGGGTACTTAGTAAACACTGTTTTTTTATAAAAAAAAAAAAAGCATAAAGCCATCCCACCAACGCCAAGGTGTACCCAGTTGGGATAGTACCTACACTCTCTAATATTAAAACCTTACCATGGGTCTACAATAGGCCTCAATGTGGCTAAGGGCTGAGAGCGACCGGGTCCCAACAGGACACACACAGTCAGGGGATGCACAGAATGAAATGTCCAGCTCACTGAGAAGACGCTTTTTTGTTTTTATGTAGTTTTTTAGTATTCAGTACAAATAGGGTGTGGCCCCCTTCTCAGCGAGCTGGGATAGCTAGATAGTGGTGGGATAGCTTTATGCTTTTTTTGATAAAAAAAAAAGTGTTTTCTAAGTACCCCATGTTTATATGCACTATGCTTTTATTTAGTTACAGCAGGGTATGTTTTCACAATTTTTTCCTTGGTTTCTCTTTGTCTTATGGCCAGTGTAAACATGGTCTCACAGGCTGCATGTATACCATCTCATACTGCGGCTCACTTTTTTGTTTTTATGTTCACACAGTGCATCTTTTCTAACCACAAAGATGCAGTTTTCGGCCCCAAAAAACACGTACAAAAAAAAGCACCTGTGGTAAAAACACATTAAAAAGGTATGTGTTCTTGACATATTTTTACTGCATTTTGCCCAATGCGTTCTTTTTTTTTTTTTTTTAAGTCAAATCTATTAGCTGGAAGGGCTCAAAACCGCCTGAAAAATGCGAAAAGAATTGGCACACGGATCTTCAAAAACGCAGCCAAGATGCTCTGTGTGGACCTTAAAATAGAAATCTCAGCCTTTCCTGGGAGAAGGAAATGCGTGCATCTGGGTGCATCTTTGTGGCCTCAAAAAAAAAAAAAAAAAAAAAGATGCCCTGTGTGAACATAGCCTAAATCTCCAAAACTTTACCAACTGGAAAAGGGTCAACAAATCCAACAATTGTGAGGATAGGTTCATTAATGGAGGATGCCGCATGCTGATGAATTGGACACACGCTGGCTTGGGAGATTCACATTACCCACCGAAAACTGTAGAGGACAACAAACTCATTCCTGATCACTGACCAGTGTAAGCCTTTCGCTATAGAAAGCCTGATGTCGGCTGACCAGGATGCTTATGCTGCCACTGATAAAGAATCATTGTCGCCAGCACATCGCCCCAAAGGCTGGAGATATCCACATGCCACGGTGCACCGACTATCCACCGGCCTCCATACCCAATCATTACAGAGGAGACTCGCAGCCGGGCTGTGGATCACGGACTGTGACATACGGATGTGTGACGCTCCTGAAAATGTGACGTTCCATGGGGACAGATCGTATTCAGGCTTGTTCTGTCCTCACAGTTTGGTGTGAGCAGATAGACTTGTATACGACTGGCGCTGATTTTTGGGCCGGATGCGTCAGTGTAAATGGGAATTAAGCTGGAGTGGTCGTGCATTGGTCTCGGCAGCGGTGCAAACATGATAATCCCCGCTCCACAGACTCGGGCTCGCTTCACACCACGTTTTTGTAATCGGAGTTTGGTCGTGCCAGGAAAATGATTTCTTCTCAAAACACAATGCCAAGTACACAGTTTCCTGGAGAAGTAATAACCATCTGGGGATGATATGCAATGCTCTCCAATTCCAATAACATGAAGACCATGTTACATCAGACAAATGCTAAAGAGCTGTGCGCTCCCAGCTTTGTGGCCACTTTTGGGAAGGCTCCTACCCAACAATGGTCCTGGAATGAGGGGCACGGTGACCCAGGCCTCATTATACAGCGATGAGCAATATTACATTTCTTGTAGATGACTGCGGGATCATGTCACTACACACAACAAATCTTCACAAATGAATGTTTTGTGTTTGCGTGGGTTTCCTCCCACACTCCAAAAAACATACTGATAGGGAATTTAGATTGTGAGCCCCAATGGGGACAGTGTTGCTGATGAATGTAAAGCGCTGCAGAATATGTTGGCGCTATAAAGATTATATCATGTAATAACACAATGTTGCGCCACCTGGTGTTCAAAGTGTATAGTGCTGTGCAGTCCACCTGTAAAACTCGGTCAGTCTCCCTCCCCGGAGCCGTATGTCTTCATAGTGATCTAATGACTACAGAGCAGCCAGCTTGCCAGGAAAGGAGCAGATCTGCTGCAGCAGCATGGCAGTATAGCGGAGAACACTCAACACTCTTAGAGCAGGAAAAAGGCATTATACTGCCAGAGGGGGAAGGACACAGATTCTGATTTTCATGGAAGAAACGATACAAAATTAATTTATAACAGATATTATGGTACAGGTGTTGTTCAGACAAAACAAAAAACCACCACAGAGGGGGCTGGATATGTAAAAGATAAACTAAGTCATGCTCACCCACCGCCACTCACCTGGATCCTTTTGAAGGCCGCACCCTGGTCTGTGCAGACACAGTGCGTAGTGATGTCACCATTCTGTCCGCTGAGGTCTGCGATTTGTTGTAGGTGATTTTGAGCAGCGTGTCATCATAAAACATTAACTGATGAGCTGTTGAAGTCGCCTGACCGCTGCAGCCAATCACAGGCTGTAGGGTTCCGCTGGCTAGAACTGTGACACCACCACTTCCTGTTCTTTTGAGGCCATGTAGTGGCCTGGGCTGGACCCAGGTGGGTGCGGGTAGGAGAATATAACCAAATTTGTTATGTCTTACAAATCCAGTACCCGGGGAAAAGTTGTGTTTTGCCTTGACAATTCTTTTAACAGTTTTGAGCATCAATCATGGGTAATCCCTTTAACAGACAAATCTCCACCATTATGCTCTAAAATCTAATGTAACCCTATGACAGAAGAAGCGGTGATAGCAGTGAAGGTGGGTTAATGTCTGATGTTCACAAACATTCACATGTAGGATTTGTAGAAAGGCAGAAGACATAAATGAGCTTTACACGGAGAAGCTGGATACACGCACCAACCTCAGCCACAGGGGCAGTGGCACGTGCCCGTCTTCCCACCAAGAGGCCGATTATGACCTACAATGCTCAACTGCTGTAGAAGAACCACAAGCTCCAGGAGAACCAGGCTTTATATAGTCCACATTTAAAAGAGACCCAGTCAGCTTGTTTTTTTTTTTTACATATGGCAGTTCTGCTGTGTAGGCGATTGCTCCCCAATAAAAATAACACTATTTTGTGAAGATCTGATGTGTCATTCATGAGAAATCTAGTGTAGAAGCCCCATGCAAAGAGGTGCGGAGGGCACCTGGGGCGCGGCAATGCACTATAACTGCGTCATCCAAGTGCACTGACACGCCCCCTGCACTTCCACCCTTCTTTGCTCAATTTCTTATGATTGGCACATTGGATCTCTAAGAAAAAGGTCTCAACTATATGGAGAGACATAAAAACAGACATATAAAGCCATACCACTACTTCCATATGTAAAGATCTTCTGACGGGCTGCCTTTAAGTGTGGACTAAATAAAGCTTTATGTTACATTGGAAATCTGGAGCTTCTTGTTCTTTTACCCCCATAAGCATTATAAGTTAAGGTTACTTAAAGGGAACCTGTCAGGTGCAATATGCACTCAGAACCAGGAGCAGTTCTGTGTATATTGCTAATCCCTGCCTAACCGTCCCTGTATATACTAGCATAGATAAACAGATCTTTAGAAAAAGGATTTCTAAAGAGCGTTTATTATATACTAATGAGGCTAAGGACTAGTCGTAAGGGCGTTACTTCCCTTGGCTAGTCTGCCCACATAGCATGCTAGCACTCCTCTGTGGGCGTACTAACATGCTACTGACCAAGCAGCGACGCCACACATACCTCAGTCTTGATGGCAGCCAGCGGAGGATGGATGATCCGGAGTCCTCAGCACTTCCGGTCATGTGCACTGTACCTCACTGAAGCCGGGAAGCTTACACCCGGCATCAATTTAGTGCGCATGATCAGAAGTCCCGGGTACTTCGGATCATGCTTAGTGCGCATCCATCCTCCGCCGGCCACCATCAAGACCGAGGTATGTGCGGCGGCGCTGCGCATTCATTAGCATGACAGTATGCCCACAGGAGCGTGCTATCATGCTATGTGGGCCGGCTAGCCAAGGGAACTCACGCCCTTATGACTAGTCTCCTCACTCATTAGAATATAATAAATCTTTAGAAATCCTTTTTCTAAGGATCTTTATCTATGCTAGTGTATACAGGGATGGTTAGGCAAGGATTAGCAATATACACCCAGAACTGCTCATGATTCTGGGTGCATATTGCACCTGACAGGTTCCCTTTAAGAAATATTCAGCCTATGGCTATTTCACACATCAGTTTTTTAGTATGCGCGCCATTATTTTTAAAGACAGACCCTGGAACCTTTACAATGAGTGACCCCAAACGAGCACTTTTTATTCATGGATTGATATTTCGCAAAAAAAAAGAGACCTGTCCTATTTTGATCTAGGAGGCATATGAAGTGGGCTAAACCCGGCATTCCCAGTACACAGAGCGCAGCTCCGCACGCTGCGCACAGCACACATTAGTCAGCACTCAGCAATGTGCTGCAGGAAAAACGCCATCTACTTTGGTCCTGTGGTTAACCAGACTTCTCAGGGAGGGTTCAATTCTCTTTGAAACATGAATGCCAAGTTCACAATAAAGCTCAGACTTTGTTAAGCTGCAGAGAGCTCCAAGTCACACTTGGTACAAAAAAAATATATATATATATTTCTTAAGACCCAAACAGATTTCCTGCATTATCCCTTCACTGAACCGTGGATGGGGGGGCCCAACAAAGGAATTGAAATGAGCGATCACTGGAGGCTGGAGTAATGAAATTAGTAAGGGTCTACTACAGAACATGTGAGCGAGCGGCCGGCCATTAGCCAATATCCGATGGAGATTGCAGCGCGCCCTGGCTCGGATACAAGCCCATAAACAATGTAGATACTGTAGGAATATAGGAATGTTGTGCTGGGGAGCAGAAGGCAGGGTTTAAAGGTTTATGGGTGCAAGTCACTTACTGAGCCCAGATTCAAAGGGAAATGTGCCGAGGTGACGGGGGTGTCTGAACAGGAGGAAGCAAGGGAAACGGGGGGAAATCATGTACAGATGGGGCCGAGTGTGATCCGTGCGATAACTTTTCAGGGCCCCTTTTTTATGGGCTCTAAAAAATAAAAATGTGTGGCATGGTCCTCTACTCATTTAAAGGGAAACAGTCAAGGTGGGAAATGCCATTCACCTGCTGATGTAGGGTTAATCTGCAGGTAAAGGGCGTTACACTGCTGCCGGCTACTGTGAGACAATGATCTTATTGGGGTAGTGCCGGGAGTGGATCCAGTCAGCACCGATCGCTATACACAACTCGCCATGGAGCGTGCACACTCTTTATTGAGTTTTACATTTTAGTGGTTAAAAACATTTTTGGCTTGTTTAGCCATTTTCTGAGCTCTGGGACTATGTATATAGTTCTCTACAGATGGAGCGGGGTCAGGCCTTATAATTTTTACATAATGAACGGATGTTCATTTTGGGCCAGTTTAGAGCTACGTATAATGTTTTGATCGCTTTCACAATTTGCAGTGGTTGCAGTGACCCCACCCCCCTCCCAAAAAAAAAGCAATGCAGAAATTTTTACTTTTTGCCCCTTTCTCCCCATATAGGCTAACTGATGTGACAGCCACAGACTGGACTTTTATAGCTGTGGCAATACCATTTTTTTAACCTAATTTTTTCATGTCCCCATTTACTTGAATTGGCTAGTTAGCTCCACAAATCACGTGAGAAGGAGCATTGAATATAAGGCTGCTTTCACACTACGTTTTTTAACATGCGTCCTGAATGTTTTTTTAACGCAAAAACGGATCCAGTGCAAATGCATTTGCAATGGACTCGCGTCAACATGCGTTCACCTGCGTTTGCGTGCGTTAGGGCTAAGCCACACGGCGAGAAAATCGGTGCGAGTGGAGTGCGATAAAACATCGCATTCCCCTTGGACCAATTCTAGCCTGTGTGTCAGCACACATGAGCGATTATTTTCTCAGCCCTAATCGGACCGAGAAAACAATCGCAGCATGCTGCGATTGTAATCCGAGACTCTCTCTCGCAGCCATTCAAGTGAATGGGGCGAGAGAAAAATCGCACTGCACTCGCGGTACACCGGTGTACTGCTAGTGCAGTGCGAGAATGGCTATAGCCGACTATGCAGGAGAGAGGGAGAGAAATCCCTCCCTCCCCTCCTGAGTGCCGGCCCGCCCCCCGCAGCTGAGGTCTGCTCGCACGAACGGACCTCAGTTGCAAAGACACAGGCATGACACTCGGCTCTGCTGTACTGCCAGCACGAGCCGAGTCTCATGCAAGTGGATCGCAGTAGTGCCCGTGTGGCCCCAGCCTTATAGTGAGGATCCAGCGACTTGCAGTTTTTTAACTTTTTTCAAAAACACTACTTGTAGCGTTTTTGAGCTGAGTCCAAATACTGTTTTTCACTGGATCCTGACTATACTGCACGCAAACGCATGTGAACGCTGGCATGCTGATAGGCAGGATCCTGCTTACTCTACTGAGCATGCCCAGAAACCAGCCTGGCGTGATCAGTCTCTCTCTCTTAGCCGACAGAGCTGCGGAGGCTCGTAACCAAGGTAAACATCGGGTAACTTGCTTGGATACCCGATGTTTATCTTGGTTACGTGTGCAGGGAGCCCGGCTCCTAGCAGCTGCAGACGCTCGTAACCAAGGTAAATATCGGGTATCCAAGCAAGTTACCCGATGTTTACCTTGGTTACGATCCTCCGCAGCTGTCAGACGCTGGCTCCCAGTCTCAGCGTCTCCAGTTCTCAGTTCCCCTCACTCCTGATCATATGACTCCAATGCCCGCCCATAAACTTCAAGTGACAAGATCCTGCAAAATAAGGGTATGTGCGCACGTGTGCGCTCTGCACCGCACCGAAAATGTGCGCTTCAGAGCGCAGCTGAAAAGCTGCGTTCTGAAGCGCATGGTGCCGGCAGATTCGTGCGCTCTGCCTGCTGCCTCTCCCTATAGACCGCATGCAGAACGCACGAAAGAAGTGACGAACGCAGCGATTCGGCAAGCAGCCGAATCGCTGCGTTCTAACATGCCACGTGCGCACGGCCCCTGCACAATCTCCATAGATTGTGCAGGGGACGCAGGACGCATGCAGTTACGCTGCGGTGCAGAACGCAGCGTAACTGCATGTAATACGCACACGTGCGCACATACCCTAACACATGCGTTTTTCTTTGTAAAAACAGGATCCGCTTTTACAGCAAAAAAACGTTCATGATGCATGTTAAAAAAACGTAGTGTGAAAGCAGCCGAATTTGTTGGTGCGGATTCCGTTAAAAAAAAAAAAAAGTATCGTGAACATACATGAAAATCAGACATGTGAATGACGCCTTAGATCAGCCGGATATGCAGTGATAAACTGACTATTTGGCTGCTGTGACCAGTCATTTTATGGTACATGAGTCACATAGGGGCCGCTCATGCTGAAACCAGACAAGATGAATAACATAGTTGGAAATTTTAGCCGGCAATTCATCACAGGGAGTAGCTTCGGCGGCACCCACAGAGGTACACGGGGCATTACTGCACACCATCAATTACTGCACAAATCTGGCAGGAAAAAAAAAAATCTGACAAGCCGCATGGAGCAGATGGGAAAACTCAGCGTCCATAGCACCATGTCTGACGTCTCACTGCTGGAGTGGGGCTTTAAAATCTAAGCCCCCTGCCCCCGGTCTTATGGCCACTCTCTAAAGATCTTCACTTTTTACCAACACCACTCCAGTCCCGCAGCGTCATCTTCTGACTGGAAGTCAGAAATTACATCACAAGCTGTAAACAGAAGTGTATGAGAGCCAGAACGAGGCTGTCATAGACTTGTATGAAGTTGGGATCTCCTCCATGAAACACTGGAGGATCCGTCAGGTCAGGAACTGCCAGAGATTGACTGGAGCGGCAGTGATAGAAGGTGAGGGAGTGTGCACACGTTTAGGATTTGGTGCAGACATTTCTGCATCTCTTGTCTGGAAAAAAACCGCTGCGGCCAAAACAAGCAATTTTACCTTGTTTTTAGAGCAGATTTTTTTCTATTCATTAGAATGGTTCAAATCTGCAGCGAAACTGCAAGGAGAAAATATAGCAAGTGTGCATGGGACTTCAGGATTCTCGTCACTTTGCTGGCTACAGGAAACCTCAGGATTTGTGACAAATCTGCACTCACAAACACAAAGCACGATCAAAAAGCAACATGTGCACACAGCCCAGAGACGACAGAGGGCGAGTACACGAGTAGCGGCAGAGATCTCAGATTAAAAAGCACCACTCAAAAAGGTTAAAAAAATAAATAAAAAAAAAAAATGCTGGTGTGGGACTTAAAAAAGGAATATTCCCATCTTAGATATTTGTGGCAGACCCATAGAACCTGATATGTGCATCACATAGCTTCAAGCACCCCTCTAACTGCCAGCATCACCCTAGCTCCACTTTATAATATTTATCCCCCCTTCCTACCAGTATACTCACACATCTACATCTGCGCTACTCCCAAAAGTCAATCTGGAGACCTTCTCCAACGCATCAGCTGAAGGGCAACCACGAGCCCGCGAGCGCCAGAGCCCACGAGCCCCGCGAGCGCCAGAGCCCACGAGCCCCGCGAGCGCCAGAGCCCACGAGCCCCGCGAGCGCCAGAGCCCACGAGCCCCGCGAGCGCCAGAGCCCACGAGCCCCGCGAGCGCCAGAGCCCGCGAGCCCCGCGAGCGCCAGAGCCCGCGAGCGCCAGAGCCCGCGAGCCCCGCGAGCGCCAGAGCCCGCGAGCCCCGCGAGCGCCAGAGCCCGCGAGCCCCGCGAGCGCCAGAGCCCCGCGAGCGCCAGAGCCCCGCAGCCCCGCGAGCGCCAGAGCCCCGCGAGCGCCAGAGCCCACGAGTGCCAGAGCACACGAGCGCCGTGAGACCCAGAGCGCCGCGAGCCCCAGAGCCCCATATTAAAAGGACCTCTGATTTAGAGAACATGAGCCTCGGGCTACGTTCACACGTCCATGTTCTTAACCAAAAAGAGTTTCATTGATTTATACACAAATCCATTTTAAAAGCGATTCTGTCAGTCGTGTCGGTGAGACTCGGCATGTCACATTTGCATCAGTTTTGCAGACCATATTAAGGGCTCACTCACACTTGCGCTATTTTGACGCAAACGGAATCCGTCACTAATGTAGTACAGTTCATTTATTTACAGTGGAAGCGCGACACCATGTGGACACAAGCGGGTACTGCATGACACACACATGCACCATAGTAACGCGCTTCCACTGTAAATAAATGAACTGTAGTACATTAGTGACGGATTCCGTTTGCGTCAAAATAGCGCAAGTGTGAAACTAGCCTTAGAGGACGACACACTGAAACAATACTTTGCTCAGAGTTTCATCCAAGTCTCGCTGATCCATTGCTAAAACCAATGGAGAAATAAAACCGCACACAATCTGCCTGTTTCAGCTTATAAAAACAGAATGAAAAAAATAAAAATCAGACATGGAATCAATACGGATGGCACGATTACAAAAAATAAAAAGCCCATGTCTCATGGATACAAAAACAGACAAGTGTGTGAAAGTGGCCTTAATTCTCAGAAATTCACGTCTATATTAACATCAAAGTTTTATTTCTAGGCTGTTTTATCACATTTTAATAATGTGTGAACTGAGCATAATAGTACGTGCCAACGATGAGTTTTTATCGCTGCGTACTTTCACGGAATCAATAACGCAGCGTCCTACAGCTCAAGCACAGTGGATGGGATTTATAGAAATGTCATTGCCACTGTGCGTCTTTTTTATGTAAACTGACCTGCAGAGTGTTTTTCCAATCCACAGCATGTCAATTTCTCTTGTGGGTACGCTGAGTTTTCTGTACGCAATTTCCACATACACTTGTATTAGATGCGGATTATCCGCAGGTAAAAAAAAAAAATACATACGTTGTTAGTGCATTTCTGCTGTCTACGTGCATCAAAAATGCACGTAACCTGCACATAAAAAATGTCAATATCAGAAAGTTTCAAAAACTTTTCTTCTTTACAGCATGACACACCAAAGAGACAAAGAAAAACACATGTTAACAAAAAAAAAAAAAAGCATAGGAAAGCTCAAATAATGTAAGATGTGGAAAAACCCAATAACTACTGATCAAGGGAATTTAGCCTTAGGCGGTAAGTGTACTGTGTGTATGTATATGTACGTATATATGTATGCAGACACAAATACACACAGTGGACCTTCTGCCTTACACACTGCTCACACATTGCAAAAAAGCAGAAAAAAAAAAAAACACTTCAATCAGCCTAGAAATAAAATTTTGGCTCCTTGAATTTGTATTGGCAGGAAAGAGCTAAGAAAATTCAAGGACAATGATGGTTAAATTTACAAAAAAAACACTTAAATGGAACCTGTCACCACTTTTTTGGCCTATAAGCTGTGGCCACCACCACCGGGCTCTTATATACAGCATTCTAGCATGCTTTATATAACACACACTTTATAATACTTACCTAACGGTCGTGCGGTCGGCCATACGGGAATCTCCGTTCTCCAGTGCCGCCTCTTTTGGCCATTTCTGTTCTCCTTCTTTAGCCGTGGTGCATGACGGATCTGACGTCATACACATGCGCTGGCATTCAGGCCCTGAGCAGGGCAGATCAAAGTATTGCAGTGCGCCTGCGCAGGACCGGCAAGTGTGTATGACGTAGCCACGTCATGCACACAGGCTTCAGAAAGAGGACGAAGATGGCCAAAAGAGGAGGCGCCGACACCGGACAACGGAGACGCCCATTTGGCCAACCACGTGATCGTTAGGTAAGTATTATAAAGTGTTTTTTATGTTCTCACAGTGGCCTGGGCTCTTCTATACAACATGTTAGAATGCTGTTTATTAGAGCCCACTGGTGGTGGTGGCCGCAGATAATAGGCCAAAAAAGTGGTGACAGGTTCCCTTTAATTGCTGACATTCTCGGGGTGGAATTTCTAGGAATCCTATTCTCACGGCAGGAGATGAGCGGCTCGTGGACATCTGTCACTCACATACATCAGTGACAGATCCTGGGTGAGGAAACAAACATAGCACAGGGCACCACCAGGGATCCTATAAAACCCAAATCACCAGGGACTATTCGCAGCGATGCAGAGGGTGTAACATCAGCAGACGCTGGACAGTATCTTGGCAAATGGACAGAAGTGAAACAGACGAGGTCTTAATCCTGCTTTTCTAGAGGAGAATTAGACAGTAAAACAACCCCAGCGGACGCCATGACTAGAGAGCAGCAAGTAGGACTTGAAAACTGGCCTGATCACCTTCCCCTTGTCTACAGGACGGCCATTGTGCAAAGGAAATCTATGGCGCTTATTAAAAGTGACAAATGTTACACTGAAGGAAAAGTGCGATGAAACATTTCCTTCTGAAAGCGGCTAATAACTGTCTGGTGTTACTGGATGCGATATTGCAGCCCCTAGCTGTCCGGGCCTGGCAGAGGCCCATCTGTGCGGAGCAGGGTGAGGACACGCGAGGAGTTGTACAATAGTGGCAGAATATGATCATGTCTTCTCACGAGGAGCAGCCCTGGAAAACCTACACATGTAACCTCACCTAAGAAAACAAATCTCCCTGCTCTACACTGCGCCGCAGGCACATGAAGGCCATTATTCTCCACTATTGTTTACAAAGCAAGCTCCATAAATCGTACGAGTCAATTATGTCACAACAGATGAGCGACTTCCATCCGGCCGTGTACACAAGCCCAGCCATTAAGAAAACGTGAACCGAAGAGGTGACCGGCCCTGCGCAGTGTACACAAGCCCAGCCATTAAGAAAACGTGAACCGAAGAGGTGACCGGCCCTGCGCAGTGTACACAAGCCCAGCCATAAGAAAACGTGAACAGACGAGGTGACCGGCCCTGCGCAGTGTACACAAGCCCAGCCATTAAGAAAACGAGCTGAACCGAAGAGGTGACCGGCCCTGCGCAGTGTACACAAGCCCAGCCATTAAGAAAACGAGCTGAACAGAAGAGGTGACCGGCCCTGCGCAGTGTACACAAGCCCAGCCATTAAGAAAACGTGAACAGAAGAGGTGACCGGCCCTGCGCAGTGTACACAAGCCCAGCCATTAAGAAAACGTGAACAGACGAGGTGACCGGCCCTGCGCAGTGTACACAAGCCCAGCCATTAAGAAAACGAGCTGAACCGAAGAGGTGACCGGCCCTGCGCAGTGTACACAAGCCCAGCCATTAAGAAAACGAGCTGAACAGAAGAGGTGACCGGCCCTGCGCAGTGTACACAAGCCCAGCCATTAAGAAAATGTGCTGAACCGAAGAGGTGACCGGCCCTGCGCAGTGTACACAAGCCCAGCCATTAAGAAAACGAGCTGAACCGAAGAGGTGACCGGCCCTGCGCAGTGTACACAAGCCCAGCCATTAAGAAAACGTGAACAGACGAGGTGACCGGCCCTGCGCAGTGTACACAAGCCCAGCCATTAAGAAAATGTGCTGAACCGAAGAGGTGACCGGCCCTGCGCAGTGTACACAAGCCCAGCCATTAAGAAAACGAGCTGAACAGAAGAGGTGACCGGCCCTGCGCAGTGTACACAAGCCCAGCCATTAAGAAAATGTGCTGAACCGAAGAGGTGACCGGCCCTGCGCAGTGTACACAAGCCCAGCCATTAAGAAAACGAGCTGAACAGAAGAGGTGACCGGCCCTGCGCAGTGTACACAAGCCCAGCCATTAAGAAAACGTGAACAGACGAGGTGACCGGCCCTGCGCAGTGTACACAAGCCCAGCCATTAAGAAAACGTGCTGAACAGACGAGGTGACCGGCCCTGCGCAGTGTACACAAGCCCAGCCATTAAGAAAACGTGCTGAACAGAAGAGGTGACCGGCCCTGCGCAGTGTACACAAGCCCAGCCATTAAGAAAACGTGAACAGAAGAGGTGACCGGCCCTGCGCAGTGTACACAAGCCCAGCCATAAGAAAACGTGAACAGAAGAGGTGAACGGCCCTGCGCAGTGTACACGGGACAATCCTGGAATCCCGGACACAGGCGTCCGCAGTCACTGCTGCTGATCCGGAGACACACGGATATACACTCACATATAAACACTTTAGATACCACGCACACCCCAAATTTAGAGATAAAATAAATATATATGGGGTCAGTTTTATAATCCAGTGGTGTTTTACCGGGAGCACAGAGCAACGTCACGCCCACAGCCACGGCACAGAGCAACGTCACGCCCACAGCCACGGCACAGAGCAACGTCACGCCCACAGCCACGGCACAGAGCAACGTCACGCCCACAGCCACGGCACAGAGCAACGTCACGCCCACAGCCACGGCACAGAGCCACGTCACGCCCACAGCCACGGCACAGAGCAGCATCACACAGAGCAGTGCCGTGCCCCCACAGCGCTGGCACAGAGCAACACTGTGCCCACAGCCCCAGCACAGAGCAGCGCCAGCAGCACACCGCATAGCATTGCCCCTGCCTCAGTTGACCCCTCTTCACCACCCCCTGGTAAGCTACTTTCGTGTTTTAAGGCTATATGCGCACATTGCCTTTTTTTGTGACCACAAAGATGCGTTTTTGTGCGGTTTTGGCCGCAAAAAAAGCATAAAAAACCGTGTTTTTTTGCAATGCATTTGCATAGGTGAAAAACGCTGGTAAAAACGCAGAAAGAATTGACATGTTGTATTCACAAAAACGCACCTAAAACAAAACTGCAGTGTGCGGACAGCAAAAATAAAAACTCAGACTTTGCTGGGGAAGCAAAGTCATGCGGTTTTTAGACCAAAAATGCACCCGAAAAACACGTAAAAACGCCGTGAAAAACGTACAGTGTGCACATAGCCTTAGACGTACCTTTCATTTTAATCCCACATTTTTGGGAGGAAAAGTGCGTCTTATAATCAGAAAATACGGTACATGTTTTTCCTCTGACCTCCCCCATATACATGCATGCTCAAATGAGCAGACCATGCAGGTGTTCTCAATGGGTGGAAACAACAAGCTGCTGGAAGACATCTCTGGTGGCAGCTCCTCTGCTTCAAGAATTAGCCATGAAGAAATCAAGCATGTGCGATCCTTCTGACCCCCATCATCAGGGATAGTTGGGACCCCCTTGTACAAATTAAATGGTCATCTGCAACCATTAAAATCAGCAGGTTTAAACCCCAATAATCCTGTGTATGAGCATCTAGTGCATCCCTGGTCTTGATCCTCCAATAACCATCAGAAACTCGTAGGGCCTGTTCAGCTTATGGGTCCACGCAAGATTCACACCACCCTGTTATATCAGCCAAAGTGGGAAAAATACACAGGATATTTTTTCCCACAGTAAGCAGTTTTTATAGCACACGGTGACCCAACAGTGCAAATACCATAAGGAAACCTATAACTACACAGCAGACAGTGCACTACAACCCCCAGCAGGTTGGCTAAGCAACAGGACCAGAATCGCGTTGAAATCTGTAATTTCAGAAGTGTAAAGCGGGCTTTACACGCTACGATATATCTAACGAGATGTCGGCGGGGTCACGTCGTAAGTGACGCACATCCAGCATCGTTAGTGATATCGCAGCGTGTGACAGCTATGAACGAGCAGAAATACTCACCTTCTCGTAGCTCATTTTCTAAAAATCGAACGTCCTGTTGTTCATTGTTCCTGAGGCAGCGCACATCGCTCCGTGTGACACCCCGGGAACGATCAACTGCAGCTTACCTGCATCCTCCGGCAATGCGGAAGGAAGGAGGTGGGTGGGTTGTTTACGTCCCGCTCATCTCCGTCCCTCCGCTTCTATTGGGCGGCCGCTGTGTGACGTCGCTGTGACGCCGAACGTCCCTCCCCCTTCAGGAAGAGGATGTTCGCTGCCCACAGTGAGGTTGTTTGGAAGGTAAGTACATGTGACGGGGGGTTACAGCATTGTGCGACACGGGCAACAAATTGCCCGTAACGCACAAACGATGGGGGCGGGTGCAATCGCAAATGCGATCCCACGATTAATTGTAACGTGTAAAGCAGGCTTTAGACTTAGTTTCCTGATGAGGATTTGGTGCATTTTCCAATTAAATCAGCAGCTTGTTAATTTCTCTAGAGGTAAAGTTTTATGTGCAGATTTTCCCCATAGACAACAACAGCGGCGGTCCCTGCGCTGGCCGCGATCACTGAAGGGTCTATTGTGCCTGCGGTCCGCAAGAAGCAGGTAAGAGGATTCCGCGGGAACAAAGGACAGGTAAGAAGTGTGTGTGTGTGTGTGTGTGTGTGTGTGTGTGTGTGTGTGTGTGTGTGTGTGTGTGTGTATATATATATACACAACGGCATAATAGGGGACAAGGATGGGGCAAATCACTACAGGGGACAAGGATGGGGCACATCACTACAGGGGACAAGGATGGGGCACATCACTACAGGGGACAAGGATGGGGCACATTACTACAGGGGACAAGGATGGGGCACATCCCTACAGGGGACAAGGATGGGGCACATCACTACAGGGGACAAGGATGGGGCACATCACTACAGGGGACAAGGATGGGGCACATCACTACAGGGGACAAGGATGGGGCACATCACTACAGGGGACAAGGATGGGGCACATTACTACAGGGGACAAGGATGGGGCACATCACTACAGGGGACAAGGATGGGGCACATCACTACAGGGGACAAGGATGGGGCACATCCCTACAGGGGACAAGGATGGGGCACATCACTACAGGGGACAAGGATGGGGCACATCCCTACAGGGGACAAGGATGGGGCACATCCCTACAGGGGACAAGGATGGGGCACATTACTACAGGGGACAAGGATGGGGCACATCCCTACAGGGGACAAGGATGGGGCACATCACTACAGGGGACAAGGATGGGGCACATCACTACAGGGGACAAGGATGGGGCACATTACTACAGGGGACAAGGAAACCAGAATGAGGACATGGAAACCAGAATGAGGACATTACTACAGGACACAAGGATGGGGCATATTACATTTTATTGGCATCTATTTTTATTTTTGAAATTTCCCAGTAGCTGTATTTACCACCCTGGGTTTATACTCTAGTCAATAAGTCTCCCCAGTTTTCTGTGGTAAAATTAGGGGCTTTGGCTTATACTCGGGCCGGTTTATACTGTAGTTTACATAATAGGCTCAGAAATTCCGCAACATCAAAAATGCACCAAGTGGGAACATACCCGGACACTGCAGAAGCAAAATGTGAACAGGACTGTAGCAGTGTATAGGAAGTTAAAAAAGGAACTTGCTCGTTCTGAGCACAAATTTATGTCATTAATTACAAGGCTACATTTTATTGATGACCTATATGGGATCAGTGGGAGTTTGACTCTTTGTGCACCCACCGATCAGCTGATTGAACTGGCACCAGAACCAGCGCCCCGTGGCTGAATGTTCGCCCTGCTGCCTCATTAATAATGTAATTGCGGGGGATCTGGTATTGATCACCAATACTTATGTCCTAGAAAACTACAGCACCTACACTTATTGAAATAATATGTAGCCCTATAAGTCATAAGACAATTCATTACGGAGGATATTTTTGTAAATAAGACAGATGCAGCCATATTGGTTGTCACTTTCCACGTGGCTGGAAATACACAGGTGATTTATCTTTCAGGATTCGATGGTAAATCTATAAACATTCAGCACCCGTTGATGAGGACAATTATGGTTCCACCCTGCTCCTGTTACAAAAATATGGCTGCTACAACTAAAGAATTATAAATTATCAAACTCTTCCAGGTTTACATACATGGCCAATAGTTTGTATCAGGTGGAAATGCTCTTGGTGGCAACTCTCACTGCATCCACAAGAAGCACAAGAGTTCTGGAGGCATCAGCGGGCACAGGAGCATCAGCAGGCACAGGAGCATCAGCAGGCACAGGAGCATCAGCAGGCACAGGAGCATCAGCAGGCACAGGAGCATCAGCGGGAGCGGAGTACACTTCCACCAGACACGAGCGCTCAACACTTCACTGGCTGGCAGTCTCCGGATGATAAATGCCAAGTGAATGCATTAACCCTGAAAGATCAGTGCCACCTATGAAGCTTAGTGTATGCCAGAGCTGGGCAAGGCAGGGACTGAGACAGACGAAAGGCAGAAAACGGGCCCACGGGCCGCCCCATGCCCCTGCTCGATTTGTGATGTCACCAATATCTACATCCTCAGGATGCACACATTGGTAATTGCATGGATGGAAGACGGAACCGCCAGCTCCTTCTTCCACTAATCAGCGTGTGAGGACGCAAACGCGATGAAGTCTGACACCGTGCACTGGAGACAGAGCGCTGGGGGAACTGGGGCGAGAGGAATGTTTTGTGGGGCCCCATACACACTGTATACAGGAGGCTCCGTGGGGCCACATACACACTGTATACAGGAGGCTCCGTGGGGCCCCATACACACTGTATACAGGAGGCTCCGTGGGGCCCCATACACACTGTATACAGGAGGCTCCGTGGGGCCCCATACACACTGTATACAGGAGGCTCCGTGGGGCCACATACACACTGTATACAGGAGGCTCCGTGGGGCCACATACACACTGTATACAGGAGGCTCCGTGGGGCCTCATACACACTGTATACAGGAGGCTCCGTGGGGCCCCATACACACTGTATACAGGAGGCTACGTGGGGCCCCATACACACTGTATACAGGAGGCTACGTGGGGCCTCATACACACTGTATACAGGAGGCTACGTGGGGCCTCACACACTGTATACAGGAGGCTCCGTGGGGCCTCACACACACTGTATACAGGAGGCTACGTGGGGCCTCACACACACTGTATACAGGAGGCTACGTGGGGCCTCATACACACTGTATACAGGAGGCTACGTGGGGCCTCATACACACTGTATACAGGAGGCTACGTGGGGCCTCATACACACTGTATACAGGAGGCTACGTGGGGCCCCATACACACTGTATACAGGAGGCTACGTGGGGCCCCATACACACTGTATACAGGAGGCTACGTGGGGCCCCATACACACTGTATACAGGAGGCTCCGTGGGGCCTCATACACACTGTATACAGGAGGCTCCGTGGGGCCTCATACACACTGTATACAGGAGGCTCCGTGGGGCCTCATACACACTGTATACAGGAGGCTACGTGGGGCCTCATACACACTGTATACAGGAGGCTCCGTGGGGCCTCATACACACTGTATACAGGAGGCTCCGTGGGGCCTCATACACACTGTATGCAGGAGGCTCCGTGGGGCCTCATACACACTGTATGCAGGAGGCTCCGTGGGGCCTCATACACACTGTATACAGGAGGCTACGTGGGGCCTCATACACACTGTATACAGGAGGCTCCGTGGGGCCTCATACACACTGTATACAGGAGGCTGCGTGGGGCCTCATACACACTGTATACAGGAGGCTCCGTGGGGCCTCATACACACTGTATACAGGAGGCTCCGTGGGGCCTCATACACACTGTATACAGGAGGCTCCGTGGGGC
The DNA here is from genome assembly GCF_048569485.1 of Anomaloglossus baeobatrachus. Classification (NCBI taxonomy): domain Eukaryota; kingdom Metazoa; phylum Chordata; class Amphibia; order Anura; family Aromobatidae; genus Anomaloglossus; species Anomaloglossus baeobatrachus. Next base: position 582,335,678 of record NC_134355.1, read on the forward strand.
CTCATACACACTGTATACAGGAGGCTACAGGGGCCTCATACACACTGTATACAGGAGGCTACAGGGGCCTCATACACACTGTTTACAGGAGGCTACGTGGGGCCTCATACACACTGTATACAGGAGGCTCCGTGGAGCCTCATACACACTGTATACAGGAGGCTATGTGGGGCCTCATACACACTGTATACAGGAGGCTCCGTGGGGCCTCACACACACTGTATACAGGAGGCTACGTGGGCCTCATACACACTGTATACAGGAGGCTACGTGGGGCTTCATACGGTACACAGGAGGCTTTGTAGGAGGCTCACTGTACATAAGGAGGCTGTGTGTATGCTCATATGGTATGTAGGAAAATGACAGCATACTTAAAGTGAACCTGTCACCAGATTTGTCCCTTATACGCTGCGGCCACTATCAGTGAGCCCTTATATACAGCAATTTAGAATGATGTATATAACTGCCCAGGCCGCTGTATAACATAAAAAAACAGCTTTTATTATACTCACCTGCGGGTCCAATTGGCGTCGTTGATCTCGGTCCAGCGCTTCCTTCCATCGTCGAACTCTTTCCCGGCTCCATGTGGATGATGCGTCCTACATCATCCACACAGAGGCCTCCACTGCGCTCCTGGGCATGCGCACATCTCTCTCCCCTCAGATTGACACCAGCGATGCCCATTGGAAACGACCGCTCCACAGGCGGCTATAATAAAAGCTGTTTTTAATGTTATACAAAGCGGCCTGGGATCTTATATACAGTAATCTATAATGCTGTATATAAGGGCTCACTGGTGGTGGCCACAGCTTATAGGGGACAAATCTGGTGACAGGTTCCCTTTAAATAGTCCATATCATTTAACCCCTTCAGCCCCCGGGCACTTTCCGTTTTTGCGTTTTTGTTTTTTGCTCCCCTTCTTCCGAGAGGCGTAACTTTTTTATTTTTCCATCAATCTTGCCATATGAGGGCTTGTTTTTTGCGGGACGAGTTGTACTTTTAAATGAAACCATAAATTTTACCATATAGTGTACTGGAAAACGGCAAAAAAATTCCAAGTGCGGAAAAATTGCAAAAAAAGTGTGCTCTTACAATAGTTTTTGGGATATTTTATTCACCGTGTTCACTATATGGTAAAACTGATGTGTGGGTATGATGCCTCAGGTCGGTGCGAGTTTGTAGACACCAAACATGTATAGGTTTACTTGTATCTAAGGGGTTAAAAAAAATTCACAAGCTTGTCCAAAAAACATGGCGCACGTTTTGCGCCATTTTCCAAAACCCGTAGCGTTCTCATTTTTCAGGATCTGAGGCTCAGTGATGGCTTATTTTTTGCGTCTCGACCTGACGTTCTTAATGGTACCATTTTTGCGCAGATGCTACGTTTTGATCGCATGTTATTGCATTTTGCGCAAAATTTGCGGCGACCAAAAAACGTAATTTTGGCGTTTGGAATTTTTTTGCCGCTACGCCGTTTACTGATCAGATTCATTGATTTTATATTTTGATAGATCGGGCATTTCTGAACGTGGCGATACCAAACGTGTGTATTTTTTATTTTTTTAACCCTTTTTCAATGGGGTGAAAGGGGGGTGATTTGAACTTTTAGTTTTTTTTATTTTTTTTTAATTTTCTAAAACTTTTTTTTTACTTTTTTTTTTTTTATTTTACTAGTCCCCCTAGGGGGCTATTGCGATCAGCAATCCGATCGCTTTGCACAATCTGCAGATCTCAGCTACAGAGCTGAGAACTGCAGATTTGCTGCTTCACTTTCAATGCCGGCTGTATTCCGGCATTGAGAGGAAGTGACTCATGTTAGCTACAGGCGTCATCACATGAACCTGTGCTACCATGGCAACCGCCGAAAGTCACGTGATCATGTCACGTGACTTCCGGTGGGGGCGGGGTAAGTCACTGTCATGGCGGCGCCCATATACATATCGCTGCCAAGACTTTGGCAGCGAAATGTAAGGGGTTAATGGCCGCGGGTGGAAGCGATTCCAGCCGCGGCTAGCAGGCACACATATCAGCTGTTGATAACAGCTGATATGTGCGCCGATCGCCGCCGCCTGCCGGCGGCAGGGGGCGGGGCTTACCGGCACACAATCCATGACGTATCTAGTACGTCATGGGTCGTTAAGGGGTTAAACAAACATTGCAAGAATCAAAACACAAGTGATGTGCACAGTTCTGCAAGTAGCCGGCTCAGATCCTGAAAGAGCATGGAACGGGCTATTGTACTTTGACATCTATTTAATACGTGCAATTATCCATGGTAAACCCCGGTAGGGAACGTATTATTTGTATCATTAAAGCTCAAAATATTAGAAACTTAAAAAATGCTAGGTTCTGTTATCATCTGGGAATTCAATGTGACAGCATGACACATGGTCAAAAATATTTTGCTTCAAACTTTTTACTGTTTTAGCCAAATAATTCCAAAGTTTTTATTTGTTAAAAAAAAAAAATAGACTGGTGTGCCCAGAGATAAGATCGCAACCCCTGCAAACACCTCCAGGATCAGCCAGGGTCTTATGCAGAGTTTGTGAGGAGGTCAATAGCAACTGATTTTCTGGTGGATACTACTTCAGGAAACGCTCCTTATTTGGGGACTTTTTCCTTCCCTGAAGAGATTGACATGTTTTATTTTCGGACAGGTTCTTTGCAGAATTGGACAGCGCAACGCATATGCCTCAAGGAAGGGACATGCATTATATTCTCAACAGACGTACGAGCAGCAAAGTGGATATCCCTTAGGCTAGGTTCACATTTTCGTCAATTTGTATCAGTCACAATCCGCGGCTCTGGTAAACAACGGAATCTATTTGGCGGATTCCGTTGTTCCCATAGACTTATATGAGCAGCGGATTGTGACTGATGCCCTTGCGTTGCATCCTCCGCCTGACTGATCAATCGTGGAACGACTGACCGTTGGGCGGCAGGAACGCAGCATGTAGCATTTTTTGAGCAGCGGACTCCTTTTGATTCCGCTGCGCATGCTCTCTCTCGGCGGCCGAACAATCAGCTGATCACCCGGCAACAGGCTGCTGTGAGCGATCCGCTGATCACCCGGCGGTCGGCTGCTGTGAGCGATCCGCTGATCACCCAGCGGCCGACTAATGAGAGCGATCAGCTGATCACCCGGCTATTGTGAACGATCAGCTGATTACCCAGCGGCCGGCTAATGAGAGCGATCAGCTGATCACCCGGTGGCCGGCTATTGTGAACAATCAGCTGATCACTCTCTCTCTCTCACGTTTTACAATGGAATCAGACAATGAATTCTTATTCTTGTCATCCGTTGTACAATGCATCAGTCACAAGCGTCAACCAACGCATGTGACTGATGGAAAACAACAGAAATGTGAACCTAGCCTTAGAAATGTGTTGGAAGAGTTTTAAAAAGCGTCTTTTTTGAACATTTTATTTATTCTTTTTAAAGAATGGCCCAGATTAAAATATAAAAAAATCCTTCCATGTGAACACAGCCTAACAAACCTGGCATGGAGGTGCCCGGGACCAGGAGGAGCTGTTACACTTACTTCTTTCAACAGTTATAATGAATGCTTTCTAGTAAAACACACTTTTTTTTTTTTTACAAAATCTGTCTACAAAGTTATAATGAACCCGATGCAGACATGGAAAGGATAAATTACGTCAAGATGAAATATAAGTTTACATAACCAGCCCCGGCTGCACGAGTCTCGTTCCAACACTTGAGAGCTTTGGTCTAAACAGAATTACATTATCCCAATATCGACCTCTCTAAAAGCTCCTGCAGCATCCCGGTTCATACAGCAACTCCGGATCTGAGAGATCAGCGGCGCCCGGACTATCGGATACTCCAGATGAGAAGCTCCGAGTATAAGGGCTATTCTGGAAAGACAATATTTCTATCTACAGGTGATCACTCTTACTTAGGTGAGAGGTCCAGCCATTACCTCCTCCAATAGCAAGTACAGGGCAGTTTTGTCCCCAGCTTATGGAGCAGCAGTGCACGTTTGGTGTTGCTACACTTATTCTCTATGTGATGCTGAAGAAAGCCAAGTGCTGTATTCTGGGGCCACTTAAAGGGCACCAATCACCAGGATTTTCCTATATAAGCTAAAGCCAGTGCTATACTGGCACTATCAGGCTGATTCTAGACATACCTGTAGTGGTCAGGATATAAAGATTTTGAAACTCAAGCAAAGATTGTAAAATCAGCAGCTTTTTGAATGGCAGCAGCTGATAGGTAGGGTGGGTATTCATAGTGATTCCCACGCCCCGCCTGTCCATTCTCCCCGTTAGTTATGCTAATTATATTATAGAATTATTTTACTATGTGGCTAGAAGGACCTGTGCTGATGTCATACCCATGTGACCAGAAGGGGTAGGGCCTTAGCCAACAGAAAAATAATGTTGCTTCCTGGTATTAGCTATGTTGGCTGAGGCCCAGCCCCTTCTAGTCACATGGGTATGACATCAGCACAGGTCCTTCTAGCCACTTAGTAGAACGATTCTAAAAGAGAATTAGCATAAATAACAGATAGTGATTCTGCCTGTCCGTCCTCCCACCTATCAAAACCCACCACAGCTATCAATTGATCGGCAGCTGCTGCCATTCAAAAAGCTGCTCATTTTACAAACTTTACATGAGTTTCAAAACCTATACATCCGAACTAATAAACTAAAGGCATGTATAGAATCAGCCTGATAGTGCCAGTACAGCACTGGCTTTAGGTTATATAGGAAAATCCTGGTGATTGCTGCGCTTTAAGTGGTTGTCCAGTTGTGGATAACCCCTTTAGTAGATGATATAAAGTAGGGGACAACCCATCTACATTCTTGAATGTATATTCATCTTCCACGAGCTAAAAAAGACAAAAGGCAAACACTTCTGCCTAAAAATATCTGAACCTAACTCTGTCAACTCTCGTTTGTTACCGCAGTTTGTTTTTTTGGCAAGTCTATGAGATTTCAGTTTTTCACGTTGCAGCTTTTTTTTGGCTGTATCTTTGTGGTGACCACAAAACTGCAGCATGCCAATTATTTCTGCATTTTTGAGCTCTCCAGGCAATAGATTTCACTTAATAAATGCATTGGATAAAAATCGTGCCAAAAATGCATGCATTTTTTTTTTTGTGTGTGTTTTTGCCGCAGTTGCATTTTTTTGGGGCCAAAAACGTGCATCTTTGTGGTCACCATAAAGATGCAGGGTGCGCACACACCCTAAGGGGGCTCCCAACAGATGATGTTAGAGGAGGGAAGGAACCAGCCTGATGAATTTATACACAAGATATTTTTGTTCTACATAGAGATAAGTCGCTGCCAGAGGAGCGTTCCTATATATGCGGGGGCTGAGGAGAGATCATTGCCGGCCAACAGCTGTCTAATGAGGGATTTAGAATATTTAGGAGATTTACAAGAGTTCCCCACTACTTCTTCATGAAGCATCACTCACTGGACGCCCCAACAACAACAGCGAGAGAAGACCTGCAACAAACTGAATACAGATCAAAAGTGTGATAGGAAGATGGGTACAGGGGAAATGTACAATTACGTGATTCAATGCAGGCGACACCAAGGAAGAGAAATAGCCACTGCTGACAAAATTCTACACCCTAAACCTGACAAATACAATCTGCACCAAGATTATCACAGTGGCACTCCTAGGGGCGAGATCTGGCACATCCGGCATGGAGTTAGGCTGGCCATACACATTAGATGGCCGTCAGCCGAATATGCTGCTTGTTCCGATCGTTCGGCCGACAGCCGTTTCAGCCAGCATTCCCAAACACAGGAACACTCATTCAGCAGAGAAAGCTCATTTCAGGGAGAATGTGACCGGCAGTGAGAAATTGGACAGACATGATTGACATTTCTCACTAGCGCCCCCGTACACATCAGAACGTCAGCAGAACATGCCAGTATCGCTGAGCTCAGAGGACTAGTCGTCTAACGTGTGTGGGGGGCTTTAGACGCAGGAGTCTAAGCTGGATTACTTTAGGTCTTTTATTTCCATCTTAAAAAAATGGTAAATACCAATAATATCACATCCACAACATGTCAATTTCTCTTGCCACTAATCAGAGTTTTATGTGCAAAATTTCCCATAGACTTACATTAGATGCAGATAAAGCACATGTAAAAAACACGCAAGTATAATCAACAGTTTTGAGAAAGCCAGATACCAGGAAGTATCAAAAACAAAACAGCTTTATTTAAAACATGGCACCAAAGTGACAAATAAAGACCCACTGCATCAAATTAGGTGCAGAAATTGTGAAACATCAAAAACTCACCAAAATCTCATTGTGTGAACATAACCTTAAACTCCCGACCCCCCCGCGGCCTAGGGACCAGAGCCCCCCCCCCCCGCGGCCGAGGGACCAGAGCCCCCCCCCCCCCGCGGCCGAGGGACCAGAGCCCCTTCCCCGCGGCCGAGGGACCAGAGCCCCCCCCCCGCGGCCGAGGGACCAGAGCCCCCCCCCCCGCGGCCGAGGGACCAGAGCCCCCCCCCCGCGGCCGAGGGACCAGAGCCCCCCCCGCGGCCGAGGGACCAGAGCCCCCCCCCCCGCGGCCGAGGGACCAGAGCCCTGAAAACCTCCTATCAGCATACACCTCTTTTGAGTGATAGGCATTGTGTGATATCATTCTTGCACTATGACACACACACACACACACACACAATCATGCCATGTGTACTAATCAGAAATGCGGTGGCTGCAGGGATGCCACAGGAAGGATCTCAGGGTCTGGTCCTGCAAATCTTTTTTGCTTATAGGGGCTTGTCCATTACTCAGACAACGCCTTCTCAATTCCTATGTTACCTCTGTGTAAAATAATTATTCCAGGGCTCCCTGCGGCCAATCAGTGGCCCCTTCCCAGTCACATCCTTCTGACATAATTGACGTCCCGAGGTGGTGAGAGCAGCAATTCTTCCAGATGTCTGACATAGTGTCACATGTGAGCCCTGGGAGAAGCCGTGCGGACACCACTGAAACAGCTGTTGTTAATGTTATTTTACAAGAAGGAAATATATGGATTGAAAGGGGGGTGTCTGGGTAGTGGTCAAGCCCTTTAAATCTAACATCTTCTGTTCGGTCACAAATCAATATATTTGTCTACAAAAAGTGCCAATTGTATCTATATGACTGCGCAGTAGTAAATGTGGCCAGTGTTTCTACCTGCTCTCCACTTTGGATAATAGAGAGCGACTCAATAGAGATCCCATTCTATCGAGGTTCTTGTGTCCCATGTGGGCACCAAATAAACTGGATCAGTGACCGGCACAAAGACTTCTTTACTGCAATCCGACCCAATCACTCTACTGAAATTACAAATACAGTGGAACCTTGGTTAACGAGAACAATCCGTTCTGGGACTGTGTTTGTTAACTAAGTTACTCATTCAGCAAAGCAAGTTTTCCCATAGGAAATCATTGCAATGCTGACAATTCGCTCCACAACTTGTTAAATATCCCATCCTGGTCCCCTATTGTGTCGTTCCACACACACAAACACACAAGCACACACGCACACATTATGCTCACCTTACCTTCCGTTCCATCACCGGCCTCATGGGACTTGCAGTTCTCCGGTACGGGCTGTGTATCGGGTTACCATAACGACGAGGGAGGAACTTCCGCTGCCAGAGCGCTGACGTCAAAGGCAGGAGCTGCTTGCCTCTGATTGGCCAGCGCGCTGCCTTTGAGTAGCGTCTGACGGGAAGTTCCTGCTTCGTCGCTATGGTTGCCGATGCACAGCCTGGAGCGGAGCGGCGAACCACAGGACCCAGGAGGCCGGCGATGAAACTGAAGGTACACATATTATGCTCACCTTACCTTCCGTTCCATCGACGGCCTCCTGGATCTTGTAGTTCGCCGCGAGGACGTCGCAATGTACCCAGGAACTACAAGAACCATGAGGCCAGCGGTGGAACAGAAGGTAAGGTGAGCATAATACTGTATGTGCGTGAGTGAGTGCGTGTTTGTGTGGACTGCAAGTGCAGGTCAGAGGGTGGTGGATGTACGGAACCGGAAGTGTGTGCGGCGAGTATTTTGCTCGCACAGCAAAGCTTTCTCATAAACCGGGTTACAAATTTACAGAAAGCTTTGCTTGTTAAGCGAAATTCTCGTTAAGTGGGTTACTCGTTAAGTGAGGTTCCACTGTACAGTGCCCCGGGCATTCATCCTCTATCTCTATAGATGGCACAGATCAGATGCCCACAACACACGCACATCATCCTCTAATCTCTGCCACTGGAGAGAGGAGGCCAATGACTACAACTTCCATTTTCTTACCATAGTAATCAATAAACATTTTGCAGTGCAGTCAGATTACTAACTACAAGTCCCCACAGGCACAACAGATACAGCTACAACCAGAAGGTTACACACTATCTATAGACACATCTGACATGAAGACACAATAATTCCAGTTTTAGGTCAATTAGGAAGCAAAATTATTTCTATTTGCCAAATGCCAGAATAATGAGGGAGAGAGAGAGAGAATGTTTTAAGGCATTTTTATTACTTTCTGCAAAGTCAAAGGTTTACATACATTTCATTAGTATTTATTTCCATTGTCCTTAAACTATGACTTTGGTTATACATTTTGGATCTCCCTCCACAAGATTCTTAAAATAGTTGGTAGGAATTTGGGCCTATTCCTCCTGACAGAACTGGTGTAACTGACCCATGTTTGTAGGTCTCCTTGCTTGCACTGGCCTTTTCAGCTTTGCCCAGAAATTTTCAATAGGATTGAGTTGTGAGTTGTGATGGCCACTCCAAGACATTGACTGTTATCCTTAAGCCACTTTGTAACCAGTTTGCCAGTATGCTTCGGGTCATTGTCCATTTGGAAAACCCATTTCAGCCCAAGGTTTAAGTTCCTGGCTGATGTCTTGAGATGTTGCTTCAGTAATGCCACATTCTTCCCTCATGATGACATCTATTTTGTGAAGTGCACCAGTCCCTCCTGCAACAAAACAACCCCACAACATGATACTGCCACCCCTGTGTTTTAGTTGGGATGGTGTTCTTAGGCTTCAAAGCTTCTCTTTTTTTCCCTCCAAATGTAAATGGTCATTATGGCCAAACAGTTCAATTTTAGTTTCACAGGACATGGCTCCAAAATCTAAGGTCTTTGTTCCTGAGTCCATTTGCAAACATTAATCTGGCTTTTCTTATGTTTCTTTTGGAGTAATGGCTTCTTCCTAACAGAGTGGCCTTTCAGCCCATGTTGATACAGTACTTGTTTCACTGCGGATAATGACACAATCTTACCAGCTTCCGCCAGCATCTTCACAAGGTCTTTTGCTTTTGTTCTTGGGTTAATATGCACATATCTGACCAAAGCACGTCTTCTTATCATAGAATCCATCTGCTTCCTGAGTGGTATGATGGCTGGACACTCCCATCTTGCATATAATTGTTTGTGTAGATTAACGAGGCACCTTCAGGTATCTGGAATTTTCACCCGAGGATGAACCAGACTTGTGCAAGTCCACAATTTTCTTCCTGAGATCTTGGCTGATTTCTTTTGACTTTCCCATGATGCTACACAGAGAAGCAGTGTGTTTCAGGTGTGCATTAAAATACATCCACAGGTGTGTCTCCAGTTAACTCAGATGTTGTCAATAAACCTATCAGAAGCTTCCAAAGCCATGACATCATCATATGGGCTGTCCTATATTGTTTAAAAGCATAGTACTCATAATGCCCTGTCACACACAGAGATAAACTGTGGCAGCAGTGAAATTGTGGACAATCAGTGCCAGGTTTGTGGCTGTGTACAAATGGAACAATATGTCCATGATTTTACTGCAACCACAGATCTGCCAAAGATTTATCTCTCTGTGTGACGGGGCCTTTAGTGTATGTAAACTTTTGACTGCAGAAAGTAATAAAAATGCCTTAAAACATTCTCTCTCATTATTCTGGCATTTGGGAAATATCAATAATTTTGGATCTTAATTGACCTAAAACGGGAAGTTTATTCTGATTTCATGTCAGACAGTGACAAAAACATGCAGATGTGTCTGTTGAGGTAATGTATGTAAACTTCTGGTTTCAACTCTACATGATAAAAGGACAAAGCCAGTCACGCTCTTTACCATCTGTGTGTAAGGACAATGGCCGTAAAACCAGTGCGCCCCGTTTGACAAGCTCTGCCACCAGTGAATACTGAGGCCTATTCAGGCTCTGCCCCAGGACTATGGCAATGTATACTGTGCCCTCTAAGTAACCAGGCTCTGCCTGGACATTGGCTGCCCGATCATGGCTCCCCCCAGCTCAAGCTCACCCTCGCCCCATGATCCGCACCACTTCACCTCGGTCCCAGTACCTCCCCCCGCCCTGGTTACCCACGCACAGCCTCCCCCCTGTGCCGTTTCCACCTTTCCCCCCGATTTGCTTCTCTTCCTGAGTTCTGGCTCTCCCTGGGTTCCAGTGGTCCCTCCAGTATCCCCCATTTCCCAATCCCAGTTCCCAACTTCCTCCCGGTGCAGGCTCCCTGCTGCCTGCCACGGTTTCAGCTCCACCCCCTTCTTTCCCGATCCCGGCTGCCCTCCATTTTCCCCCTCCACCAGTCCAGGCTCCACCCCCTTCCTCCCAATCCCAGCTTTCTTCAACTTCCCCCTCCGCCAGTCCCAAAAAACACACTCGCCGCCCCCCCTCCTCCCCTTAGTTTCAGCTCCACCCTTCTCTTCAAGATCCCGGCTCCCACCGCTGGACCCAGCTTCGGCTCCCCTAACCCCCCCCCCCCCCCCATTTCCCGGCTGCTCCCCCACAGTGTCCCCTTCTAACGGTCCCAGCTACTCACCCACAGTGTCCAATTCTCACGGTCCCGGCTCCCCTAGTTTCCCCCTCCGGTCCAGACCATCCCCCAGTCCTAGCTCCTCCCCTACCCCCCCTCCAAACTCCCTCCCAAATTTCCCCCGTTTCCAGCTTCCCACCCCTCAGTTCTTTCTTCCCCGGTCTCCTTCTTCCTGATCCTTCCCCCGGTCCCAGCTCCGGTTCCCCTCCATGATCCGGACTCCCTCCCCCGGTCCCAGCTCCGGTTCCCCTCCATGATCCGGACTCCCTCCCCCGGTCCCAGCTCCGGTTCCCCTCCATGATCCGGACTCCCTCCCCCGGTCCCAGCTCCGGTTCCCCTCCATGATCCGGACTCCCTCCCCCGGTCCCAGCTCCGGTTCCCCTCCATGATCCGGACTCCCTCCCCCGGTCCCAGCTCCGGTTCCCCTCCATGATCCGGACTCCCTCCCCCGGTCCCAGCTCCGGTTCCCCTCCATGATCCGGACTCCCTCCCCCGGTCCCAGCTCCGGTTCCCCTCCATGATCCGGACTCCCTCCCCCGGTCCCAGCTCCGGTTCCCCTCCATGATCCGGACTCCCTCCCCCGGTCCCAGCTCCGGTTCCCCTCCATGATCCGGACTCCCTCCCCCGGTCCCAGCTCCGGTTCCCCTCCATGATCCGGACTCCCTCCCCCGGTCCCAGCTCCGGTTCCCCTCCATGATCCGGACTCCCTCCCCCGGTCCCAGCTCCGGTTCCCCTCCATGATCCGGACTCCCTCCCCCGGTCCCAGCTCCGGTTCCCCTCCATGATCCGGACTCCCTCCCCCGGTCCCAGCTCCGGTTCCCCTCCATGATCCGGATTCTCTCCCCCGGTCCCAGCTCCGGTTCCCCTCCATGATCAGGACTCCCTCCCCCGGTCCCAGCTCCCCTCCATGATCCGGACTCCCTCCCCCGGTCCCAGCTCCCCTCCATGATCCGGACTCCCTCCCCCGGTCCCAGCTCCGGCTCCCCTCCATGATCCGGACTCCCTCCCCCGGTCCCAGCTCCGGCTCCCCTCCATGATCCGGACTCCCTCCCCCGGTCCCAGTTCCGGTTCCCCTCCATGATCCGGACTCCCTCCCCCGGTCCCAGCTCCGGTTCCCCTCCATGATCCGGACTCCCTCCCCCGGTCCCAGCTCCGGTTCCCCTCCATGATCCGGACTCCCTCCCCCGGTCCCAGCTCCGGTTCCCCTCCATGATCCGGACTCCCTCCCCCGGTCCCAGCTCCGGTTCCCCTCCATGATCCGGACTCCCTCCCCCGGTCCCAGCTCCGGTTCCCCTCCATGATCCGGACTCCCTCCCCCGGTCCCAGCTCCGGTTCCCCTCCATGATCCGGACTCCCTCCCCCGGTCCCAGCTCCGGTTCCCCTCCATGATCCGGACTCCCTCCCCCGGTCCCAGCTCCGGTTCCCCTCCATGATCCGGACTCCCTCCCCCGGTCCCAGCTCCGGTTCCCCTCCATGATCCGGACTCCCTCCCCCGGTCCCAGCTCCGGTTCCCCTCCATGATCCGGACTCCCTCCCCCGGTCCCAGCTCCGGTTCCCCTCCATGATCCGGACTCCCTCCCCCGGTCCCAGCTCCGGTTCCCCTCCATGATCCGGACTCCCTCCCCCGGTCCCAGCTCCGGTTCCCCTCCATGATCCGGACTCCCTCCCCCGGTCCCAGCTCCGGTTCCCCTCCATGATCCGGACTCCCTCCCCCGGTCCCAGCTCCGGTTCCCCTCCATGATCCGGACTCCCTCCCCCGGTCCCAGCTCCGGTTCCCCTCCATGATCCGGACTCCCTCCCCCGTCCCAGCTCCGGTTCCCCTCCATGATCCGGACTCCTCCCCCGGTCCCAGCTCCGGTTCCCCTCCATGATCCGGACTCCCTCCCCCGGTCCAGCTCCGGTTCCCCTCCATGATCCGGACTCCCTCCCCCGGTCCCAGCTCCGGTTCCCCTCCATGATCCGGACTCCCTCCCCCGGTCCCAGCTCCGGTTCCCCTCCATGATCCGGATTCTCTCCCCCGGTCCTAGCTCCGGTTCCCCTCCATGATCAGGACTCCCTCCCCCGGTCCCAGCTCCGGTTCCCCTCCATGATCCGGATTCTCTCCCCCGGACCTAGCTCCCCTCCTCCTCCTCCCTCCCCCCGGTACCAGCTCCAGCTTCCCCCCTTGTTCCCGGCCCCGGTTCTCCCTTCCCCCAGCCGCACTCACCGATCAGCCGCCGCACCTCCTCCTCGCTCATGTACACGTTCAGCCCGGCCTCTCCGCCGCTCCCGGGCCCAGACTGAGCCTCACTGACTCCAAGGAAAACAGCAAGTAGCAGCAACAGCAGGGACGGACACCACAGCCCGGGGCCCGGCTGCCTCCCCCATCTCCTCCTCCACCCCGGGGGGTCCGGGGCCCCGGGCAGCATGTCTCTCACAGGCCGTGTTGAGAGGAAAGGCCGCCCCCGACCATCCCTGTACACGTTATCTGTCCTGCAGCCGAAACCACCACACCGCGGACACGATACAAGACCCTGGCGCGCTCGGTCTTTCTCACGGAGGATACAATCCACTACACGCATGCGCTCTCTGTCCTCACTCCGCTCTAAACATTGCACAATTTTGCCTCTTCCAAGCCGCCGTTGTCTTCTGTGGCTCCCAGGCGCCCTCTTCAGGATGGATTTTGTTATTGTATTCCCCCTTTTTTTTTTCTTTTTTTTTTAAATAAAAAAACTCAATCTTTATTGACAACATAAACAAAAGACTTAAAAACATAGAACAGATCTGAGATCTCTGTGCACAGAGACTGCACCACACACCATAGTCCGGCTTTTTCATTTCATTTTAGCCTCTCAGTCTCCACTCTTCAGCAACTGGATGACTATGGCTGAGGCGTTCATTTATGTGGCACAACGTGTTTTATTTTTTTACGCTGTTTAGTTTAGATTTTTTAATGTCCATGTTCCACACCAAATAATATATCAAAAGAACACCCCAGGTTTTTCCAGGTGTGTGGATATGCGTGCAATAAAAAAAAAATATATATATATATATATATATATATATATAATGTACACCGTTATGGCGGAATGTGTTGGCACCCTTGAAATTTTTCCACACAATGAAGTATTTCTCCCCGAAATTTGTTGGTTGCACCCCTTTCGTTATACACTTGTTTATTTCCTTTGTGTGTATTGGAACAGCACAAAAGAAAGAAAAAGGCAGATTGGACATAATTACACACAAAACTCCAATAATGGGTCGGACACCCACAACGTAATATTTGGTTGCACACCCTTTAGAATGAATAACTGCAATCAATCACTTCCTCTAACCACCAACAATCTTCTTACACCTCTCACTTGAAATTTTGGAGCACTCTAGCACTCTTCCACCCTACGTTGCAACCTTTAGCTACAGTGACAAGGGTTGAAAACATCTTGATTATGTTACACAGCATGGACAAAGGGACATCAAGATCTCTAGAGATGGACTTGTAACCTTGACATAATTGATATTTTTCAACAATTTTGGTTGTCAAGTCCTCGGACAGTTCTCTTCTTCTCTTTCTATTTTCCATGCTTAGTGTGGCACACACAGACATACAATGCAAAGATGGATTCAACGTATTGTATGTAAAGCGCCATGGAATTGATGGCGCTATAATAATAAATAATAATAATAATAGTATTCTCTTTTTATCTGGTTTCAGTGTGATTTTTGTGGAGACACGAGGGTCAGTCGGTGCTCTCGTCCACTGGCTTGGCTGTCTTCAGAAAGACCGCACAAACCAGGGCTCACCCCGCTGCACACTCGCATTCACCACCGTGGCCAGAACATTACTCGGACAACACAGGGTGGGGGAACCACATATTGGCAAGGTTTTATTGGTTCACCAACAGGCAAAAGCATATCATACATTCCCAGCAAAAACACAAGATGATACAAGCAACAGAGTCTCATCCTTCCACTGGCCCCGAATGGATTAGAAACTTTATGACTTTGAGGCTTCCAGGGCCAACCATCCCAGCCAGAATCTCACACTTTTGGCGGACATCCACTGAGAGGAGAGCGCGGCATGCTTAGTAAGCTGACCAAGCACAACAAGGTATGTAGCCAGGTGACCGAATTGTGCCAACCTGGGTTCTTCAAGCGAATTTGTGAGCTCAGCATTGAGCAGTGAAGAAGTTATGTGATCCTTCAGCTGGAACCTTAGCTCCTAGGCTAAAATCCTATAGAATATCCCACTGGCGATAGTAGCAAGGCCATTTTAGAACGCTCAGTTTTCAATTCAGGGTGTTGGGTCTTACAGGATTGGGTGGAGATGGCTGCTCTCTCATTGGTCGCTAGTTCAATCTGACTACATAATTTTCCTCTGAATTATGCAGTCAAACGGACTGATGCAATCTGTATTTAACAGACAATCCACATTTAACAGATTAAAGAGCTCCAAACAGTCTGACATGAGACAATTGCAAATGTCTCTTGATTTAACATACAAAGGAACCAAATGTCTGGCCTAATTAAGAACACTACATACCCCACACAAGTGGACAGATGCTGAATCATCACAATTTTCATATTGCCCACTCCTGTTACTTGCCACAGGTGAGTTTGAACGACCATCACATGCTTGAAACAAAGTTGTTTTCCCACAATTTTGGAAAGGTGCCAACAATTTTGTCCAAGCCATTTTTGGTGTTTTGTGTGAAATTATGTCATTTTTTTTCTCTGTTTTGTTTTGTGTTTTTCCAAAATACACAAAGGAATAAACGTGTATAGCAAACATTGTAATTGCAATGCTTTTCTGGGAAAAATACTTCATTTTCTGGGGCAATTTCAAGGGTGCCAACACTTTTGGCCATGACTATACATACTGTATAAACTCTCTTCCCTCTTCCATTTTTCTCCAGGTTTTCACACAATTTGTCCCCCAAGAGATCATTAAAGATCTCTGGGGATCATTTCTTCCCTTTTTCAAGCATTTTCCCATTGCATTTCTAGGTGTCCCAGTTACAGGGTAAAATAGCCCACTACAGAGGCACCTCACTGGAGATCTGACCTGGGTACTATGCCTAGTCTGCGATCATTAGGTCCTATAGAAGCAAGTCTTGTATCTTCTCTCCGGGGTCACAGGAGCGCTAATCCCGCACTGTATAACGGCTTGGGATGAACGTATAAAATCAATCACAGTAAATGTAGGGCTCTTAGTCATTTTTATGTCACTACAATGGTGCAAGAAGCCACTAAGCAGTGTGTAATTTGTACTGATAATGGATAGCAGAAAAATACTATAACAGCAAAAAGAGAAGAGTGCCATATATTAAAACTGAAGTGCTCATCTACCTGAGCAAAACATGCATGAACATCTGAAAAGAGACCACAACATTGGCACAAAATTGGCTCATCCCAGACATTAAATCAATCCACACTCATGTCAGCGTTCTGGGTTCCCCTTCAGATAGTGGAAAAATGACTTGCACGGCCATTACAGGAGACGTTGGAATTCAAATAGCCCTCTACAATCATCACACTCTCTAGTTATCCTCCTCCTCTTACTACGGGATTTCTGACCCTCGGTATGGTGTCGGGGCAATTGACTTCAGTATATGTTGTCTTTGTGAATCTTACAGGGTCATCCTCTTCTGCATGTCTGGTATGTTGGGTGTCAGAACTCCCGGTTGCCCATTTATTGGCATTGCCCACAAATCCTTTATTACCCCAGTACCACACTACACCATACATACAGCCTTCAGCTAGAATTAAAAGGTCTGGAAATTGTCCAGCCGAACAGTTGTGTGATTGTGTGAATGATCGTATGTGTCCATCGCCCCCCACTATTACAAGGCGGCATGTGGGCCACATTTTGCCCTTCACAAAGACGCCCCATGTCTGGCCAGAAGGATATGCTGCTCTCTGAAAACTGAGCTGTGATTAGTGACCCGAGGTGCAGTATTCATCTTGGATACAGAGGAGGTCGTCACCGGTAACCACCACCAATACACTCATTCAACACATAAACACGGGAGCTCTTCCATTGGGACTGGGCTAGGGTAGGTGCTGGGGTGTCCATCATGAGGTATGGGACCTCTTGCCCACTAATTCAGGAACCTGGGAGACAGGGCACCAACAGGGGAGTTAGGAGCCATCTCACACACAATCCAGTCAGTCTGCTCCGGGGCAGCAAGCATCAGGACACACTCAAGGCAGTTAGCACCGGACAGCGTCTGAGTCAGGTCGGACTCAGGAACAAGCAAGCAAGGACACGAAAAGTTCGGGACCCGTGGCCTGGAGCTGAAGGCTTGACCCCGGTTCTTAGGAAGAAGGAAGATGCCAGGGTTCGCGGGGAGTGCAGAAGGCACCCGTGACCCGTTCCACGGCCCAGGAGCTGGGGTTGAGGAAAACCATTGAAAGGTGACGCACAGAAAGAAACACCGGCCTCGACCCCCAAAGTGTCCGGGATCGGCTGAAGCCCATCACAACGTAGCCCCGCACTCCAACGGCAGTGTGTTTTCAGTGAGTTAAAGAACTTGATCTGCACCCTCTATGTCGTCTCATCACTGTCGGCGCTCGCAACCTCGCGCCCCATCGCCATAGGCGACTACTACCACCATCATCCTCACTGGGGCCTTAGCTCTGCCTGTGGAGAGCTGTACCATCTGAGCTGCATTATCATCCGCCCCAGAGAAGAAGTCCCGCAGCGGTTGCTAATATTGGCTGCACACCACAGGTGGCATCACGAACAACTATCATCCCTATGCCCTCCTTTATATACACCGCCGGGGTCACGGAACTGGGCAAGGCCACCGCAGCGACTCAGGAGAAGAATCGCTGCCTGGTAACGAGTACCACCAGCCCCCGTGGGCGCGTCATGTGCATATTGCTAATCCCTGCCTAACAGTTCCTGTATACACTAGCATAGATAAAGAGATCTTTAGAAAAGTATTTCTAAAGATCCTTTATGGTATGCTAATGAGGCCAGCGACTAGTCACGAGGGCGTTAGTTCATCCGCTTATTCCACCCTCTTAGCACGTTAGAACGTCCACAGGGCATGCTAGCATGCTATATTTAATGCCCATTGCCCAGCGTCATCATCATTGGCAGTGATCCACATACTTTTGTCTGTTGCATTGCCTCAGATGCCGGGATTAGGGTCAGTACGCATGATGAGAAGTCCCTGGACTTCCAGTCATGCGCACTAGACCTCTCTGAAGCCAGGACACGTGCGCTCGGCTTCATAGTGCGCATGACCGGAAGTCCGGGGACTTCTGATCATGCACAGTGAGACAAAAACCAGCGTCAGCCGCAATGACAGCAGAGAGGTGAGCGACCATGCCTCTGACACCGTGCATTCATTAGCATGTTAGCACACCCACAGAGGCATGCTTACATGCTAAAGAGGCCGATTAGCCAAGGGAACTAACGCCCCTGCGACTAGTCGCTGGCCTCATTACCATATCATAATGGCTACTATAGGCTTGCACTGCTAGGCTGGGATTAGAAATATACACCCAGAACCGCTCTGGGTGCATACAGGACCTGACAGGTTCCCTTTAAAGAAATTGAACAAAAATATCCTGTGAAACATTTAGGAACTGCAATAATTTTTCTACAAAAAAGTAATTAGGCAAATTTACTTTACCATAAATAAAATGTTCATTTTTAATTCTTTGTAGAAAATCGTTTGCAGCCAACGACTCCTGAAGTCTAGAAGCCATGGACGTCACCAAACGCTGGGTTTCCTCCTTTGTGATGCTTTGCCGGCCTTTACTACAGCTGACTTCAGTTGTTGCTTGTTTCTGGGTCTTTCTGGCTTAAGTTTTGTCTTAAGCTTGTGAAATGCAGGTCGATGCGGTTGAGATCTGGTGATTGACTTGGACATTGCAGAATATTCCCATCGTTTGCTTAAAAAACTCCTGGGTTGCTTTTGCAGTAAGTTTGTGTCATTCATTGTCCATATGTTCTGTAAGCGCCATCCAATAAGCATTGCTTCACTTGGTTGAATCTGAGTAGAAAGTCTCACCCTGTGCACTTTAGAAACTATCCGGTTGCGTCTGTCTTCAGTCACATTATCAATAGTCATTAGTGACTAGAGATGAGCGAACCTATCAAGGTTCAGTTCGGTTTGTGTTCGCCGACTTTTCTGGTGTTCAACGAACAGCTTGACAAACATATCCGAACACAATTGAATTCAGCGGGAGGCAAAACTTATGTGTTAGTAAGAGCTAGGAAGGCTAGTGTTAGTAAGGGCAAGTGTTAGTAATGGCTAGGGGGGGCTGCAAAAGAAAGAAAATAAGGAATAAAGTAGATGCGTTAAACTTACCGAGTCTCCCATGTGGCTGTAACACTACTTCCAGGGCCGCTCATTTTCCCTCATGAATATACACGTCTTCCCCCACCCACTGTCTGTGATAGCATCTGCGATTGGTGCAGTCAGATTGCGTCAGTGTCTCTGATTGCTTGCCCTCACAGTAGCTGTCTACCAGAGTGAAGTGTAAAAATAAATAAATTGGCGTAGGGTCCCCTGTATATTGATACCAGCAAAGATGAAGCTAACGGCTATAGGCTGCAGCCCCCAGCCATGTGCTTATTTTGGCTATGTATCAAAATACGAGGGACTACATGCAGCTTTTTTACAATTATTTAAATAAATCATTTTCAAAAACAGCGACCAGTCCCCCCAATTTTGATACCCAACCTTGATAAAGCCAACAGCTGGCGGCTAGTATTTTCATGGCACTCTTAAAGATCTTTTAAAGGCTCTCTTAAAGTTATCAGGTTGAAAGCTGCTACGAGTCCCGATGGCTGTGAGCTCTGGTAACCAAAAGGTTACCGGAGCTCATAACCACTGGATCCTATGGCAGCTGAAACCTTAAGGAAGCCTTTAAGGACTCCTTCACTCATCCGTGTAAAAACAGTCCGTTTTGGACATCCATATCGCCATCTGTGTGTCCATGTGTGTCATCCATATGACCAGTACTGGAAATAATTAGTTAGTTGATACACTCCGCACTTCTGGGATGGTGCTCAAGTAGGGTCCAAAACCGTCTCAAGTAGATGTAGAAACTTGGCACTCAATCTTGCCACATAGACAGCGGTGGACACTGCGTCATACCTGACTACACCAGTTACCAAGTTGCTATACCTTCTGAGGACCCCCTGCATGTACACTGATGAAGGTCTTTGACCGACACGTCTGTGCTTGTGTTGGTCCCTCAGGTTCTTCTCAATAAAAGACCACTATTCACATTTATCTTGAGTGCCAGTACCGGAAAGAAAACACATGATACTGAAATTAATGTTTTTTTATGTGTAAAGATGTGCAAAGCCAGAAAAATTATAGATAACTGTTAGATAGATAAGAGATACAGTACAGAGATGATAGATAACTTATACAGCTATTTAGCAGAGTTAATAAATAATAATAAAAATAAAAAAACATATTGGGGTTCCTCCTAATTTTCATAACCAGCACAGGGATAGCAGAAGTCTCAGCTGTCCCTTGGCTGGTTTTGAAGAATAGAGCGGTTCCCATGCTGATTTTTTTAAATATTTGAACAAATAACTAAAAAACAAGGTGTTGGGGCCCCCCATTTTTCAAAAACAGCCAAGGGACAGCAGACAACAGGCGACTAATATTTTTAGGATGGGAAGGGCCATGATTATATGGCCCTTCCCAGCCTAAAAATAGCAGCCCACAGTCACCCCTGAGGTGGAACATCGATTAAATGTGACAAATCTGGCGTTGTACTCGGCTCTTCCTATTGCCCCGCTATGGTGACAAACCGGGTAATATATGAGGTTGATGCCAGCTGTGAATTGCCAGATGGCATCAAGCCCTGGTATTAGTAATGGATGGGCGTCTAGCAGACACACCCATTACTAATCCAGTAGAAATAGAAAAAGAATATTTTATTTGAACATAAAGCCCTCGCTCACCAATTTAATAACAATGTATTTAAAAAAAAGGCCACCGTAATCTATAGCAATGTCTCATGACATTCCCCAAAAGCGAATCTGAAAGACATAAAAAGAGAAAATAATTAAAGAAATAAAGACAAAAGATACCCTCATTCACCAATTTATTTCCCTGCAAAAACCCTAATCCAAGACAGATTGTTCTTCATTGGCAGGGAGAGCAGTCACTGCAGCTCACACACTGTTCTGTGCGAGACTTACTGCAGTTGACTGAGGTAACCTCATGATGTCAGCCTAGGTCCCTGCAGCGGGTAACGCAGTAGAGTGTGTGTGGCCGCGCTGATGAGCGGTGACAGCATGAGTTCACCTCTGGTCACTGCCCACAGCTCTCACACCAAGTAACGCCTGTTGCAATGAACTTCAGTGAACTCATGAATTCAACTCTGTTCAATGCCGATGGGTATTATCACCCCAAGTATCGCGAGAGGGCTCTCGCTATATTTGGTGTGAAAACAATCACGGTCATTGAACAGCTGCCGCTTCGACAATCTCTGCCTGCAAGCCACAGCATGTGGACATATTTTCTAATGTGCCCACACACTGTGACTTCAGTAATGTAGTGATCGTCGTGGAACCTCTTGTGGATAACATCGGACCTGGAGGTTTTGGGGTTTAATAAAAAAGAGAAGGAAGGTTTGTTTTGTATTTTATTTAAAATAAATGATTCTTGCAGTGTTTTTTTTTTTTTTCATCATTTACAAATTAGTAATGGGGGTTCTTACACCCGTATCCACTATTAATCTAGGGCTTAGTGGCAGCTATTACCCCGATGGCCATCACACCAGGGCAATCTGGACAAGCCTGGTAAAGTTCCAAGATTGTCACATCCAATACTTGGCTATGATGAGGCCAGAAGTGGATGGTTTCTACAATAGTCTAACCACTACCAGTTACTGAACAAAACTGATGTTTGCTGATTTTTGAGAAAAATGTTTGTAAATCCGAGCCCAAGACGAACAAGCCAAGGCTGACCGAATTTGAGATTGGAGAACCTTTTTCGGAAAAGTTTGCTCATCTATATTAGTTACCCAGGGCCATTGGAAGCTGTTCATGCCTGGCCATCACACTGCCTTCACCATGTTTTACAGAGGATGTGATGTGCTTTGGCCTATGAGACCTTCCAAACGTTCCCCCATAGTTTATTCTTACCATCATTCCTGGTTCAGGTTGATTTTAGTTTCATCTAACCAAAGAATGCTTTGTCAGAACTGGGCTGGCTAATCTAGCCTATTTTTTAGGCTAATGGTTTCCACCTTGTGGTGACCCCTCTGTCTTTGCTTTCATGAAGTCTTCTCTTTATGGTAAACTTAGATACTGAAACACCTACATCCGGGAGAGTGTTTGTCACTTGGTTGATGTGAGGGATTTGTGTCACAGCATGGAAAGGGTTCTGCGATCATCCACCACTCTTGTCTTTCGTGGACGTCCAGGCCTTTTTGAGTTCCCAGGTTCACCAGTGCATTCTTATTTTTGCAGAATGTACCAAACTGTACCTGCTGCTGTAGTCAGATCACCTTTGAGTGCCCTCTAGTGGCAAGTATGGATAATGCAGAAATGAAATCATGTTGAATAAGGCTACTTTCACACATCAGTTTTTTGGCATCAGGCACAATCCGGCGTGTGCCCGATGCAACAGATCTGGCGCAGAATATGCAAAAACAGATGCGCCAGATCCTTTTTTTTTTTACGGATCCGGTATACCGGATCCGTCCAAAAACGTATCCGGCACATCCGTTTTTGCATTAGTTTCGTCCGTTTTTTTTCCGGGATCCGTTTTTTACAATAAATTGGAGCATGCTCAGTTTAAAAAAACGGATCCGGCGGCCGCATCTGGTTTTTGCCGCTTTATGCCGGATCCGGCGTCCATAGGCTTCCACAGTAAATCACGCCATATCGCGATGCGTTTTTTTGTCAGAGACAAAAAACGTTACAAGAGACGTTCCATCCGGCCGCCGCATTAGCCAATTACGCCGGATGCAACTCAATGCCATCCAGCACATTCCAGCAACTAATACAAATCAATGGGGATAAAACGGATCTGGCGCTGGATCCGTTTTAGCCGTTTTTTTCTGCCTGATGTAAAAAAACTGATGTGTGAAAGTAGCCTAAACAACAAAACCATAAGAATAGGATCAAAAGTGTGTAGAGGCCTCCAATAGGAGGCGCCATTGTAGATCTATCATTTTTACAGGAACAAAAAACAGGTTGTTTATTCAGTAAAATATCAAGCTCATTGCGAAAAATAATTACAGAATTCAGAACACTGGTGTGAACCCAGCCTTAGGCTCATTGTAACTTGAAGGAGGTACATTCTTATCTTATACATTTATGACATAATAATAAATATTTAGCTAGAAAAAGCAAACGTACTTTCATAATTGTCTTATGAGCAAGGTTAAAAACAATGATATAATTATAATTTCTTTTACAAAAATAATGTTTATTAATATATCATGTATCATGTACGTATTCTGCGCCATTTTACAATTTAAATGGTGCAGACAACAATAGAAATTACCATACAAAAAACTACTCTACAATTCCAGCAGAAATGAGGGGACTGCTCACAAGTTTTAAATCTAGAAGATTTGGCCAAAACAAAAGGTAAAAAGTGCTGTAAGCTGCGTAAGCCGGTCATCAGCCAATATCTGAATATGTCAAGATATCAAGTGCGAGTGTGGGGAATATTCGTACAATAACGAACCAAATTCTGGGGAAGATGCAGAAAAGGGGAAACGGAAAAAAGTTAGACTAGTAGGTTGATGTGATAGATCTGCCTAAAAAGAAGTGTTTTAGGGCACACTTAAGGAGGGCTTTCCACATTGCGACATCGCAAGCCGAAGCTGCGATGTTGCACGCGATAGTCCCCGTCTCCGTCGCAGGTACGATATCTGGGGGAGAAAATGGTCAGACGGATGGAGGAGCTTTTAAACTAGGATCGGGGGGGAGGGAGGGTAGTGGAGCAAATAAGGGGAGAGATAGAGCAGATAGAGACAGTGAGACGGTAGGGGTCAATGAAGGATTAGGGGGGGATGGGACATACAAGGAACGTACGGAGGCTAGGAGTAATAAAGGTGTTAATAGGATTAAATGTCTACTGGCAAATGCAAGAAGTCTTGCAAACAAAATGAATGAATTGGAGACTCTTATGTCAACCATGGATTATGATGTGGTGGGCATTACGGAAACCTGGCTGGATGAAAGCCATGACTGGGTGACAAACATACAGGGTTATACTACATTTAGGAGGGACAGGAAAGACAAAAAAGGTGGTGGGGTGTGTATATTTATCAAATCTAACCTAAAACCTGTGTTGAATGATGACATTGGGGGGAACTGCAACAATGTAGAGTCAGTATGGGTAAATGTACATGGGGAGGGGAATAATGGAAAAATGCTAATTGGAGTTTGCTATAAGCCTCCTAACATACCTCAACAAATAGAGGGTGAGATGCTGGAACAAATTGAAAAGGCAGCTAATAATAATAATCGGGTTCTTATTATGGGGGATTTCAACTATCCAGACATACAGTGGGACATAGAATCTTTTGGTTCTGCTAAAAGCTGTAAGTTCTTATCTAATATTCAAGACCATTTCCTCTCTCAGATGGTAGGTGAACCGACCAGGGGAGATAATTTGCTAGATCTGGTCCTGTCAAATAGACCGGATACAATTTCAGATCTACAGGTCCGGGAGCACTTGGGCACCAGCGATCATAATATGGTAAGCTTCGACATAATATTCAATAGAACATTTCAAAGGGGAAATGCTAAAACGTGGAATTTTAGGAAAGCTGATTTCAACAAATTAAGGGAACAGCTTAAATGTGTAGATTGGGACAAAGTCATAATAACTGGGGATACCGAACATAAATGGGGTAAGTTTAAGGATATACTACTAGAGTCCTGTAAAAAAAGTATACCCTCTGGTAATAAAATGTCCAGGAATAAAAAGAAACCACTATGGATAAATAAGACTATACAAAGTATAATAAAACAAAAACAAAGGGCATTTAAAATCTTAAAGGCTGAGAATACAGAAATAGCATTTCAGAAGTATAAAGATATCAATAGGAAATGCAAAAAAAGAAATCAAACAAGCAAAATTAGCTACTGAAACAAAAATCGCCAATGACATTAAAATAAATCCCAAAATATTTTATAAATACATTAATGCCAAAAGGAAAACAAAGGATAGTATCGGCCCCTTAAAATATAATAACAAGTTAGTTATAGAGGACAAACAAAAGACTGAGATATTAAATAGGCATTTCTCATCTGTATTCACCAAGGAACTGACTGTACCAGGGATCATTCAACAAGTGAAAAATCAAAGTTCACCACCCGATATAATTAATTTAACACAAGATGAAGTACGCCTACGTCTGAGTAAATTAAACATTGACAAATCCCCAGGGCCAGATAGCATTCATACGAATATTGAGGGAATTGAGCTCCGTAATCAACAGACCGCTGTATCTCATCTTTTTAGACTCACTTGTAACAGGGTTGGTGCCTCAGGATTGGAGGATTGCTGATGTGGTACCGATATTTAAGAAAGGTAAGAGGGTAGATCCAGGCAACTACCGTCCAGTAAGCCTGACATCAGTAGTATGCAAAGTTTTTGAGGGCATTTTAAGGGATGACATGCAAAAATATATTGCAGAAAATAATATGATAACTGACAAACAGCATGGATTCATGAAAGATAAGTCGTGTCTAACCAACCTGTTGGGGTTCTATGAGGGGGTAAGTTCAAACCTGGATATTGGTAATGCAGCTGATGTGATTTATTTGGACTTTGCAAAGGCATTTGATACTGTACCACATAATAGCCTTATACTAAAGCTCCAGAAGCAAGGACTAGGGGACACAATATGCAACTGGGTAAGGAATTGGCTAAAAGATAGGAAACAAAGAGTAGTCATAAATGGTACATTCTCTAAATGGGCTATAGTCAGCAGTGGGGTGCCGCAGGGATCTGTGCTAGGACCGATTCTTTTTAATCTCTTTATTAATGACCTTGTGGATGGGATTGATAGTACAGTGTCAGTCTTTGCCGATGACACCAAACTATGTAGGATATTAAAAACTGACCTGGATAGTACAATACTACAAAAAGATCTGGATAAGATGTCAGAATGGGCAGATACTTGGCAAATGAGATTTAATGTTGATAAATGTAAAGTAATGCACCTAGGACGGAGTAATCCTATAGCTGCGTATACATTAAATGGAAGTAAACTCGGGACTACAGAACAGGAGAAGGACTTGGGTATTCTCATTACAAATAAGCTGAGCAACAGCACTCAATGTCAAGCAGCAGCTGCAAAAGCAAACAAGATTCTAGGGTGTATAAAAAGAGAGATTAGATCCCGTGATCCCAACGTATTTTTACCCCTCTATAAATCACTTGTAAGGCCACATCTGGAATACGGGATCCAGTTTTGGGCTCCACATTTTAAAAAGGACATTCAGAAGTTAGAGTCAGTTCAAAGGCGGGCAACTAGACTATTACAAGGAATGGAAGGCCTCCCATATGATGACAGGTTGAAAAAGTTAGATATGTTTAGCTTAGAAAAAAGACGTCTCAGAGGAGATCTCATTTATATGTATAAATACATGTGTGGTCTATAAAGGACTGGCACATGACTTATTTCTTCCAAAGACAGTACTAAGGACCAGTGGGCACTCACTGCGAGTGGAAGAAAAGCGATTCCAACAGCTAAATAGGAAAGGGTTCTTTACAGTTAGAGCGGTCAGACTGTGGAATGCCCTACCACAAGAGGTAGTAATGGCAGATACTATAACAGCTTTTAAAAAAGGGCTGGATGATTTCCTCAGTACACACAACATTGTTGGTTATAAATGACTTAGTGACTAAATGTAGAACTGGTGGAGGAAGGTTGAACTAGATTGACCTAGGTCTTTTTTCAACCTAAGTAACTATGTAACTATGTAAAAAAAATCTTGTGATAGCTGGCGTAGCGAAAATTATCGCTATGCCAGCTTCGCATGCACTCACCTGCCCTGCGACCGTCGCTCTGGCCGGCGACCCTCCTCCTTCCTAAGGGGGCGGGTCGTGCGGCGTCTTAGCGATGTCACACGGCAGGCGGCCAATAGCGGCGGAGGGGCGGAGATGAGCAGGATGTAAACATCCCGCCCACCTCCTTCCTTCCGTAGAGCCGCCGGCGGCAGGTAGGAGATGTTCCTCGCTCCTGCGGCTTCACACACAGCGATGTGTGCTGCCACAGGAACGAGGAACAGCATCGTACCTGTCGCGGCAGCGTAATTATGGAAAAGTCGGAGCCTGCACCGATGATACGATAACGACGCTTTTGCGCTCGTTAATCGTATCATCTAGAATTTACACACAACGATGTCGAAAGTGACGCCGGATGTGCGTCACTTTCGATTTGACCCCACCGACATCGCACGTGCGATGTTGCAACGTGCAAAGCCGCCCTAAGGCTGGGGTCACATCTTCTCTATTGTCTGTATCAGCGTATGTTGGACTGCACTTGGATGACATCTGAGTGCAGTCCGATTTTTTTTGCACTTACCCAATGACTTGAATGGATGTGCACCATATGATGTACACTCGCAGCACGTTGCGATTTTCTTTCTCATGCCAAATCGGTTGCTGGTCTGCTCTGACCCAGAGTGTAACATTGGACTGAGTGCTGTCTGATAAGACATTCCAATAGCATTCATCCAATGTAATTGCTTGTGTGAGTAAGCTCTAAAAGGCTACATACACTGGCAAACAAAAGGTTTTGAGTTTTCACTTTCAGGCTCCATATCTCACCATCCACTATAGCTTTGAGCGTGAGACTACCTTCATTTTTATAGACAATCATTTTGGCTATCTCATACATAAATTTGACTTGTAACTATTTAGCAAATGATTAGTTATGCAGATTCTTGTCATGTCACTGCATTGTTACTGTTTTGCTCCTAAAAATCTAAATTTCAATTTTTAATTTTTGTTAGTATTTTGGAAACTTACCTTTGGCTTTCAACACTGCCTGAATCTTTCTGTGCATGCTTGATCAGATTCACGCATTTTTAAACTGAAATCTGATCCCATGTCTCTTCTACACTTTACCAATATTGATGCATTGTAACACACTCTCTAGTGTCTCCTCACTGTCCTATCCCCCTCCCCTGGTGGAACACTCCCGGCCGCTCAGCAATGGTTGCTCCATCCTCGGTCCCTGACGTCGACTCCACCTGTACACGCCAAACAAGCCTCCCGGGAGCCTATGGCGGAGAGACATCAGGTACTTAAGGCACCCTCCACTTATGGGAGGTGCCTGGGCAATGTGGTCTAATCCTAGACATGTCTTGCTAGTTGTTCAGGTCCCTGACTTATGTGCTGTTGCCGTGTCACTTATACCTGTCTGTTCCGTAGTCCCAGCTGCTGCTGCTATTTCATTTCATGTCAGCCAAACCTGCAATGCCAGCCGCCGCTGCCATATCATACCACATTGGCTAAGCCTGTTGTTCTGGCCACTGCTGCATCGCACCATATCAGCCAAGACTGCTATTTCATCCACCGCTGCAGCATTGTACCCTATTAGTCCAAGCCTGCTGGCCTGGACTCTCCTGCATAGTATTCTATCGGCCGAGCCTGCCACATCAGCTCTCCTGGCTTCACCTACCTCAGTAGAGACTGTCTGTATCCATATGCCTGGGGTCAACTGTTACAGCAGTGAGTCTCTCTGAGTGGCACCTGGTTTCTACCTGCAGTGCAATCGACCCTCACCATTAGAGGCTCTGGAGAAAACCTGGTGTGAGCTATAGTAACGCACCTCAGGTATTCAGGGTGATTTGGCCCAGTGGTTTCACTCTTTGCTCGCACCAACAAGCATTACATCCATACTGGTCGACTCACTTGGGTATGTATACAGCTTTATATTCAACTCTACCCACAAGTGTTCGTTTGGGTTGAGGTTTGGGGACTGTGCGAGCAAATCCAGCACCTCTGCTTCATTGTCAATGAACCATTTCTTCGCCAATCTCAATGTATTCTTCGGGTCGTTGTCCTGTGGGAACACTATGGCGTCCTTTTCATACCCATAGTACTTGAATGTACAAAGTAACTCATCTTGTAGGATACTCACATATAGCTCAGCATTGAGACCAGCATTGATCCTGATCAAGTAGGTGTCGCAGGCGGAGGGGCCGCGCTCGCTACGCTCGGGTCCGCGGCTGCTGCTGCTGCTCGGTGGCTCGAGCGGTGGGCCGGACCCGGGGACTCGAGCAGCGCTCCTCGCCCACAAGGGAAAAGGGGGTGGTTTGTTTGGGGAGATAGTTCGTGACGCCACCCACAGGTCGTGGTGATAATGGGCACCACCGCTGCTGGTGACGGGGATCCCGGGAGCGATGGCAGGGAGCAGCTAGGATGTTGGTTCCCCCTCCGTGGGTAGGGGTCGGTGATCCTGGGGCCCGGTGGTGTAACGGGGAGGCTGGAGGCTGGGGGTTCAGGGTTGCAGGGGCAGCACGGCGCGGTGCCAGATGGCACTGTGGTACTCACTCAGGCACAAATTCACAGAGTCTCTGGTAAACCAAACGGCTGGATGGACGGGTCCCACAGCCGGCTGCAGTGTCTTTGCTCTCCCCGGACAGGTTGATGGTGGCTGTCTTTCCCTGCATCTGTGTAGAATGTTTTGACTCCGATGGTTTCCCAACGGTAGTCCGCTCCCCGGCGTATATGTACCGAAGGAGCCCATTTTGCCCGCAGGCGTTGGCCCTTGGATCTCTAGCCTATGGCGGTGGCTTTTTATCCTCACTGGGTGGACTGTTGCCTTCTGTCGGGTCTTGGGTGTTAGGAAACCCCTGGGGTTCCGGTCACTCTCGGATTTGACCGTTGTCGGTGGCTCCTAGCCTAGTCGGGGTCCGCTGGCCCTGCCTTTGTGCTTAGCTTCACTCCGCTCCCCGGTTCGGTACCGGCGGGCCACCGCCCGACCCCGGTCCTACGGTTCCGCAGAGGTCCACTAACTCCTGCAGACGGCCACCACCGTCTGCCGACCTTGCTGACAGTGCTTGGGCTCCTACCCAGACACTAGCAGTTTCTGCACTCCAAACTCAACTCCACTTCCACTGAACTCCAAAACTCAACTAGACTGACTGCTTTTTCCCGCCTCCAGGCCTGTGAACTCCTCGGTGGGTGGGGCCAACCGCCTGGATCTGCCCCACCTGGTGTGGACATCAGACCCTGGAGGGAGGCAACAAGGATTTTGTGTGACTGATGTAGACTATCCAGGGGAGGGGTTGTGTGTGATGTTATGTCTGTGACTACCTGGCTAGTCCAGGGCGTCACATTGGCAACGCATTTGGCTGTGAAACAATCCCATATCATCAGTCTTTATCCACCAAAGTTGCCAGTTCCTCCAATTTTTGGATCCGTTAGCCCTTTTTTCCCTTGTTTCTTCCAGACCCATTTGCACCCATCAGAGCCTAGTCTATTGACTTTCGTCTCATCACTCCAAATCACCTGTTTCTGATCTTCTATTGTCCACTTTTTGTATTTCTTTGCATATTCGGGTCGACAGTTCTTATGGCGATCTTTAAGTTGAGAATTCTTCAACTTTTTTGGGACATCATTCCAGACTTGTGTAACATGCATTACCCGATGCTTGCATGGGTGTCTGAGATCTCACTATTAGGAAGCATAAGAGATACCTCCACTGCCGTGTATGTCAGAATTGATAGACCTTGTGATGAGCTGAATTGTTTACTCCGATATTTTTCCTGGATGTCAACCTCTTGGCTTTTGAATGGAATTTCAGACTTCATTTCATATGCATGGCACTAACATAATGCGATTTGGCGATATTCTTGGCCGATAGACCCCTATCGATGAGCTGGATGCTGCTGCTTCTTTTTTCATGGGAAATCTTGTTTATGGCTGTTTCTCGATTCGAACCAGAAACCTTTCACTTAGAGATCAATCTAATAATACACTGAGCTGTAAGGGGTGCTTCACACACAGCGAGCTCACTGCCGAGATCGCTGCTGAGTCACGCTTTTTGTGACGCAGCAGTGACCTCATTAGCGATCTCGCTGTGTGTGACAATGAGCAGCGATCTGGCCCCTGCTGCGAGATCGCTGCTCGTTACACACAGCCCTGGTTCGTTTTCTTCAAAGGCGCTCTCCCGCTGTGACACACAGATCGCTGTGTGTGACAGCGAAGAGAGCGACAAATGAAGCGAGCAGGGAGCAGAAGCCGCGTCTGACAGCTGAGGTAAGCTGTATCCAAGATAAACATCGGGTAATCAAGGTGGTTACCCGATATTTACCTTAGTTACCAGCCTCTGC
The DNA here is from genome assembly GCF_048569485.1 of Anomaloglossus baeobatrachus. Taxonomy (NCBI): domain Eukaryota; kingdom Metazoa; phylum Chordata; class Amphibia; order Anura; family Aromobatidae; genus Anomaloglossus; species Anomaloglossus baeobatrachus. The sequence continues at coordinate 582,366,758 of NC_134355.1, forward strand.
AGCTCTCACGCTGCCTGTGCTGCCGGCTCCGGCTCTCTGCACATGTAGCTGCTGTACACATCGGGTTAATTAACCCGATGTGTACAGCAGCTAGGAGAGCAAGGAGCCAGCGCTAAGCAGTGTGCGCGGCTCCCTGCTCTCTGCACATGTAGCTGCATTACACATCGGGTTAATTAACCCGATGTGTACTGTAGCTAGGAGAGCAAGGAGCCAGCGCTCAGTGTGCGCGGCTCCCTGCTCCCTGCTCACACAGCTAAGCGGTGTGCGCTGGTAACTAATGTAAACATCGGGTAACCATACCCGATGTTTACCTTAGTTACCAGTCTCCGCAGCTTCCAGACGCCGGCTCCATGCAAGCGCAGCGTCGCTTGCACGTCGCTGCTGGCTGGGGGCTGTTCACTGGTCGCTGGTGAGATCTGCCTGTTTGACAGCTCACCAGCGACCATGTAGCGATGCAGCAGTGATCCTGACCAGGTCAGATCGCTGGTCGGATCGCTGCTGCATCGCTAAGTGTGAAGGTACCCTTAGAGAAAGTGACAACAGGTTGCAATTTGTAGTATACAGGAAGAAAAAGATTTTGCAATCAGCAAGCGCAAAAAGGTAACAATGCAGTAACATGACAAGAATCTGCAAAACCAATCATATGCTAAGTAGTTGCAAGTCAAATTTATGTAGGCGATAGCCAAGATAATTGCCTATAAAATGAAGGTAATCTTACACTCAACGCTGTAGTGAATGGTGAAATATGGAGTCTGAAAGTCAAAGTCAAAAGTTCAAAGGATTGTTACCCTTTTACTTGTCACTGCATCTATTGGAAATGCAGCAGGGACTAAAACTTAACTTTTACTAGTAGCTAGATAAAATCAATGATAATAATAATAAAGTGCTTGTGCATAAATTGTGCAAACAACAACAAGGTGCCACATGGCAACGCATAGGCTTGATCTCACCCAAGCTTCATCCATGGGCTGGACTGCACATCGGTCCCAAGATGAGAGGTCACAGGCTGGAAGGATAAGGTGAACAGGTATACTACAAACCCTGTCGTGCCCCGTGAATGAACTTCCGCCCTGACAAGGGCAGCACCCAAATAAGATGTCTGCCCCGCAACCAAAAAACAAACAACAAATTGTTCCCCCCGACGCGTTTCCCTCTCAGTAATGGGAGTTCCTCAGGGGAGACGGAGGAAAAAATTGGGAGAGATCGACCTGCAGTGGCAGGGATCAGCACAGGCCAAAAAGGTGATGGACCTATGTGTGCTGGGCAAATGGTGCGCCACTATAAGTCAATTTTTTTATGTCTGATCTTGAAGACTTATGTATACACTTACCCATTGTTCTTGACACATTCTGTTCTATGGGAAAGATATAAAGATGACATTTTTGTTAATTGGAAAGGTGATGTCAGCACTGTCTCACAATTCTTTCAGGATATTAATTCTTGTGTACCTAATTTTTCCTTTTACTTACATTGTAATCTTAAGTTAATTTAACATTTTAGACACAATTGTTTCACTTAGATCGAATAGCTCATTAAAAACAGATTTGTATACCAAAACCACAAATGAGAATATTCTATTACATTTTGCCAGTTGCCATCCAACCCATTCTTTACCAGAGTCCCAATTCCAATACATCAATTGGATTGTGTATGATAGCCATATCCAGAGCAAGAGACTAGATGAAATACGATCAAAATTGTACCAACGCAATTATCCTAAGAAAATCTTAAAATATGCACAAAAGGAAAGACTTGAAACCTCAAAAAATCCCTTTTGTTAACACATATCATCCCTGTCCTCAGGCTCCTATTGTTTAGTACCGTTCTGTTTGAACCAGTCTCTTGTTTTAATGCTGTTCACACTCTGTGTCTCAGTCAACTGTCAAGGTTCACGCTATCTCATCTCCAGTCTCCTTTGTTCTTGTTGCTGCCACAAGCCACCCACTGTCTGCCACGTCATGACCTACAGACTATTCGTCTGTAACTGTCGCTCACTAGAGCTTTACATTCTAAACTCAACTGACTCTTCCAGAAGAATCGTCTCTTACCCTGTCAACTAAGCCCTCCCAAAGTGGGCTAGTCCCAACTCTAAAATGTTACTTACCTAATGGCATGATAACATACTATCCACTCCACATTATCAATACTACGTATCACTGGTTACACTATACATTACACAGGAGCACATTACAATACACTGTGTGCAGAATTATTAGGCAAATGAGTATTTTGATCACATTATACTTTTTATACATGTTGTCTTACTCCAAGCTGTATAGGCTTGAGAGCCAACTACCAATTAAGTAAATCAGGTGATGTGCATCTCTGTAATGAAGAGGGGTGTGGTGTAATGACATCAACACCCTATATAAGGTGTGCTTATTTATTAGGCAACTTCCTTTGCTTTGGCAAAATGGGTCAGAAGAGAGAATTGATGGGCTCTGAAAACTCCAAAATTGTGAGATGTCTTGCAGAAGGATGCAGGAGTCTTGAAATTGCCAAACTTCTGAAGCGTGATCACCGAACAATCAAGCATTTCATGGCAAATAGCCAACAGGGTCGCAAGAAGAGTGTTGGGTAAAAAGGTGCAAAACAGCTGACCATGAATTGAGAAAAATCAAGCGTGAAGCTGCCAAGATGCCATTTGCCACCAGTTTGACCATATTTAAGAGCTGCAACGTTACTAGAGTATCAAAAAGCACAAGGTGTGCCATACTCAGGGACATGGCTAAGGTAAGGAAGGCTGAAAAACGACCACCTTTGAACAAGAAACAGAAGATAATACATCAAGACTGGGCCAAGAAATATCTTAAGACTGATTTTTCAAAGGTTTTAAGGACTGATGAAATGAGAGTGACTCCTGATGGGCCAGATGGATGGGCCAGAGGCTGGATCAGAAAAGGGCAGAGAGCTCCACTCCATCTCAGACGAGAGCAAGGTGGAGGTGGGGTACTGGTATGAGCTGGTATCATCAAAGATGAACTTGTGGGACCTTTTCGGGTTGAGGATGGAGTGAAGCTCAACTCCCAGACCTACTGCCAGTTTCTGGAACACAACTTCTTCAAGCATTGGTACAGGAAGAAGTCGGTATCGTTCAAGAAAAACATGATTTTCATGCAGGACAATGTTCCATCACATGCATCCAACTACTACACTGCGTGGGTGGCCAGTAAAGGTCTAAAAGATGAAAAAATAATGACATGGCCCCCTTGTTCACCTGATCTGAACCCCATAGAGAACCTGTGGTCCCTCATAAAATGTAAGATCTACAGGGAGGGAAAACAGTACACCTCTCGGAACAGTGTCTGGAGGCTGTGGTGGCTGCTGCACGCAAGGTTGATCGTAAACAGATCAAGCAACTGACAGAATCTATAGATGGTAGGCTGTTGAGTGTCATCATAAAGAAAGGTGGCTATATTGGTCATTAATTTTTTGGGGTTTTGTTTTTGCATGTCAGAAATTTTTATTTCTAAATTTTGTGCAGTTATATTGGTTTACCTGGTGAAAATAAACAAGTGAGATGGGAATATATTTGGTTTTTATTAAGTTGCCTAATAATTCTGCACAGTAAAGCGGGCTTTACACTCTACGAGATCGCTACAGCGAGGTGGGGTCACGGATTTTGTGACGCACATCCGGTCGCAGTAGCGATCTTGTTGTGTGTGATACCTATGAGCGATTTTGCATCGTTGCAAAAACGTGCAAAATCGCTCACCGGTGACATGGGGGTCCATTCTCAAATATCGTAGCTGCAGCAGTAACGAAGTTGTACCTCTTTCCTGCGGCAGCACACATCGGTACGTGTGACACCGCAGTAACGAGGAACCTCTACTTACCTGCGTCCCGACCGCAATGCAGTAGGAAGAAGGTGGGCGGGATGTTCGTCCCGCTCATCTCCGGCCCTCCGCTTCTATTGGGCGGCGGTTCAGTGACGCAGCTGTGACGTCGCTGTGACGCTGAACGAACCGCCCCCTCAGAAAGGAGGCATTTCGCCGGTCACAGCGACGTCGTAGTGCAGGTAAGTAGTGTGACGGGTCTGGGCGATGTTGTGCGCCACGGGCAGCGATTTGCCCATGTCGCACAACTGATGGGGGCGGGTACCCATGCTAGCGATATTGGTCATGATATCGCAGCGTGTAAAGCGGCCTTAATAGTTACCTGCTCAATCAGATATCCTCCTAAGATAGCCAAATCTAAAAAAAAACACTCCCACTTCCAAAAATATTAAGCTTTGATATTTATGAGTCTTTTGGGTTGATTGAGAACATAGTTGTTGATCAATAATAAAAAAAAATCTAAAATACAACTTGCCTAATAATTCTGCAGACAGTGTATATACAGTATATTATCATCATAGTTTACAGACCACTGCGCATCCAGCTCTGTCCTCACCTATTGTACCCTCACCCATTCCCTGTAGACTGTGAGCCCTCGCGGGCAGGGTCCTCTCTCCTCCAATACCAGTCTGTTAAGTACTGTTAATGATTGTTGTACGTATACCCTCTTTCACTTGTAAAGCGCCATGGAATAAATGGCGCTATAATAATAAATAATAATAATATATTAATACACAAAGGATACCAGACATTATGCACATTTCACTGCATTATGTGACTGGTTTCTTCATCGGCAGGAACGTAACAGCAACAGTCCACCACGCTCTTTATGTGTACCAGGATATTTTCCCTGAGCACGCACGCCAACCATGGTGTAAACATTGCCGCTATAAATTTTATTATTGCGGTTTAATTGGTTTCTTTTATTTCATCGGCCATAGTGTGTATGTGTGTTTCAGATAGGGAAATTAGATTAGTGGAAGATTACACTTTTGCATTCAGAACAGAGACAAAATAGAGCACACCCTGAAGTCACTCTCTCATTATAATGGTTCCTTCCAGGGTTCCATCTGAATCCTGTTTCTAGGGGATTTAGACTTAAAACCCCGACATAGATGCTCAGCATAGTTCACAGTATGAATGTGAACCTAGGCTTTACAGAACTGTATTGTTTAAAAGGAATCTGTCTCCAGATTTTGCTACCTCATCTGAGAGCAGCATAATGAAGAAACAGAGACCCTGATTCCAGTGATGTGTCACTTACTGAGCTATTTGCTGTCATTTTGATAAAATCAATGTTTTCTCTGGTGCAAATCTAGCAGTTACACAGTGGTCATGAATATGCTGGACTTCCTGGCAGCACAGGAAGTAGTCCTCTAATCATAATTTTCAGCTGATTAAACAGTGATTTTATAAAAACTATACTAACCAGCCCAGTAAGTGACACATCGCTGGAGTCAGGATCTCTGCCCCTACATTATGCTGCTCTCAGATTAGGTGGTAGAAACCTGATGACAGATTCCCTTTAACATCAGGCAATGCTTACATCCGGCAGTCACCAAAGCTAATAACAGCTGATATTTGGGGTTGTCCAGTGTCAGACCTCCACCAATCTAATCTCAGTATGTCTCTGAAAACTTCTGAAGGTCCCAGACACCTGGATAGATATCAAGAATGGAACTAACATCAGACAACTGAGAATACAAAATAAGTGAGGCTGTATTTTCTTTTCTAGATTTTCTCCCGTTGTCTCTGTTGTGATCGGCAGACCACTATGAATGGGTTGGCACTAGGAATAGTGGAAATCAAGTCATAGGACTTGGTTCAACAGCCACGTCAGTAATCTGTGACTATTGGATGGGATCTCTGAGAATGGCCTCTTTTCTGATGGCATACCTTGCTCTTCCTTTGATTAGCCGGCCTGGGAAGATGCTATAGTTCCTGCATAATGCAAATTTAATGTCACGCCAGTTAATTGAAACAAAGAGTCACAGATACTAAAGGGCAGTAAGATGGTTGCAGGGCTCCACAGATTACTGACATGGTTGCCAGACATGATCCTGCAAAAAAAATTGTGCAACTTTAGGGGAGTGCAGCCCCTACTGAGGATGTTGCTTCCCTGCTTTTCGTGACATTTTAGGCTATGTGCGCACAGTGCTTTTTTGCGCGGCGTTTTTGCGCGTTTTTCGGGTGCATTTTTGGCCTCAAAACTGCAGGACTTTGCTTCCCCAGCAAAGTCTATGAGTTTTCATTTTTGCTGTCCGCACACATCTGGTTTTTTTACCTGCGTTTTTGAGTTAAAAAAAAAAAAAGGACATGTCAGTTCTTTCCTGCGTTTTTCTGCGTTTTCCACCCATGCAATGCATTTGAAAAACGCAGCAAAACGCAGAGATCAAAAACGCAGCCAAAAACGCACCAAATCGCGGCAAAAACGCATGCGTTTTTTTGATGCGTTTTTTCGACGCAGGTGCGTTTTTAGCGGCCAAAAACGCACAAAAACGCAGCGTCAAAAAGACGCAGTGTGCGAACCTAGCCTTATACTGTAGCTGCTTCCTGTACGTGTCGCAATACAGCTTTAGGGCTCCGCCACACATCCGTGAAAACCACGTCCGTGTAAAACGGGCCGTTTTTCGGGTCCGTTTTCCGTTTTTTAGGTCCGTTTTTATGGTATGTGTGGCCTGCGTGTGTATCCCGTATGCTAGCCGTATGTGCGTGTGGAATGTCCGTGTGTGCGTGAGTGAACTAACTGACATGTGTATGTGTTGTCCGTGTAAAATGTACGTGTGTGATGCAAAATGTCGTTACTACATGTCGGAAGACAGAGTAGCGGGATGAGAATGAACTCGGGTGAACTTCACCCGACTTCATTGTCATGCCGCGGCTCTGTCTTTGTGCCGTGTACTGATTAGCGGTCACCTGTGAAGGATTCACCGGTGACCACTAATCCCCCGAGTGACTGAAGTGTCCCCCCCTCTCTCATACTCACCATTCCCCTTCATACTCACCGGCTGCCCATTAATCAATCTCGTATTCCCTGCTTTACCCGCCCACCGGCGCCTATGATTGGTTGCAGTGAGACACGCCCACCACGCTCAGTGACAGGTGTCACACTGCACCCAATCACAGCAGCCGGTGGGCGTGTCTATACTGTGCAGTAAAATAAATAAATAAATAATTAAAAAAACCGGCGTGCGGTCCCCCCCCATTTTAATACCAGCCAGATAAAGCCATACGGCTGAAGGCTGGTATTCTCAGGATGGGGAGCTCCACGTTATGGGGGGCCCCCCACCCTAACAATATCAGTCAGCAGCCGCCCAGAATTGCCGCATACATTATATGCGACAGTTCTGGGGCTGTACCCGGCACTTCCCGATTTACCCTGGTGCGTTGGCAAATCGGGGTAATAAGGAGTTATTGGCAGCCCATAGCTGCCAATAAGTCCTAGATTAATCATGTCAGGCGTCTAGGAGACACCTTCCATGATTAATCTGTAAGTTACAGTAAAAAAACACACACACCCGAAAAATCCTTTATTAGAAATAAAAAACACAAACAAATTCCCTCATTACCAATTTATTAACCCCGACAAACCCTCCATGTCCGGCGTACTCCACGGACCTCCAGCATCGCGTCCAGCTCTGCTGCATGCAGGTGACAGGAGCAGCAGAAGACACCGCCGCTCCGGTCACCTCCACGCAGCTAATGAGATGAGTAGCGCGATCAGCTGCTGTCACTGAGGTTACCTGGATCCAGCGGTGGCCGCGAGTTACCTGACTGACAGCAGCTGATCGCGCTACTCATCTCATTTGCTGCGTGGAGCTGACAGGAGCGGCGGTGTATTCTGCTGCTCCTGTCACCTGCATGCAGCAGAGCTGGACGCGACGCTGGAGGTCCGTGGAGTACGCCGGACATGGAGGGTTTGTCGGGGTTAATAAATTGGTAATGAGGGAATTTGTTTGTGTTTTTTATTTCTAATAAAGGATTTTTCGGGCGTGTGTGTTTTTTTACTGTAACTTACAGATTAATCATGGAAGGTGTCTCCTAGACGCCTGACATGATTAATCTAGGACTTATTGGCAGCTATGGGCTGCCAATAACTCCTTATTACCCCGATTTGCCAACGCACCAGGGTAAATCGGGAAGAGCCGGGTACAGCCCCAGAACTGTCGCATATAATGTATGCGGCAATTCTGGGCGGCTGCTGACTGATATTGTTAGGGTGGGGGGCCCCCCATAACGTGGAGCTCCCCATCCTGAGAATACCAGCCTTCAGCCGTATGGCTTTATCTGGCTGGTATTAAAATGGGGGGGGACTGCACGCCGGTTTTTTTAATTATTTATTTATTTTACTGCACAGTATAGACACGCCCACCGGCTGCTGTGATTGGGTGCAGTGTGACACCTGTCACTCAGCGTGGTGGGCGTGTCTCACTGCAACCAATCACAGCCGCCGGTGGGCGGGTAAAGCAGGGAATACGAGATTGATTAATGGGCGGCCGGCTTTTTCAAAAGAGGAAAAGCCGCCGGAGTTTTTATAACAGCCGTGCAGCGCCGCGCTGGAGATCGGGGAACGGTAAGTATGAGAGAGGGGGGAACTGACCGACAGACAGCTAGAGGGACAGACAGACATAGAGACCGACCGACGGACTGAGGGAGAGAACGAAACATAAAAAGAAAAAAGACTGACATCACATGAAAAAAGCACAAAACATACAGGGAACAAACAGAGATGCGTCCGTGTCACTCGGACGTGCGCACAGACCCATTGACTTTCATTGGGTACGTGCTGCGTGTTGCGTGAATAAAACGGACATGCTGGCGTGAGACACGGACCAAAAAACGCATCACGGAGACGGACTCACGGACATAACCAAAAACGCAATTGTAACCGCAGAGATATAGTAACATTGGTGCACGTTTGGCCGTGTCTCCAGTATACACGGAAACGGACCAAACACGCACGTGTTTCACGGATGTGTGTTTCAAGCCTTAAGGGACTGGCTCATAAGCAGGGGATAATGGTTTGGCCCGGACTTCCCCCCTGCTGCCGAGCTAACTTGGTCTGATCGGACTTTGGGAAAGAAGAAATAGGAAATGACTAGGGGGATTTCCAGTTCGTGCTGAGAGAAGACAGAGAAAGGAGAGACAAAATCCGACCTGCTAGAACTCTGTGCCTGACGAGCCCAGCTGTCCAGTGTGGTCAAGAGGAGAGTCCTTCATCGCCCTTCTACAGCGGAGAGAGCACCTCCGGACTGATTATCCTCAGAGCGGATGAGCCCTGCGGGTGGATCCGTGTGTGAGTACCCGGGTACGACGGTGAGGGAAAAAGGATAGGCCTCCATAGTAAGAGTGTGGTATCCGCACGGCCCCTTTTAGTGGAGGCCAGTCAGGTAGTGGATAGAGCAGGTTGTGTATGACATTGTATTGCTAGTTGTATTTTCATTGTTCATTGTACTAGTTGTGGCAACCTGACCTTGCTGCCTCAGCTAAAATATACAAGACTATAATATGAGTTTTCATTTTTACACCTGTTTCCCTACTCTCCTTATCTTCAGCCGCGCAGCAGAGTATATTTGCTTTTCTGTTCAATAAACACCCTTCTTTGGTTTACCCGTTAAGTCTGTCTGATTCTGTGACTTGCTCGGCAAAGCGAGGGCCTTCGGTGCATTGCTTCACAACATCTAGTTGCCACCAAATACTGACACTACTCCTGGTTACTAGCAAACAGTGTTTCATGGCTTCCAATCAGAAGGAAGCGGAGCCTGGCATCAGCTAAGTCCCAGGCAGAGCCGAACACTAAGGCAATTGTGCAATATTGCTGACATTTTAGTTTTTCTGCTACTTTGTACTAAAACCAAGAGAGACCCTGATTCCAGCGATGTGTCACTTAGGCTACTTTCACATCAGTATATGACCGGATCCTGTGGATTGAATGTGCAACGCATGCAACCACAATTGTTATTTTACCGGATCCTTCTACTTGCGATGGATGCAACGGGACACAGAATGTAATCGGACGACACTGAGCTGATTGGGAGTCAGCTTAATCCCTGATCTCACAGCCTGCATACGCTGCGATGTATACAGGTTAACAGCAGTCACTGGCTGCTGCCAATCACGTGTGACCGTGTGCGGGCTTTGTGGTCAGGAGTTCAACTGAGTTCAGATCAGCTGAGGACTCCAGTGTGGACCAATTACTTGTTCTGTGTCCCGCTGCATCTATCGCAGCGTGTACGGGCTGTGGAATTCAGCTGAGTTCGTCCGGCACCGGAGTCAGCTGATCTGAACTCAGCTAAACTCCTGACCTCATAGCCAGCAGAACATGTAATCAGATCAGCTGACTCCAGTGCCGGCCGATTACTTGCTCTGTGTCCCACTGCATCCATCGCAGAGTGTGCCGGCTGGAGTTCAACTGAGTTCATATCAGCTGACTCCGGTGGCAGCCGAACTCAGCTGACCTCACAGCCCGCACACGCTGCGATGGATGCAGGGGGACACAGAACAAGTAACCAGCCGACACTGGAGTTAGCTGATCGGATTACTTGTTCTGCTGGCTGTGTGGTCAGGAGTAGGGATGAGTGAGCAGTAAAATGCTCGGGTGCTTGATGGGAGAAGCCCATGTCTATTTTTTTTTTTAATTCATTAAAAAATAAAAAAAATAAAAAAACCCGAAACACATAACCCTAGGGTTAGGGGTAAAAAAAAATGCGTGGGTTCCCGCTGCATTTTCTATTGCTAAGGGTAATCCAAGCAGCTACTGGCTGCTAACCCCCACTGCTTGGTGTTACCCTCACTGGCAATGGAAAATCCAGGGAAGCCCTTTTTTTTTTTTTTTTTTTTTTTTTCTTAGTTTTTTGCTCAAAAACTAAAAAAAATTACGTGGGCTTCGCCATATTTTTGTATGCTAGCCAGGTACAGCAGGCAGGTACGGGCTGTCCCCAACCTCCCGCTGCCTATTAGTACCCGGCTGGGAACCAAAAATATAGGGAAGCCCTCTTTTAATTTTTCCATGACGTGGGCTTCGCCCAATTTTTGTGTCCAGCCAGGCGCAACTAGGCAGCTGGGGATTGGAATCCACAGCGCAGGGTAGCCCAAGCTTTCTGCCCCCCCCCCCACCTGCTGCGAATTGCAGTCCGCAGCCGCCCCAGAAAATAGCGCTTTCATAGAAGCGCCATCTTCTGGCGCTTTATCCAACTCGTCCAGCGGCCCTGATGCCGAGTGGCACGCTGGGTAATAAGGGGTTAATACCAGTTTTGTTTTACCAGCTGATATAAAGCCCGAAATTCTTAATGCCAGGCCAAGTTTGACCCGGCCAATAAGAATCTCCAATAAAGGGTTAAAAAAGACATCACAGAGGAAAAAAATATTTTATTAGAAATAAATACACAGACACACTTAAGGACTCCATCTTTATTTCTCCCTCTCACCCTTCCACGATCCTGGTCTTCTTTCTTCTGTCTTCTTTCTTCAACTGATGCAGTTCCGCTATACCAGAAAGCACAGGGGAGGAACTACTTTCTGGGCATGCTCAGTACTGAAAACAGGATCCTGCCTACCAGAATGCGGTGACTTCTGGTAGAGCAGGATCCGGTTCATTGAACTGCATTGCAATATGCTGCACTGCCACAATATGAAGGATCCGGTGAAATGCATTATTTTGTCCGAGGTCAAAAACGCGACAAGTAGCGTTTTTGAAAAAAGATAAAATACCGCATCTCACCGGATCCAGCGTGTGCCGCATGTGACCGCATATTGCCGTGATTCCATTGCAAATGCATTGAAATGACAACGCATTTGTAAAGGAGCCGGTTTTGCGACAAAAAAATAATTTGTGCCACAGTTAAAAAAATGCTGATGTGAAAGTAGCCTTACTGACTGAGCTGCTTGTTTTGATAACATCTCTGTTTTCTCTGTTGCAGATCTATCAGTTCTCTTAATGCTGTGCTCTGTATAACCCTGTCCACACAATTGATTGACAGCTTTCTGTTTACATTGGCAGCCTTCTACCTCTGCACAATCAGTGATGGAGGCAGAGTTATATAGAGCTCATGAATATGGGGGACTACTTGGATGCAAGTTTAGTCTAGTGATAATGTCCTGCTGATAAAACAGCGTTTTTACAAAAGCTACAGCAAGCAGCCCAGTAAGTGATAAATGACTGGAATCAGTATACCTGCCCGTACGTTATGGTGCTCGAGGGTGGTAAAAACCTGATGTCAGATTTCCTTCAATTTTTAGTACAAGTGGAAAAATGTACAACCTTCCTTTTAACCCCTCCCTAACCTCCAAAATCAGTAGCAATATACAGTATATATATTTAGCAGAGAATATTAGGTACCGTATTTTTCGCTTTATAAAACGCACTTTTCCTCCCAAACATTTGGGAGGAAAATGGGGGGTGCGTCTTATAAAGCAGTACCTGGGGGGAAGTCCTGTCTGAGGCGGCCGGGTGCCTGTGGCTGCATGCAAGCGGCCGGGTACCTGTGCTTGCGTGCGGTGGCAGCCGGGTACCCGTGGCTGTGTGCAGGCGGCAGCCGGGTGCTGTGTGGGGTCGGCAGCCGGGTACCTGTGCTTGCATGCGGTGGCAGCCGGGTACCCATGGCGGTGTGCGGGCGGCAGCCGGGTGCTGCCCTCACACAGGCACCCGGCTGCCGCCCGCACACAGCCATGGATACCCGGCTGCCACCGCACGCAACCACAGGTACCCGGCGGCTTGTACGCAGGGAGGGCGGGCAGCCTGCTGGCTGCCACTCTGTGCATGCGGGGCAGGCGGCTGTGCAGCATGTTACCAGTTGTCCGCGGTCCCACTTTCAAATGATGGCGCCGGTGGAGCTCTTGGATGAGAGCTCCATCTGCGCACGCGCTGCTCCGGGAGTCAGCGCGTGCGCAGATGGAGCCCTTGGATGAGAGCTCCATCTGCGCATGCGTTGCTCCGGGCGCCATTACTTGAATCGAGACCGCGGACACACTGGGAAAATACCGCATCCGTCTGCTCCACCACTGAGCAGTCGCCGCCGCTGCCACCACTGAGCAGTCGCCGCCGCTGCCACCACTGAGCAGTCGCCGCCACCACTGAGCAGTCGCCGCCACCACTGAGCAGTCGCCGCCACCACTGAGCAGTCGCCGCCGCTGCCACCACTGAGCAGTCGCCGCCGCTCCCACCACTGAGCCGTCGGCACCGCCGCTGCCACCACTGAACCGGGACCGCAAACTCCTGGTATAAGGATTATGAACACAGCCTGGTTTGTAGCGGAGTGCTCAGTCAGAAAAAAACTCACTGCAAATATTTCAAAAGACTGACCCGCACATCCTGCAACTACTACTATCAAGTTACATTTTTAGTCTAGCTGCCCAGACATTGATGGTTTTAACCTAGATAGTGGCATTTTAGTTAGGGACCCGGAATATTGAGATTTACCTTGCCGTTTGGTTTCCGGGCTTACATGTATTGGCCAATTCATAAACTAAAAATCTCATTTTTTCATATAGCAGTAATGCAGTACCAGAGTTCACTTATACATTGATGGCATTTAGTGTGCGGCTGTATCCATTTTGTATTTGCTAGGTTTTTTCAGCTGGCACTTATACACACTTGTAGGATGTGCAGGTCAGTCTTTTGAAATATTTGCAGTGAGTTTTTTTCTGACTGAGCACTCCGCCCTACAAACCAGGCTGTGTTCATAATCCTTATACCAGGAGTCCTAGCTGCCCAGACATGGAGGTTAGTCCAGATAGTGGCATTTCAAGTTAGATTTTTAGTCTAGCTGCCCAGACATGGATGGTTTTAACCTAGATAGTGGCATTTTAGTTAGGGACCTGGAATATTGAGATTTACCTTGCTGTTTGGTGTCCGGGCTTACATGCATTGGCCAATTCATAAACTAAAAATCTCATTTTTTCATATAGCAGTAATGCAGTACCAGAGTTCACTTATACATTGATGGCATTTAGTGTGCGGCTGTATCCATTTTGTATTTGTATAGGCCTGTGTTTCAGGCCTGAAGCTGACTGACAGGTACCAGGGTAGGAGCCCTGGTGCCACTGGCTAGGAAGCAGACGGTGGTCTCCGTCAGCAGGAGACGGGAAGAAGGCTCGGTGGAACCAAGCTGGACCGGGCCAGGGTTGGAGCCCGCCGGTACCGACATGGGGAACTGACCCGGAAACCGTAGCACAAAGGTGGGTACTCGGACCCTGAAGCCAGAAACCAGAAACAAGTGGAACTGGTTAATTAACTGATTGAGGCCAGGACTAGAGGTCCTGTCCCACCCAAAGTCCCTCATAGAAGATAACAGCCCACCGATTAGGGATAAGAGGTCACCCCCAGGGCACATAGATCCCACGGGCCAGCGTCTGCGGGCACGGCTCCTTAGGCCACATCCAGCCGGGAGCGGACTCCTGAGTTTTATACTGGAAAAGTCCACCTTACACAGCAGTGCAGGAAAAGGATAGACACACCAGCACCCCCTGCGGTCGTCATCTCCCCTGCAAGCACCAACCGGGTCCCGGGTCCACCATCCCTGCCCACGAAGGGGTTAACAACTTGCTGCACAACATCTTCCCCGGGTGCCCCGTAACAGCAGCGGTGGTGTCCCACCTCACCACGCACCATGAGTGGCGTCACGAACTTACTACGGACTAGCCCGTACATCTACGTCCCCCCATTTATTCGGCATGTGCGCAAGACCCCCGGGTCCGGAGACCCTCAAGCCACCACCCCTGAAGGTCCGGGCCCGAGCAGCGACCGGCTGCTGGCACGGGGGCGGCACACAGTGTTTACAGTTGTCAAGTATTTACAGTAGTCAAGGTGCATTTTTTTTGTCAAATCAAGAACGCAGCGTGCGGACATAGCCTAGTACAGGAAATACTCTGTTACAGAAAAGAATGTGGTAAGGGACGGTCCATGTCACAGCGAGCATAATATTAACTATATATAAACAAGCAGAGGTCAGGGAGACAGGCAAACATCTGCTCTGTCCAGATGATAGATAAAAAAAGGACATTTTTGTTATGAATCTGAAAAAAGAACAATAAAAATGCAAAAGAAAGAAATTCACAACATCATAATGTCTGTAATTTACAAAATATCATTGTGTAAATCTTCATCATTCCAAATAAACACTCCAACGAAACCATACTAGAATGCAAACAAATGTTCTGTGTCCTCTGATGTCTATTATTCTTTAATGGTCTCCAGCTCAATCTCGAGCCATGGTGACTAGATGGATGAACGCTATATAAGAAGAGTGATCTTGCGCAAGTCTAGATAGGTCCACCAGGGTCTTCTCTCCCATTTTCTTGATTGTATAGGATTGCTGATCTTCCTCTTCACCTTGTTCCTTTTATGAAGTCTGTCACACTCTACTAAGCAGCGAAACGGCACACAGTGAGACAGATGGAAAGAGGAATACTACCACTATGGATAAACAGGAAGGGCAACCCCTAACACTTACCCTAAGCAACCCTGATCTCCCTGATTTCGATAGACAAGTTCTTTTCCCTTGTGTGGCAATGAAATTCCCATCCTTGACTTATCTTAAGCTCAGCCTTGACTAGTGCGCAGGTCAGCAGGAACACTAGTCCTGACCTATGATTGTGGCAAAAAGGGAATAAGACAGACAAGGGTAAAAAACCTTCAGGCAGCTATCTCCAGAAGCAAGTGCAAAGTGACTTTTATTTCCATGGTTCACACCTCCATAGCGATACAGAGGTATAGCATGCTGTCACTCATAATTACCCAAGCTAAGAGGTGAGTATGTATACCAGAAAGTAGTGGATAAAACAGAACAGCTGGGATAGGCTAGGACAAAAAGCCTTAGGAGACAAAAGAACAGCTTTAACAATTGCAAGACCAGCATAAGAGAAATCTTCATGACTAGCAGGAAAGCAAAGCAGCTCCAACCAGTATAGGGGTGTGAGCTGCGACTTTCTGACCTCTATAATAGGAGAGACCATTTTGTGTAGTGGTAGCCCCGTGATAATGTCCTCCTCCAGTGATTATTCTCTTCGTATGATGTGACCAAAGAAGGCAAGTCGTGGCTTGGTATTCCTTGCTTCAAGTGACATACAGCCATATGAAAAATTTGGGCACCCCTATTAATTAATTAACTGATGGACTGAGTAATATTTCTGGATTGAAATGAGGTTTATTGTACTAACAGAAAATGTGCAATCCGCATTCAAACAAAATTTGATTTGAACACTCCTAACTAGTTTTTACTGACTTACTAAAGCACTAAATTGGTTTTGTAACCTCATTGAGCTTTGAACTTCATAGGCAGGTGTATCCAATCATGAGAAAAGGTATTTAAGGTGGCCATTTGCAAGGTGTTCTCCTATTTGAATCTCCTATGAAGAGTGGCATCATGGGCTCCTCAAAACAACTCTCAAATGATCTGAAAACAAAGATTATTCACCATAGTTGTTCAGGGGAAGGATACAAAAAGTCTCAGAGATTTAAACTGTCAGTTTCCACTGTGAGGATTATAGTAAGGAAATGGAAGAACACAGGTACAGTTCTTGTGAAGCCCAAAAGTGGCAGGCCAAGAAAAATATCAGAAAGGCAGAGAAGAAGAATGGTGAGAACAGTCAAGGACAATCCACAGACCACCTCCAAAGACCTGCAGCATCATCTTGCTGCAGATGGTGTCACTGTGCATCGGTCAACAATACAGCGCACTTTGCACAAGGAGAAGCTGTATGGGAAAGTGATGCGAAAGAAGCTGTTTCTGCAAGCACGCCACAAACAGAGTTGCCTGAGGTATGCAAAAGCACATTTGGACAAGCCAGTTACATTTTGGACGAAGGTCCTGTGGACTGATGAAACAAAGATTGAGTTGTTTGGTCATACAAAAAGGCGTTATGCATGGAGGCAAAAAAACACGGCATTCCTAGAAAAGCACTTGCTACCCACAGTAAAATTTGGTGGAGGTTCCATCATGCTTTGGGGCTGTGTGGCCAATGCCGGCACCGGGAATCTTGTTAAAGTTGAGGGTCGCATGGATTCAACTCAGTATCAGGAGATTCTTGATAATAATGTGCAAGAATCAGTGACGAAGTTGAAGTTACGCAGGGGATGGATATTTCAGCAAGACAATGATCCAAAACACCGCTCCAAATCTACTCACGCATTCATGCAGAGGAACAATTACAATGTTCTGGAATGGCCATCCCAGTCCCCAGACCTGAATATCATTGAACATCTGTGGGATGATTTGAAGCGTGCTGTCCATGCTCGGCGACCATCAAACTTAACTGAACTGGAATTGTTTTGTAAACAGGAACGGTCAAATCTACCTTCATCCAGGAACTCATTAAAAGCTACAGGAAGCGACTAGAGGCTGTTATTTTTGCAAAAGGAGGATCTACAAAATATTAATGTCACTTTTATGTTGAGGTGCCCATACTTTTGCACCGGTCAAATTTTGTTTAAATGCAGATTGCACATTTTCTGTTAGTACAATAAACCTCATTTCAATCCAGAAATATTACTGAGTCCATCAGTTATTAGAAACTGAAATAGCTGTTGCAAAAACCCAAATTGTTATAAAGAAAAAAGGTTAACATTAATAGGGGTGCCCAAACATTTTCATATGACTGTATCTGGCTTGATTTGTTCCAAAATTGATTTGTGTCTTCTTCTTGCCATCCATGGTTGATTTTTTGTCTGTTTTGTTTGTTTATCGTCCAGGTTTCTCATTCATATGTTATTTGGGGATTTGCTCAAGGTAGGTGTGGGCAGGGTCGCAGGTCACAGTCTTTCCAACCAAATCCAGAAGTTTTTTTTTAACATATGACAAAAACTGCAAAAAAAAAGCCAAACATCAACAAGCCTTTCCTGGCTTAAAGAAAACCGCAGCCACATACCGTGGGCTTCCAGTCTATTAAAACTCTTGGAGGTATGGCCACCCCCACACACTGGCTCCTGCCAGTGCACTCCTGGTGCACTCCTAGTGCACACCTCTAGTTGAGGTTTCTTCCTGAAGCCCCAGCACTCTCCAGCCAGGTTGTAGTTTTCTTCCAGTCTAAATCCCAGACTGATCTCCAGCACACTATCACCATGTGCTGCACACTTTATGCCCGAGGTCCTTCCTGCAGCCCCAGCACTCTCCAGCCAGGTTGCAATCTCTTTCCAGTCTTTCTCCAGACTGTCTACACCTCTAGCCTGAGGTTTATCCCTGCAGCCCCAGCACTTCCAGCCAGGTTGCAGTCTTTTCCCAGTCCTCACCCGGTCTGACTTCCAACAGTCTTTGTCCAGTCTTCACACAGACTGAGACCTCCAGACACTCTGTCTCCATATGCTAAACAGTAGACTCCATTATACGGCGTATGACCTGACCTGTGACACACCCATGGGTGGGCGTACGTAGGTGGCCACACCCGCCCATCTCTCCAGCCATCTGTGAACACTTAAGGAAAAAAACATAAAACGTGGCACTATAATTGACAGCATTCCCGAGGCTCACACCACTCACGTGGTACATACCTCGCATTAACAACATCACCAGTCACCTTCTCACAGTTACCACAGAAAAGACCAGACTATGTCTGAGTCATGTCTTTGTTACCAGTGAAATGTATCTCGATTTGAGGACCTTGTCAAGTGACTTCATTGTTGATTTGCCCATAGCTATTCTTCTATTGCCTTCTGGTGTCATGGCTGCAGGTTGAGTGATCATTGATCCGAGTAAGTTGAAGTCCTTTACACTTTCCTGATCATCGCCGCCCTTCTCAAATGTGTCCCAGTCACTCTTGGCCGTAGTCAATATCTTTGTCTTCTTTGTATTAAATAGGAGTCCCATATTAAAGTTTTCCATCTTAACACTCCGTACTAAGCATTGCATTCCATCTATGCTTGTTGCTAATAATGTTGTATCGTCTGCATATTTTAGATTGTTGATGATTCGTTTAGCAATTTTGATTCTTACTTCCTTTTTGTCAAGTCCAGCCTTCCTGAAAACAGCTTCTGCATATAAATTGATGAGAAATAGTGACTGGATGCTGCCTTGTCTGATTCCTCGCTCTACTTTACCGTCTCCCCATGTCCCATTCAGACTGTTGCGTCTTGGTTGATGTAAAGGTTCCGGATGAAGCTGATCAGATAGTTCGGCACACCCATATCCTTCATGGTATTCCAAAGTTTCTGGTGATCAATAACGTTGAAGGCTTTTCTGCAGTCAATGAAGCAAAAATAGATCACCTTGTTATATTCTCTGGCCTTTTCCATTATCCATCTAATGTTAGTAATTACAGCATATCTCTTGTTCCTCTGCCTCTTCTGAATCCTGATTTGTCCTCTGGCAGCTCTTTGTCAAAGTAAGGCTGTAGTCTTTGGAGGATCTTCAGTAGTATTTTCTGGCATGAGGTATGATTGCAATGGTTCAATAGTTTCCACAGTTGGTAGCATCTCCTTTCTTTGGAATAGGAATAAAAACTATCTCATTTTTTGGATTCTTTACAAAGTTGCAGCTGGTGGAGAGCTGCACCAAGCAGCAGAAGTGGTGGAGTGGTGCATGGGATACTGTTGATTCAAGTAAACACCCATCTCGTCCAGTCCTTGGTCCATTTACCAGTTGTCCATATTTGTTGAAATTGGTGTGTGATGACATCAACTGCTGCTTCAGAAGACTTTAGTAGCTCTATTGGAATATTGTCACATTCAGGTGCTTTGTTTATTGACAAAAGCTTTATCGCAGCATTGACTTTGTCTTTCAAGGTGTTTGGTTTGTTATCATTTCCAGTCTCAGTTTCTATCTGTATCACTGAGTCTTTCTTGTACAAATGTTCTGTGTATTCTTTCCATCTTTCTTTGATCTGTTCTGGCTCAGTTAGTTTGTTCCCGTTGGCGTCTTTCAACATTCCCACTCTTGGTTGAAACTTTCGTCATACCTCTTTGATCTTTTGGTATGCCGTTCTGATCTCACCCTTCAGATGTCTGTTTCTATATCTGCTCATATCTTTTTGTAATAAGGTTCTTTGTCTTTTATTAATGTTGTCTGCTTGTCTTTCTCCCATGATTTTTAGGATATCTTTTGTTAACCATGGCTGCGGGGTTTACTCTGCCTCTTATTTATTGTCTTTCTGCCTTCTTCAGTAATATTAGTCCTTATATGTGTCAATAATTCCTCAGGATTTCTTTCAGTCATGTGCAGTAATATAAATTGATCTAAAAAACTTCAGGTATGTTGGTCAAATCGAAGTTGGAAACCACCTTTGTCATCTGTTTGCGCAGCTTGACTCTAATCTTTGCTGTGAAAAGTTGATTAGCTCCATGGTCAGCTCCTGGCCTTGTTTTCATGGAAATGATCAATGACCTCCATCTTTGGCGAACACGTGTATTCAATATGATTCTTATAGGCCCCATTTGGTGATGTATATTTGTAGAGTTTCCATTTGTGATTTTGGAAGAAGATGTTCATGATGGACAGTTGATTTGACTTATAAAAGTCAATGAACCCTCCTCCACCCTCATTTCATTCAGCAAGTCCAAGTTTCCAACAATTATTCTGTTTGCCGTGGCTCATTTTGGCATTCAGGTATCCCATGATAATGAGCAAGTCTTGTTTTGGCGATTTTGCGATTTTGTCTTGAACCGGATTGTAGAATAGAAACAGAATAAATTGTTCAGCTCACCAATATTGCAGTCCCGTAGTGGAGATCCAGCGCACGGATGGTTAGGAATACCAAGCAATAGTAATAAAGATGTATGAATCCAGCGCAGACTTATATTGAATAAAAAAGTTTTTCCTTTCTTTATTGGAATAATAGAATGAATAAAAAATCCAGGGACATGCAAAGGTAAATTCTAGCCCCAGTTCAGAACGACGCGTTTCAACAAGTTGTCTTAATCATGGTCATGATTGTAGAATAGTTCAATATCCTCCACCTCTATAACTGTGACATGGATTGGCGCTCCTTGTCGTCGTATCGAGATGACTCTATCACTGACTACATTGTACCGTATTTTTCGGACCATAAGACGCACTTTTTTTCCCCCAAATGTTGGGGGAAAGTTGGGGGTGCGTCTTATGGTCTGACTATAGGGCTGCGGCTGGGAATGAGGGTGCTGCGGGTCATCGAGGGCATGAGCAGGCTGTAGCAGCGCCTGCTCGTGACCACGTGGGCCCGCTCATTACATATGCACACCTATCCTCCCGCCTATTTCTCAGTGCAGAAGCCGGCGCTGACAGGTGGGCGGGAGGACGAGCGGGGACGAGCGGGGACGCGCGCATAGCAAAGAGCCGGCCGCATGATCACCCCTGGCAATTACAGCCTGGAGTGATCATGTGCGGCTGTATTCACTGCTCCCCGCGCGTCATCATCAGCGCGGGGTGCAGTGAATCAGTCCACTCACCCGTCCCCGTGTGTGGAGCCGTCACCCTGCAGCACGCGATGTCTTCCTGTCTGTGCCGGTCAGCTGATCTGTGCTGATCAGCTGATCGGCACAGACAGGAAGACATCGCGATGCAGCAGGGGAATGGCTCAACACACGCAGGTCAGCGGCGCAGAGAGGAAGATGATCGGTGCTGGAGGGAGTGAGGAAAAGGTGAGTATAAACGTTTATTTTTTTTCTCTGTGCTATAGGATACAGGCCATATACCAGGATGGTATATGAGCACGATGGGGGCATATAGCAGGATGGGAGTATATGAGCAGGATGGATGGGGGGTATATGAACAGGATGGGGTATATGAACAGGATGGGGGTATATGAGCAGGATGGGGGTATATGAACAGGATGGATGGGGAATATGAGCAGGATGGGAGTATATGAACAGGATGGGAGTATATGAACAGGATGGGGGTATATGAACAGGATGGGAGTATATGAGCAGGATGGATGGGGGAATATGAACAGGATGGGAGTATATGAGCAGGATGGATGGGGGAATATGAGCAGGATGGATGGGGGGTATACCAATAGGATGGGGGTATATCTATAGGATCGGGGTATATGAACATGATGGGGTATATGAACAGGATGGGAGTATATGAGCAGGATGGGGGAATATGAGCAGGATGCTGGTATATGAGCAGGATGCTGGTATATGAGCAGGATGCTGGTATATGAGCAGGATGGGGGTATATGAGCAGGATGGGGGTTTATAGCAGGATCATATACAAGGCAGGAGAATCATTACCAGGATGGGGTACCATAGTAGAGAATTTGGGGACATTACCCCCATAACAGTGTCAGCAGCAGATCCTCGCCCCATATCAGTGTGTCATGACCACATTTTTTGCTTAAAGTTTTATTTTCCCATTTTCCTCCTCTAAAACCAGGGTGCGTCTTATAGTCCGGTGCGTCTTATAGTCCGAAAAATACGGTACTTTGTACATTGTACTTCTGTAAAGTGCTGGCCAATTTTTGGTCGAAAATAAAAGCAACACCATTTCTTCTTTAGTTGTCATTGCCAGAATACTAGTTCCAATGTTCATTTGACTGGAAATATCCGTCTTGAGTCCATCTTAGTTTGCTAATTCTGAGTAACTCAAGTCCTGTTTTGTCCATTTCAGATTTGATGATGTTGAGTTTGCCTTGTTTCATGATTTGTACATTCCAAGTTCTGAAACTTTATGAGATCTCTGCAGCTTTTGATCTTCCCTTTCAAGAAAGCAATATCAACACCAAGATGTCCTTGCAGATTTGATTCTGGTGCATCCTGAGACTTGACCATACTCAGGTCGACCATTGGCTCTTCTCTATTAGCTGGATGAGTACCTTCTGACCAACGGGTGCATCTTCCAACACTATATCGAATTCCTATAGTTTTACTCTCCATCAGGTTTTCTTGGCATAATACGCAAGTAGATTGACAGACCTTTATTGTCATGACCAAAAGTGATGGTATCCTTGAAATTGTTCCAGAAAATGAAGTATTTCTTCTCGAAAATTACTGCAATTCCACTTGATTTGTTCTACATTTTTTTTTCCTTTGTGTGTTGTAAGATGGCGACCAGCTACGTTGCTAATAGCTGGTGTGTACCACAGAAGGGGTGGAAGCCTGAAGGTCCGTTGTGGTACTTGTAGTGTCACTTGTTTGTCTTATAGTTTATTTGGTCTGGCCACCTACATACCCAACTCATGGGTGTGTTTGACATGTGTCTGACAAGCCACATGGTTTTTTAATGGAGTCTGTTGTTTGGCACATGGGAGACGGCGTGGAGTCTGTGAGGAGCAGCACTGCAGGAGAAGCAGCTTTTGAGACTGAGAGAGATTGCTAATCTGAGAGGGAGAAGCCTTTGGATGGAACACAGCTGAGGGAAGTAAGCCTATGTTGAGAAACTGGCAGGAGCCAGACTGAGAGACTGCACAGGAGGCAGAGTGTTTATGAAAAGCAGCCTGTGCAGAAAGGCTGCTCCAGAGCATGGAGGTATTGAGGCCTCTGTAGATACCAAAAGGGGAAAGTGGACCCAAACCTGTGTGGGCGAACTGCTGAATTAATGGACTGGAAAACCGTGTGACGGCCAGTAAGCCGTGTGTCCCTTTTTGAAGAAAGAGATTTTTGTTTGTTATGCACCTGGAGTGTGGTTTAACTCTTGTTTACTAAACTGCTGGACTTTATTTGAACTGTGTGTTCTCCTATGCTACCTCACATTGCAGCAAAAGGGAGTAAAAACCCCCATGTTGTGGTGTGTGAACTGGGTACAATTTCACAATGTAGTGGAACAACACAAAACAAAACAGAGAAAAAGAGGCAAATTGGACATAATTTCCCATAAAACTCCAAAAAAGGGCTGGACAAAATTGTTGGCACCCTCAATTTAATATTTGGTCACCCTTTGGAATAAATAACTGGAATCGCTTTCTACAACCATCAACAAATATCTTACACCTCTCAAACTGGAATTATGGAGCACTCTTCTTTTGCAAACTGCTCCAGGTCTCTCATATCTGAAGGGCGCCTTCTCCCAACATGACTCTTTGCTGCCACTTCAGAGCTCTCCAGTACTTTGTTTACATTCATTTTTGGGGGCTTCTTGAAGTATGTTTGGGGTCATTGTCGTGCTGGAAGACTCATGACCTAGCATGCAAACCCGGACTTCTGACACTGAGCACTATATCGCAACCTAAAATGCTATGAAATCTTCAGATTTCATAATGCCTTGCACTTAGTCAAGGCATCCAGTGCCAGGGGCAGAAAAACAACTCCAAAACATCTTTGAACCTCCACCATATTTGATTGTAGGTACTGTGTTTTTTTCTTTGTAGGCCTCATTCTGTTTTCAGTGAACAGTTGTAACGCCTGCCTGGAGCCACAGACTCAGACTGGCTGTAAAGGAAGGCTAGAGAAAAGCCGCTCACAAAGCAGGACTCCGAGAACTCAGCAACCCTTTAACCCCTATACAGGGATTTGGAATTACACAGAGCCCCAGAGATCACTACCTGTGGTAGGCTGTAGTCCGTGGTAGTCAGGCAGTGTCAAAAACCAGGAAATGTAGTACAGTAACAGAATCGGCAGGCAAGAGCGTAATGAAGAAACAAAGCAGAGGTCAAATCTGGGACTGGTAGCAAGGTACAAAAACGACAGGCAGGAGGGTAGTTAGAAAACAAGCAGAGGTCAGCGCACGCACGGGAATAACTATACAAACAGAACAGGAACCAGGAATACAGAACTATCTCTGGCAGTGGTCAGATGACAGGAGGGGGAATAAGAAGGGTGTGGTGTCTTCCCATTGGCTGTAGCTGAATGATGTTTAACTTCAGCTGGAAGACACATGCCACCTGCAGTCAGCCAGTGGTACTGCAGGTCCAAGGGAAACCGAGCTTAGTGGATGAATGGAGTCTGCGCCCACTAGAACCACTGGCACCGACTCCTCTCCCATCACCAGCACTATCCACAGTGGGAATACGGAGTCACCTGGTGATCGGAGCAAAAGTCGCAGAAGTGGACTCCGGAGGGCACATGACAACAGAAGAGTGATGTGCTTTACCACAAAGCTGCATCTTGGTCTCATCTGTTCATAAGACACCTTCCTAGAAGGATTTTGGCTTACTTACATTTTGGCAGGCTGCAGTCTAGCTTTTTTATGTGTGTGTCAGTAGTGGGGTCCTCCTGGGTCTCCAACTATATTGCTCCATTTCATTCAAATGTGGATAATTCACACTGACACTGATGCACCCTGAGTCTGCAACACAGCTTGAATTTCTTTAGAATTTGATTTTTACTGCTTATCTACCATCCTGACTATTCTGTGTTGCAACCTTTCATCAACTTTTCTCTGCCATCCACGTCCAAGGAGATTAGCTACAGTGCCATTGGTTGTAAACGTCTTGATTATATTGTACACCATGGACAAAGGAACATCAAAATCTCTGTAGATGGATTTGTATCCTTCAGTTTGTTGATGTTTTTCAACTATTTTGGTTCTCAAGTCCTCAGACAGTTGTCTTCTCTTTTTGTTTTTCATGCTTAGTGTAGCACACACAGACACACAATGAATGATTGAGTCAACTTCTCCCCTTTTATCTGGTTTCAATTGTGATTTTTGTATTGCCCACACCTGTTACTTGCCACAGGTGAGTTTGAATGACCATCACATGCTTAAAACAAATTTGTTTACTCACAATTTTGGAAAGGTGCAAACAATTTTGTCCTGACCATTTTTCGGATTTTGTGTGAAATTATGTAGAATTTGTGCTTTTTCCCCTCATTTTTTTTGTGTGTTGTACCAATACACACAAAAGAAATAAACATGTGTATGACAAACATGTGTAATTGCAATAATTTTAAGGGAGAAATACAGTACTTCATTTTCTGGTACAATTTCAAGGCTGCCCACACTTTCGGCCATGACTGTATATAATCTTTATGTTGTAATGTTCAAAAAGATATTATTTTAACATAATTACAATAAAGAATACCAACACATTCATTTTATAGAATAAAAACAAGGATTTACTTAGGAAGAAAAAGGATAAGGGGAAAGGGAATGGGGGAATGTGGGTCCAAAGAGAAAGGAAGTAAGCGGTGAAAGTCCTTTTTCAAAGTTAAAAGTATGCATAAATACAGAAATAAGTCTATAAACAAGGGCAATGTATAGTATAAACATTATCTATGCTTTGTGGGTGTCAATGTTGGGTAATTGAAGGAAATAGGTCAGTTTATTAGAATGGTATTAATTTTTGATATACCGTGTTTCTTTGAAAATAAGTCTTACCCTGAAAATAAGCTCTAGCAGGCATTTTCAGTATTTTCGGCATAATGATTAAATATAAGCCCTACCCTGAAAATAAGCCCTAGTCGCGGTTCAGTAATGAAGTGTCCGTGCAGCTAACAAAGTTAAAGACACTTCATTATAGAATGCAGATACCCCCAAAAGAGAAAAGAAAGAAGGCAGAAGATTCCGCAATCATACTCACCGGATGCCGAACGGGAGGGTGTGCAGTGGAACGCACACCCATACACATCAAATTGCGCACACACACAAACACCAGATCGCACACACTCCCACATCAGATCGCACACACTCCCACATCAGATCGCACACACTCCCACATCAGATCGCACACACTCCCACACCAGATCGCGCACACTCCCACACCAGATCGCGCACACTCCCACATCAGATCACACACACAGACACACACACATCAGATCGCACACACTTTCACATCAGATCACACACACACACTCACCACATCTGGTGATACCGATTGCTTCTGGTCGGAAGACAATCCTGGGGTGCAGTGCAGTGGAGCACGAGGACCTGTGATGGAATGCATGGAGGACCCAGTTCCGCTGCAGGTCCTTTATGCGTTCCACCACATGGTGTCCTAGGATTCTCTGCTGGTTGGAAGCAATCGAAATCGCCAGATGTGGTGTGTGTGTGTGTGATTGTGTGTGCAATCTGATGTGTGAGTGTATGTGTGTAATAGTATGAGTGTGTGTGATCTGATGTATGTGTGTTGGCCAGAAGCAGGGGGGACAGCGTGGAACATACCTGCTGGGAGCGCCCGCCGAAGATCGCAGGAGCACCTGGGAGTGACACAGACGCCCCGGGGTTTGGTAAGTATGATTCTCTTGGGAAGGAGGGGTCTGAATTTTTTGGATGGTAAACTTTACCCCAACCAAGTTTCCCTGAGAATAAGCCATACCATGAAAAAAAGCCCTAGCACATTTTTTGGGGGCCCCATGAATATGACAGTGTCTTATTTTTGGGGAAACATAGTATATACTATTTATTCCAGTATTTTTTTGTTCTTAGAATAAGACACTCAGATTTCTTCACAAGTGTATATCAGATTTGACCATTCTGGATGGAGGGGGAATCAGTCTATTTCCAATGATAATTTTAGCGGCATTGAGAAATTGTTATGTTATAAAATCTTTGCATATAAATTGGTATTGATTTTAAATGATATGAAATGAAGGAAAAGGAAGTTTAATTGAGGAGCTAGAACAACCTTTTTCTATGATGTTACGTAAGTCTACCTTAGCCCAAATCTTGTGGATTGAAATCATTTACTGATAGGCACATTTTCTTAACCTCTTCACTCGGGCAATTTTCCATCTTAATTTTTGTTTTTCCTCCCCTTCTGCCTGGAGCCATAACTCTTTTTATTTTTCCGTTAATATAGCCATATGAGGGCTTAGTTTTTGCTGAATGAGTTGTGTTATTGAATGACCATTCAGTCTGCCACATCGTAAACTAGAGAATGGGAAATAAAATTCCAAGTGCGGTAAAATTGCAAAAAAAATGTGCAATTCCACAATGGGGTTTTTTTTTTCTTTAATTTAGCATGTTAACTACACAGTAAACCTGACCAGGCAACATGATTCCCCAGGTCAGTACGAGTGCGTAGAAATCAAATATGTATAGTTTTTTTAAAGGGAACCTGTCACCAGATTTGCTGACTATAAGCTGCGGCTACCACCAATGAGCTCTTATATACTGCATTCTAACATGCTGTATATAAGAGCCCAGGCCACTGTGTAGAACGTAAAAATGATTTTATAATACTCACCTAAACAGTCGGTGCGGTGCAGAAGGGTGTCTCCATTCTCCGGGTGCGGCGCATCCTCTTTCGGCCATCTTTGTCCTCCTTCTGAAGCCAGGGTGCATGATGCGTCCTACATCATGCACATGCGCCGGAATTGAGGTCCTGCGCAGGTGCACTTTAATCTGCCCTGAGCAGGGCAGATTAAAGTAGTGTAGTGCACATGCGCGGGACCTCAATGTTGGCTAGTGTGGATGGCGTAGGACGCATCATGCACCCTGGCTTCAGAAGAAGGAGGACAAAGACAGCCGAAAGAGGAGGCACCGCACTCGGAGAACGGAGACACCCATATGATCCATCTGCACCGCACCGCCCCTTAGGTGTGTATTATAAAGTCATGTTTACTCTCTACACAGTGGCCTGGGCTCTTATATACAGCATGTTAGAATGCTGTATATAAGAGCCCAGTGGTGATTGCCGCAGCTTATAGTCGCCAAATCTGGTGACAAGTTCCCTTTAAGAAGTGAAAAAACCTCAGAAATTTGTTAAACAAAAGAATTTAGCTTTTGTCACTATTTTTATCTGGATCTGAGGCTGTGTAAGGGCTATTTTTTTTTGCCCTGTGCTGATGTTTTTACTGATATTATTTGGATTTTGGGGTAGATACGATGTTTTGATTGCCTTTTATTACGATGACCAAGAAAGGTAATTCTGACGTTTTCATTTTTTTCTCATTATGGAGTTCACCAATCGGATTAATTTATTTTATATTTTGATAGATCAGACATTTCTGAAAGTGGTGATACCAAATATGTGTATTTTAAAAAAATTTTGGAGCAAAAAGGGGGTGATTTGAACTTGTGTTTTTTTATTTTAGATTTTCTTAAAACCTTTTTACTTTTTACTGTATTTACTAGTCTACTTATGGGACTTAAGCTGCGATTATCCGATCGCTTGTGTTATACAGAGGAGGGCATCAGCAGTGTATAGCAGAAATCATTATCTCCTATGAATGTCGGCTTGCAGCTTGCATTCACATTAACATCGTGATGACAGGCACTGGGGTCATCAGTTGACCCCCTAGCTGTCATGACAGCCCAACGGCGATGACGTGACAGGTGTTCAGATGGGCAGGATCAGTCACACGCTTTCTGTTGGAGCATGTTGACTGCGGCTGTGTCACGCATGGACTTGGGGAAGGTCCAATGCATGGTGAGACACACAACAAAAAGGGGATTCACCACAACAAACAAGGGGTTCACCAGGGACACTTAAACAATGGTGGGACCTAGTGCTAATGATGGGAAAGATGGAACACCTCCTGCACTCCTAGCCAATCTCTATACAGGTTCTGCACTTGTCGCCGAGCAGGAACCTGAAGCCCTGAGAAACCCTATAATAATCCTGGCTAGTGAGCTGACAGGTGAGGATTGCTAGTCTTAACACTTTTTGTATACCTTTTTTTTCGGAAAAAGTCTAAAGTGCCAGAAGTTAGGAATCTAGCCTATAATTTGAACGCAAATCAGGCTGTAAGTGCATTGGCGAGTGTCAGTGCACTCGGGACATTCTGAGAGCATTGCCATGGCTCCAGTGCTCTTCCAGACAGATTTGTATATCAATTCTACGCATGATTTCTCATGACTAGCACATCACATTTCTACAGAAAAGGTATAATATTTATTGGGGACATGCCCCTTTACAGCCACACCATTACTTCCACTAACCTTAGCTACATACAAGATTACCCATTACACTGGGTTACACGAAAGTATAAAAAAAGGTCAGATTTTCATCCAAAAAAGTGTGACTATTTTTTTTTTTTTACTTGTCATCTGTTTTTTTTTTACTCTTCGGATATTAATTATATACAGGAGCATTTACAGTTTTCTATCTTACAGAATTGTAATGTTCCCCTAAAAATCGGATATTCTGGTGATGGTTTGTGTGGCATCCAATTGTTTTCTCGCAATGTACCGATTTCAGAGTCAAATCGCAGCATGCTGATTACAGCTGAGAAAAAAGGCGCAGATCTGCACTGCCCCATTGAATAACACTGCTCCGAGTGCAATCTCTTTTTTTATAGGAATGCACTCGTCCGTTTTATATGCTCGTGTGAGAGACCCTCAATGTCCATGTTTCATATATGTGCTCAGATAGTTACAAAATCTCAGACATGTTGTTTTCTTGTATTCCACTAGGGGGCGATGTTGCACCAGTTGAGGATTTTAATAGTCTTCTAAACTAAGGGAAATATTTTAGTGCTTATGCTGTAAAGCTCCGAGCACCCAGAAGAATACTCAGTACTTAGAAGAGTTAATAAAACCAATAAACAGTAAAAATACCAAGTTAATTCTGTCACTTGATGTCATGTGAAGCGCAGGTGGGAAGCATTCTAATCCCAATATCTGAGGACTCTCTGTTCTTTTAAACAATTTTTTTATCTCTACTGGCTAACACGGTACAAAGATATATTTTACTTTAATCCCAATATCTTCACTTGTTAAATGAGTGGAGTATACACCAAAAGAGTTAAACGCAACTAACAAAAGGCGAAATACTTCTTGGTATTTACATTCCAGGCAACATCTGCAACTAGAAAATAAATCTATCGCTGATGAAAGGATGTTTTTCACATGATACAAATAAACATGGCAAGCCCACGGCATCATATGTGCTTGATCACCGCGGGACCGCCTAACCGGGGGACAGACATTAGTACCCTAACATTGTATGTCCTTCATGTTTCCAAATTTTGGGAACAGATCGCCCTACGATGTGATCCTTGAGCCTGGCACGCTTTTGCCGGAGGTATGCTTTAAAATGCATTATCCCCTTAACTTTCCCTTTTAACGCTTCTCTTTTTTTCCCTCCTCTTTTTCCAAAGGCAATAACTTTTTTTATTTTTCAGTTGTCAGATCCTTATGAGCGTTGTTTTTTGCAGGACAGGTTGTAGTTTTGAATTACACCTTTCACTTTAACAAATAATGCCCTGAAAAAAATGAAAACAACTCCAAGTGCTTTGAAATAGTAAAAAGCAAAACTCACTTCCAATGTATTTGTTTTTCTTATTATTTGTGTTCGTTGTGCAGTAAAAATGACCTGGAAATATGATCAGGTCACTACCAAACTCCTATATACAGTTGGTCCACCCATATCCTGTCCACCGCCATTAACTTGAGAACAGCGGCAGCTATAGGCATAGAAGTGGTGTCTAGGTATAGTAAAGTAGCCATGCGCTACGCAATGAAACCACCTATTGCGCCACCTGGTGGAAAACAACGCAGTTAGCATTTTTATCTCGAAAACGGAATGGGATACAGAAAAAAAGTGAATTACAAAGTTAGGGCATCATCAATTCAATACAAATCGACACCTTGCATACAGAAACGTTTTCGAAATAAAAATGCTAACTCTGTTGTTTTCCACCAGGTGGCGCTATAGGTGGTATCACTGCGTAGCGCAGGGCTACTTTACTATATCTAGACACAACTTTTATGCCTATAGTTGCCGCCGTTCTCAAGTTAATGGCGGTGGACAGGATATGGGTGGACACACTGTATATTTTTTTTATTTAAAGGACCACTCAAGCTTTTTAAATTTTATTATAGCACTGGAGTGATGCTACCAACCTAATGCGGGCATCACACGGGACGATAAATCGTGCGATCGCATAAGCGATCGTACTCGCCCCCGTCGTCTGTGCGTCACGGGCAATTTGTTGCCCACAGCGCACAAAGTCGTTTACCCCCGTCACACGTACTTACCTGCCGGACGACCTCGCTGTGGGTGTAGAACATCCTATTCCTCAAGGGGGAGGGACATTCGGTGTCACAACGACGTCACACAGCCGCCGGCCAATAGAAGCGGAGGGGCGGAGATGAGCGGGACGTAAACATCCCGCCCACCTCCTTCCTTCCGCATTGCCGGCGGGACGCAGGTAAGCTGTGTTCGTCATTCCCGTGGTGTCACACGGAGCGGTGTGTGCTGCCACGGGAACGACGAAAAACCGGAGCACAGAAGCAGGAATGACTTTTTGAAAATGAACGACTTGTCAATGAGCAACGATAAGGTAAGTATTTTTGCTCGTTCACAGTCGTTCCGAGGTGTCAAACGTTCCGATATGTCTGACGATGCCGGATGTGCGTCACTAACGACGTGACCCCGACGACATATCGCCCGATATATCGTACTGTGTGATGCCCGCATAAGTTCCCTGAACCTAGCATTATACTCACCAGCTGCTGTGACGCCCTGGTAAAACCAGGTAGTCACAAAAAGAGTAAATCCTCCTTGGCACCAACACAGTCCCCACACAGATCTACACCAGCCAATCAGGCCCTACTCACCCCCCCAGGGAAATGGGAGAGAGCGAGAAGAGCTTAGGAAGTGCAGAGAGGAGTTAAGTTTCAGTTTTTGCTGTAGTCAGTGAAGAGCTGACAGTAGAAGCTTGGAGCTCCCTGGAGAAGGTGGTAGACGGGGTTGGAGCCCTGGACTACTGGACTAGATGGCAGTGAGGGCCACAGGCGACGGAGATCCAGTCGCGGGGAACCTGTGGCGACCGGGATAGGGTTGTAGCCCGCCAGTGCTGAGAGAGGGAATCCGGTCCAGAGGTCGTTCAAGCGGACTAGTCCAAACAGGAAAGAGACAGACAGAGTGTGGACGTAAGGGTCCCTGGCTGTATATCTGGATGTGGGACCCGAAGACACCCGCCAAAGGTGACCGGCCATTGTCAATTTGGTTTACAAAAGGACTATTTCCTGCCTCCAAGAGACTGCTCCCTTCAACCCCTCACCATTCTCTGGGCCCTGGGACTACACCTCCCCTACCCGTGGAGGGGATCCCACCTTGCTGCCCCGCTCCATCAGCCCCAGGCGCCCCATCACCAGGCAGCGGCGGTGCCACCAACATCCCTCACCACAACCTACGGGTAGTGTCACAGACAATTTCCCTTGTAAATAAACCCCTTTTCACTCGTGGGCGACGGACAGCTGCCTTACCTTTGCCACTTCATCAATGAACACCCCAGTGACTGTGTCAAGCTTCTCTCCTGGGCGGAATTCTCCTACAACAATCATGTGAGCAAATCCTCTGCCAAGTCTCCATTCTAGGTGGTTTATGGGCATGAACCCAAAGTTCCGTGTCCTGTGGTGTGTTCCTCTGGCAATCCATCAGCCGATTCCTTTGTGAAGTCCTTCTCTGACATCTGGGCAAAGACCAAGTCCACTCTGGAGCGCTCTTCCATCTGTATGAAGAGACACGCGGACAAGAGACACCTAGATACTCCCTCATTCCAGCCTAGAGACAGGATATGACTCTTGTCCAGATAAGTCTGCCTGAAGATGCCTTCATATAAGTTGGGTTATTGGCCCTTTCAAGGTGCTCCAGCGGATCAACAAGGTATTCTACAAGTTGAAGTTGCCACCCATTCTACGCATTCCCAGCTACTTCCACGTATCCCTCCTCAAGCCTGTCTTCCTGAGTAAGTTTCACTGGGATCCTGGTACCTCTCACCTCCTCTGGTCAGTGACGAAGACATCTATGAGGTAAAAGCCATCCCTGCAGTGATGGAGGTCAGAGGGAAAACCTACTACCTGGTAGACTGGAAAGGGTTTGGTTCTGAGTAGACCTCTTGGAAACCAGAGGAGAATCTTGATGCCCCTCTTCTCCTTAGGAGATTCCTGAAAAGGAGGCGGCGTAAGGGGGGGTACTGTAGCGCCCGGTCCCAGCTCGGTATCCTCGCACGCTCCCGCTACCAGACTCCGGTGGGGGCGACCTTCCTCTCACTTTTCTGGTGGCTCCACTTGCTTTTCTCCTGCCCCTGAGTCTGCCACGGCCTCTTCCTGCTTCAAGGCCCCGCTCAGCCATTCTGTGAGTGCCCGTAGGGTGCAAGCGTGGTCACGCCCTCTTTCTTAAAGGGCTGATGTCCCATTACCCAGAAGCAATCTCTGAGGTCACCTGTTACCTTTAAGGTATTTAAGACTGCCTTCCCTTACAGGAGGCACCTGAGCAACATTGCCTACTAGTTAGTACATTGATAGTTCTCAGGTCCCGTTACACTACTGTGTCTAGTTCTCCTAATTATGTCCTAGTACCAGTCTCGTGTTCCTAATATGTGTCTCGTCCTAGAGCCTGCTTTCTACCACCACCTCCGTGCTCCCATGTCTGAGCCATCACCTCCGTACTGTCACATCTGAGCCACCACCTCCATGTTGCCACATCTAAGACATCACCACTGTACTGCCACGTCTGAGCCATCATCTCCGTGCTGTCATGTTTGAGCCACCACTTCCATGCTGCCACACCCGAGCACACCAGCACCAGACATTAAGAGACTCCATCTGTCCATAAGAGCTGATCACCACTGGTTCCTGGCAGTCGTTCATTTAGGTCCCCTGTTGCTGTGCAAGACAGCTCCTGTATAGAGGTTCGCTGGTGGTTGCTTCTTCAGGGGAGTCCGGTTTACGGTCCAGTGGGTCCACTCCAGGACGCTCGCTGCCCCTCGGCGACCATAACAGAATCGCTGTGACTTCAGATGTAGCAGAGCGGAAATCATGTGACCGCATGTGGATTACTTCAGACCTGGGTGTTTTGGGGGTTAATAAATTGGTGAAAAGGGGTGTTTTTTTATTTTATTTCAAATAAAGGATTTTTTTTGGTGTTTGTATTTATTTCTTTTCACTTACAGATTAGTAATGGGGGGGTCTCATAGACACCTCCCATTACTAAACTAGGGCTTAGTGGCAGCTGTGAGCTGCAATTAACCCCTTATTACCCCGATTGCCACCACACCAGGGCAATCGGGATGAGGCAGGTAAAGTGCTGGGACTGTCATATCTAAAGGATGTGACAATTCCGGGCTGCTGCTATTTTTAGGTTGGGGTGTCCCAATAAGCATGGGTCTCCCAAGCCTGACAATACCAGCCTTCAGCTGCTGTTTTCATCTTGGCTGGTTATCAAAATTGGGGGCACATCGATTTTTTTAAAATTATTTAACTAATTAAAAAAAAAAATTGGATATGGTTCCTCTTATTTTGATACACAGCCAAGGTAAGCGCACAGCTGAAGACTGCAGCGTGCAGCCGTATGCTTTATCTGTGCTTGGTATTATAATATGGGGGGAACCTACACCTACTTTTTTTTTTAAATTAATTTCTTTTTACACCATATTATAGACCCACAGACAGGGTCTGTGATTGTAAGCAGACAGACAGGCTGTCACATAGACTGGGGGCGTGTCTGACTGCAACCAATCACAGACGCCAGTACTGTCGGTGGATGGATAAACCAGTGAATATGGATGAGCAATAATGAGTTGCCCTGGAAGAAGAATGAGTGGCCTGGAAGCAGTTACAGCTGCGCTGGAGACTCGATAAGTATGAAGCACTTGGTCCAATTCTCCTATCCTTCCTACCTCAATTTTTACGTGCCAGATTCTGGTCTCCATAGACTTATATGAGGATTGTCGTCCGGCTAGATATCTGGGATCAAATACGGGCCGGAGCCTGATTTTTTTTTTTAATCCGGTTAGATCTGCCAATTCCAGTCATCTGCAAGTCTGCCCATTACTAAATTAACATTATGACATATTACTAAGAGATATACAGTACCTGGGAAATCAGTGGGAGTCCAAAAGCTTTTGAAACTTAACTAATCCCAATAATAAGGAGACAGAGGCACTTCTGGCCATGTATGTTACAAAATTGAAAACTGAAATACAGCTTTGTTCACGAGTGCAAGGAAAATCTGTAAAGAATTCACAGTGCTCAACTAGCAATGCACCTCTTTTTTCAGAAAAGGTGGTGGTGGTTGTGTGTATATATATATGTGTGTCTGTGTGTGGGGGGGGGGGGGGGCGTCTTTCTAGCAGATTTATTTTCTTTCTCTGAAACCAATTGAGAGTTTCCTTGGCTGTGTGTCTTGGATCATTGTCTTGCCAAAATGTCCACCCTCATTTCATCTTCATCATCCTGGTAGATGGCAGTAAATTTTGTCCATTCATCTTTTCTTCAATTATATGAAGTTTGCAGTGCCGTATGCCGAAAAACAGCCCCACACCCTGATGTTCCCTCCAAACTCCACTGTTGTTGGTGTTTTGGGGATGATTTGCCTTTCTGACCTCTAAACATGGCGTGTATTATGGCATCCACAGAGTTTGATTTTGGCCTCATCTGACCATAATATATTATCCCAGTATTTCACAGGCTTGTCTAAATGAAATATTGTTGAGCAAACATTAAATGCGCTTGAACATGTTTTTTGTTCAGCAATGGTGTATTGCGTGGTGAGATTGCATACAGGCCTTAGGGACTAAATGCATTACTTATTGTTTTGTTTGAACCAATTGTACCTACTGATTCCAAGTCCTTCTGTAGCTCTCCATAGGTAGTCATTGGCTCTTAAATAACTCTCCTGGTAATTCTTCTCACTTCTTTGTCTAAAATCTTGCAGGGAGTACCTACTCGTGGCCAGTTTATGGAGAAATTATGTTCTTTCTACTTCCGGATTTTGGCCCCAGAGTTCAGTAGCTTAGAAATTCTTCCGTAACCAATGGCATCAGAATATTCTCCAGCTCACTGGTTTTATTTATCATGAGATGTTTATTGTGTGGCACCTTGGTAATGAGACACCTTTTTATAGGCCATCAGTTGAAATAGCTATTATTTTTTACTAAGTGGCAATATTTCTTTCTTGTCACTGATAGATTTCAGCAGCGGCGTACATAGCAGATGTTTTAGTTGGGCCCTTTCCCCCCAATAAAGTAACTAAATAATATTCATCTTAGTCACATAAGAACATATCTCACCTTTATAGTCCTTACAAAGCAATTTTCCTCCTATTGAAGGCCCTAGATTCTTCTTTAATTGCACCCATAAAGCATGATGCCCCACATACACTGCATGATACCCCCACAGTGAATTCCTCCACAGTACCCTCCACAGTACTCTCCATAAACTCAGTATGATGACCCCACTGTACCCATCCCATGAGCCTCAATATATTATAATGCACCCCCAATTGTCCACCATAAAGTATAATGCACTTCCCACAGTCTTCCATATATTGTAATCCACCCCATAGTTCTCCATATATTATAATGCACTCCCCATAATTCTCAATATGTTATAATGCATCATTGCACCCTTATAAAAAAGTTTGTTTAAAAGAACTGAAGTCCTCAGTGGTTGATACCTTTTAATGGCTAACTGAAAAGATGGTAATAATAGCAAGCTTTCGAGACTACTCAGGTCTCTTCATCAGGCTCAATATAACACAAAATCTGAAGAGTCACATATTTATACACAACAGGACATAGAATGGAGCAGTAAAACTCCACGGGCAGCAAATCGCTGCCCGTGATGCACAATATCGCTAATACCCGTCACATGAACTTACCTTCCTAACGACGTCGCTGTGGCCGGCAAACTGCCTCTTTTCTAAGGGGGCGGTTCGTGTGGCGTCACAGCGACGTCACACGGCAGGTGTCCAATAGAAGCGGAGAAGCGGAGATCAGCCGAATGAAAGTCACGCCCACCTCGTTACCAGAGGACGCAGGTACGGTGTTGTTCGTCGTTCCTGGGGTGTCACACATAGAGATGTGTGCTGCCTCAGGAATGACGAACAACCTGCATCCTGCACCATCAACGATATTTCTGATTTGAAC
Source organism: Anomaloglossus baeobatrachus (assembly GCF_048569485.1). Classification (NCBI taxonomy): domain Eukaryota; kingdom Metazoa; phylum Chordata; class Amphibia; order Anura; family Aromobatidae; genus Anomaloglossus; species Anomaloglossus baeobatrachus. The sequence continues at coordinate 582,404,192 of NC_134355.1, forward strand.
GACGTGTCAACCATCAACGATTAGGTGAGTATTTTTGATCGTTAGCGGTTGCTCGTACGTGTGACACGCAATGACGTTGCTAACGAGACCGGATGTGCGTCACGAATTCCTTGAAACCCGACATCTCGTAATGCCTGCTTTACACGCTTCAATAAATCTTTCAATCCGTCGTCGGGGTCAAGTTGTAAGTGACGCACATCTGGCATCGTTCGTGACGTATTTGCATGTGACACCTACGTGCGATCAAGATTGAACGCAAATACGGTGATCGCATACACGTCGTTTATTCCTCATACATTGGACGTTTTGTTGCACGAACCTAGTCAATTGAAACGTGTGACATCCCTCATACGATTTTGGTGTCTGATGCAATGTGCGCAGGTGTGCGCTCTGCACCGCAGCTTAAAAAAGGTCCGCTTCAGAGCGCAGCTGAAAAGCTGCGTTCTGAAGCGCCTCACAATGTCTGTCATTCACTAATCTCTGTCAGTCGGTCACTATCTCTGTCCCTCTCTCTCTGTCCATGTCAGTCTATCCCTCTTACCCCCTCTCTCATACTCACCGATCCCCGATCACCGGCGCGGCACTGCACGGCATTCACACTGCTCCGGCGGCTTTTACTGTTTTGAAAAAGCCGGCCGCCCATTAAACAATCTCGTATTCCCTGCCTACCCCACCCACCGGCGCCTATGATTGGTTACAGTGAGATACGCCCCCCACGCTGAGTGACAGGTGTCACACTGCACCAAATCACAGCAGCCGGTGGGCGTGTCTATACTGTGTAGTGAAATAAATAATTAAATAATTAAAAAAAACGGCGTGTGGTTCCCCCCTAATTTTAAAACCAGCCAGATAAAGCCATACGACTGAAGGCTGGTATTCTCAGGATGGGGAGCTCCTTGTTCTGGGGAGCCCCCCACCCTAACAATATCAGCCAACAGCCGTCCAGAATTGCCGCATACATTATATGCGACAGTTCTGGGACTGTACCCGGCTCTTCCCGATTTGCCCTGGTGCGTTGGCAAATCCGGGTAATAAGGAGTTATTGGCAGCCCATAGCTGCCACTAAATCCTAGATTAATCATGTCAAGCGTCTATGAGATACCTTCCATGATTAATCTGTAAGTTACAGTAAATAAACACACACACCCGACAAAAATCATTTATTAGAAATAAAAAACACAAACATATACCCTGATTAACCACTTTAATCAGCCCCAAAAAGCCCTCCATGTCCGGCGTAATCCAGGATGCTCCAGCGTCGCTTCCAGCGCTGCTGCATGGAGGTGACCGGAGCTGCAGAATACACCGCCGCTCCTGTCACCTACACACAGCAACTGAAGACAGCCGCGCGATCAGCTGAGCTGTCACTGAGGTTACCCGCTGTCACTGGATGCAGCGGTGGATGCAGTGGTGGCCGCGGGTAACCTCAGTGACAGCTCAGCTGATCGCGCTACTCACCTCAGTTGCTGCGTGGAGGTGACCGGAGCGGCGGTGAGTAGCGCGATCAGCTGAGCTGTCACTGAGGTTACCCGCGGCCACCGCTGCATCCACCGCTGCATCCAGTGACAGCGGGTAACCTCAGTGACAGCTCAGCTGATCGCGCGGCTGTCTTCAGTTGCTGTGTGTAGGTGACAGGAGCGGCGGTGTATTCTGCAGCTCCGGTCACCTCCATGCAGCAGCGCTGGAAGCGACACTGGAGCATCCTGGATTACGCCGGACATGGAGGGCTTTTTGGGGCTGATTAAAGTGGTTAACCAGGGTATATGTTTGTGTTTTTTATTTTTAATAAATGATTTTTTCGGGTGTGTGTGTTTATTTACTGTAATTTACAGATTAATCATGGAAGGTGTCTCATAGACGCTTAACATGATTAATCTAGGACTTATTGGCAGCTATGGGCTGCCAATAACTCCTTATTACCCCGATTTGCCAACGCACCAGGGCAAATCGGGAAGAGCCGGGTACAGTCCCAGAACTGTCGCATATAATGTATGCGGCAATTCTGGACGGCTGTTGGCTGATATTGTTAGGCTGGGGGGCTCCCCAGAACGTGGAGCTCCCCATCCTGAGAATACCAGCCTTCAGTCGTATGGCTTTATCTGGCTGGTTTTAAAATTAGGGGGGAACCGCACACCGTTTTTTTAAATTATTTAATTATTTATTTCACTACACAGTATAGACACGCCCACCGGCTGCTGTGATTGGGTGCAGTGTGACACCTGTCACTCAGCGTGGGGGGCGTGTCTCACTGTAACCAATCATAGGCGCCGGTGGGCGGGGTAAGCAGGGAATACGAGATTGTTTAATGGGCGGCCGGCTTTTTCAAAACAGTAAAAGCCGCCGGAGCAGTGTGAACGGCGTGCAGCGGCGGGGATCGGTGAGTATATGAGAGAGGGCTGCTCAATTCAGTTACTCAGGAGTTTAGCGGTCACCGGTGAATCCTTCACAGGTGACCGGTAATCAGGGCGCGACACAGACAGAGCTGCAGCATGACAATGAAGTCGGGTGAGGTTCACCCGAGTTCATTCTGACAGTGCGGCTCTGTCTGTGTCTGCTGTCAGCGGCCATTCACCGCTGCTACATGGCTGTCTGTGGCTGCTGTCAGCGGCCATGTAGCAGAGCTGAATGGCAGATGACATAGTAAAAATGCATCCCTACACATTACACACGCTTGTCAAGTCAATAAATAAAAAAAAAAAGGGTGCCCAATGCATACGTCACAGAACACATGATCTAAAGGATCGCACACAAAATTGATCTATTTAACATAGACTACTAACGCTCGTGTGACAGCAAATGAACGACCTACGTGCAATCTCATATGCATATGCATTCAATCGCATATGTGACCTGGGCGTGTCACATCGCATACGAGATCGCACACCTAATTGTAAGGTGTAAAACAGGCTTTAGCGATGTCGTTGCGTGTAAAGCCCCCTTTAGTGCATCACATTAGATGCGCCAATTCTGGCACTTTGCCCCAGCTCTTCCTGATTGCCACGGTGAGGTGGCAATCAGGGTAATATTTTGGGGGGTTGATGTCAGTTGTCAATTATCAGCTGGCATCATGCCCAATGATTACTAATGTCAGACACCCCTATTACTAATCCAGTAATTGTAAAGTTAATTAAACACACACACACACACACACTGGAAAAATTGTTCGAATAAAGGCTCGCTCACACCATCACTCATTCGTTCCCCAATGTATTAAGAAAAAACCCCAACTTAGTCCATTTTGTAGTATCCCCACAACATCCCCAGAATTCGTACTCCAACCAATGGAGCCTCTTTCAGAGACCAAGGCTTCATAGGTCATTCCCAGTCAGTGACAAACCCGGAATTTCTCACCCACGGTGATGTCACTGAGTTACTGACGTCACTGCATGTGAGAAATTTCGGGTCTGGCACAGACGGGAAGTGACCCATTAACCCTTGTTCTGAGAACAAGACTCCATCGGTTGGAGTACGGATTTGGGTAACATCATAGGACCACTACACAATCGATTAAGTCAAATTTTTGTGTTTTTTTTCTCTTTAACCCCTTCATGACCTTTGATATATATATGTCCTAGGTCGTAGCTCCCTGGCAACTGTGGGCTCCGGCGGCGAGCCCGCTGTAATCCGCACATGTCTGCTGATCCAGTCAGCAGATGTGCGGCTAACAGGCCCGGCACCTGCTTACCACTTAGAAGATTGCGCTATCAAAATCTGACAGCGTTATTTAAATTGCCGCGATTACGGGGTGCCAATGTGTTGGCATAGTAGCGTGGGGTCATCTAATGACACCTGATACTAGCATGCCATATTTCCTGTGAGAGTCGACAGAGCACCGGCAGTCACAAAGACACTGTATTTCTGCTGATGAGAGTAATGCAGCTCTCATCAGCAGAAATGCACAAGCGATCAGACCGTGCAGTGTTAAAGTCCCCTAGGGGGTCTAGTAAAATCAATACAAAAAAAGTTTTAATAAACATGAAAAAATAAATAAAATAAAAATAAACGTTCAAATCACCCCGTTGAAAATAAAACAATAATAAATTTAACAAATACACATATTTGGTATCACCGCATTCATAAACACCCGATCTATCAAAATATAAAATCAATTAATCTGATTGGTACACAGCATAGGGAGAAAAAAATTCTAAATGCCAAAATTATGATTTTTGTTACCACACCATTTTTTTAAAATGCACTAACAAGCGATCAAAATGTAGCATCTGCACAAAAATGGAATAATTAAAAATATCAGCTGAAGACAAATGAGCCAAGATCCTGAAAAATGAGAACTCAATAGGTTTCGGAAAATGGTGACAAAAGTGAAATTCTTTTTATGGACAAACTTCTGAAATTTTTTTATCCCCTTACATAAAAGTAAGAGTATACATGTTTGGTATCTACAAACTCATAGCAACCTGAGGCATCATACTGACACATTAGTTTTACCATATACTGAACATGGTGAATAAAAGATGCCAAAACACACTCTGCAATTGCACTTTTTTTGCAATTTCACCGAACTTGGATTTTTTTCCCCATTTTCCTATACACTATTTGGTAAAACCATTGTTTTTTTTTCAAAAGTGCAACTTGTCCCGGAAAAAACAAGTCTTCATAATGCAATATTGATAGAAAAATAAAACATTTTTTCGAAAATGAAAAATCACCAGGGATGAAGGGGTTTAATACTTGGTTAGTAATAGGGGTGTCTGATAGACGCCAATCTATTACTAACCTCTAGCCTTGATGCAAGCTGACAATTCACAACTGACGTGAATCCCCCAAATTTTACCCTGATTGCCATTGCACCAGGGCAATTGTGAAGAGTCGGGGCGAAGTGCCAGAATTGGTGCAATAGATGTCCCAACTCTGAGACGGCAGGGGGCTGCTATTTTTAGGTCGGGAAGGGCCAAATAACCATGGGTCTTCCTAGCCTGATAATACCAGCCTGCAGCTGTTTGTTTTATCTTGGCTGATGATCAAAAGTTGGGGGGGACCGCATGCTGTTTGTGTAAATTATTTATTAAATTATATTTACTTATTAACTTACACCAGGCTAAAAACACCCTTCATTGCCACATGAAAGACACTAAAGGGTACAAGTATAAAACCCTGCCTATATGCCTGTACTAATCTAACCTGTCCCTCCTATGTTAACTCTTCCTGAACTGCACTGTGCTGAGCATCATGCTACTGGGTCTTATATAAAACTCAAAAAAAGCACCCCGACGCTGTTGTTGTTCACAGATGTCACCAACAAATCTGAGCTCGAGCCACTTTGCAGAGAATGTGCAAAAATTTCAGCCTGCAGATGTGCAACGCTGTTACAGACATACAGCAAAGACTTGCAGCAGCAATTCAATGAAAAAGTTGTCCTACAAAGTATTGACACTGGGGGGCTGAATATTAATGTACATTACAATTTTCAGTTTTATATTTTTAAAATATTTTTAAAACCATGGATCATTTCCTTTACACTTCACAAATACTTGTTACGTACTGTAGGTGTATAACATAAAATCTAATTAAAATATATTTAAGTTTGTAAATGTAACAAAAAAATGTCGGAAAATTTCACAGTTTGAATACCTTTTCAACGCACTGTAAATCATGCATTTTACTCTTTGTATTGCAAAAGGTTAAATCCATGATAACATCCACACAATAAATTGACATGCTGCACATTTCAAATCCGCACTGAGGGTCAATTTACTCCGAATATTCTGCAGTGTTCTTATAGCTTCCCGGCAATAAATAATAATAATAATAATAATATGACGTATATTCAGCGTCAGGCTGGCTACCGGAGGAATCTCCAGTAATGCCAGGCCTGGATTCAGTTACCTGCATTGCACTCTGGAGCTCTCACCTGAGCTCTGGCGTGCTGCCGAGACTGTACCGCGATCACCGAGTGATTGATTCCCCTGCGATTGCGGTTCAGTTCATGTCAGCTGCAGAGAGGCCGGGGTGATCTCCAGAGTTCAGGTGAGAGCACCGGAGATCAGCCCGGCCTATCTGCAGCTGACATGAACTGAACCGCAATCGCCGGGGAATCAATCCCTCGGCGCTCGCGGTACAGTCTCGGCTGCACTCTGGAGCTCAGGTGAGAGCTCCGGAGTGCAATGCAGGTACCTGAATCCAGGCTGGCATTATTTGAGATAACTCTGGTAGCCAGTCTGACGCTGCGTATATTTATGTCATATCTTGTGTCTCTTGATTTGATGTGGGCTCGCACACAGAGCCCGCATCTTTCCCTGCAATTGTCAGCTGATCTGATCAGCCTACATGTGCCGCCAACAGCTGCAGGTGGATCAGTGATCCGCCCACTAATGCTAACCAATTAAAGCCTGCATGCGGTTCCTCTTCTTTTGATACTTGGCCAAGATAAGCGTAAGGCTGGGGCTGTAGCCGGGGGCTTTATCTATGCTGGGTACCAGAATACCGGGGAGACCCTGCTCCAATTGTATTTTTTTTATACCACGATACTGATGATAGGGGCATGATCACATGATAGGGTTAGGGGCGTGTTCTAAATGACGTCTGACGTTTCCAGCCAGAATAAATATTCTTTTTCTAACTCCACATGGTCATAGAGTTGTTTATAATAGAAGCGAGGGTCTGGGGGTAAGACCCCCACATGGAGGGAGTGGATGGGGCGCGAAGCCCCCTTTGCATGGTTATGGTGGACGATAGGAAATATCACCACGCCCACTAACCAAGCCAGTCACGTCCACTAACCTGGATGGAGCCCATACATTTTAGGCTCACTATAGATGCTAGAGTGTATGGGATCCTTTACACTGCTTTCCTCGCCCACTGGCTGTCCTGGAGAGTGTGATTGGATGCAGTCAGCTGACATGCTGACACTCAGGGTGGGGGTGCATCTAACTGAGCATCTGACTGTAATTAGCTGCACACCAAATTTAGGGACATATGAATAAGCATAACTGCTCTATGATACATAAAGAATCAAAAATACAATTAGCCATATGAAAAAATTGAAAATATGACATTGCATGACTGCTGAGGATTATTTGAGAAAAAAAAGAGATATTTTGCTAATGTATTGATCAATTCATTACTGGCCCATAAATACGAGATTACCATGAAGTGGTTATCGGGCAGTAATGAATTGATCAATATATTAGCAAAATATGTCTTTTTTTTTCAAATAATCCTCAGCAGTCATGATTTTTTTTAAAAGAGAGCAGGCGGGGCCCGTTTTTTTGCAAGTCTGCCCAGCTATAGTTACAAGGTCATCTACATTTCTGGTATTCCATGCGTCAAGTGTGTATGTACTCTTAGGATTCCTTCACACTTTTCAGTTTTTATTTTTCACTCGTCCATTTTTTTGCTATGAATTTTATCCTAATATAGAAGGCTATGGGAAAAAATACATAAATAAACAGGAACTCCATATCTGTAGCATGCGGAATTCAACAATATTCTATAAACATTCAAAATGCACAAAGTCAACAAAAAAGAACCACAATAAACTGATTGTTATTAATGTGTTTCATACTTTCTTATTGACTTTCATCCAACATAAACATGACATCTGGCTGCAGAATTTTGCCACAAAAAAGCAAATAAAAAGGCTGCAAAAAAAACCCCAAAAAGTTAATCACATTACAATAAGTTGACTTTAACTGGTACCAAAGGTCTAGAAATCCAGCCAAGAACATTTGATCTGGAATATAAAAAATTGTCTCTATTTTTGCCTCTAAGCTCTTTTACGAGTTTTGACTTAACCCCTTTTATATGACTTGTTACCCCTTCCCCCCAAAAAACAACTCAATAAAAATATTGTAAAAAAAAAAAGTTGCACATTTTGCAAAATAGCGAATATGCAACAGATAAGAAAAGTACATAAAATCTTTATGTAGCAGGACTGGAGTACATTTGTGAGAAATTTTCGAGACTTGTAGAAAAGTCACAAGTGATGAATGGGAAGAAAACTCTGCTCACAAAGGCAAACATAAAAACCAGGCACAAATGGAAAGCAGAAAATGCTGCAGAAAATGGGTTCGAAATACTTTAGAAAACAGGCTCGAATGCAATTCTGAATTTGGTCCCAAATCTTCATTGAAATGGAATCTGTCACCACATTTTTGCCACCTAATCTGAGAGCAGCATAACTAAGATGCAGAGATCCTGATTCCAGTGATGTGTCACAGATCACTTTGTGTAGTTTTGATAAAGTCACTGTTTTATCAGCAGGAGATTATCACTAGAGGACTAGTAAACCTGCTGCCATGTAGTCCTCCATATTCAGGAACTCTTTTTAACCCTGCCCCATCACTGATTGGCAGCTTTCTGCATATGCACAGTGAACACAGAAATTATACAGGGTTATATATAGCTCAGTATTCAGAGAACTAGTAGAAATGGAGCAGATATTTTATTAAAACTGTAGCAAAGAGTCCAGTAAGTGACACATCATTGGAATCAAGGCCTCTGACCCTACATCCTGCTTCTATCAAATGGGGTAGAAAAAACTGTTAGCAGTTTCCTTTTAAAGAGAATCAGTCACAAGGTTTTTGCCATCTAATCTTAGATCAGCATAATGTAGGGGCAGAGACCTTGATCCCAGCAATGTGTCACTTATTGGGCTGCTCTGTGAAGTTTGATAAAATCACTGATTAATCAGCAGTAGATTATCATTGCAGGACTTCTTGGTGTGCTTCCAGGTAGTCCAATATATTCAAGAGCTCTGTATAACTGCTAGATCTGCAGGAGAGAAATAAATGACAGCAAACAGTTCAGTAAGTGACACCTTTCTGGAATCAGGGTTTCTGTCTCTACATTATGCTGCTTGCAGATGGGGGAGCAAAAACCTGGTGACAGATTCCCTTTAATTAACATAACCCCTATATGTATGTACGTCCTTGGTCATATCGTCGTAATCACAATCTGATTTGAACAGCAGACATGTGGGGCTAACAGGCGCGGGTAGATCCACGATCCAGGATCCACCAGCGCCTGCTTGCCACTTTAATCGCACTGTCAAAATGTGACAGTGCAATTTAAATGGCCACAGTAGGTCACGCTATTCCCTGCCGCCATCGAAGGCCCCGAGACTTATTTTGGGGAGCCGATGGTTGCCATGGTAGCGACGGGTCATCTGATGACTTTGAGACTGTTGATCTATAAAGTCCCTTAGGGGGAACTAGTAAAATAAATAAAAAATGTAAAAAAAAAGTTTTAAAAAATATAAAAAAAAATAAAAAAGTTCAAATCACCCCACATTCTCCCTATTGAAAATAAAATAGTTAAAAAAAAATGTGCCGCCCATGTGCCAGCAGCTGGCACTGCTCGGATCCGGGCCTTCAGGGGTGATGGCTCAAGGGTCTCCGGACCCGGGGGTCTTGCGAACATGCCGAATAAATGGGGGGGACGTAGATGTACGGGCTAGGCCGTAGTGAGTTTGTGACGCCACCCACGGTGTGTGGTGATGTGGGACACCACCGCTGCTGTTACGGGGCACCCGGGGGAGATGTTGTGCAGCAAGTTGTTAACCCCTCCGTGGGCAGGGATTGGGGCCCCGGGACCCGGTTGGTGCGTGCAAGGGATGGCAGACCTAAGGAGCCGTGCCCGCAGACGCTGGCCCGTGGGATCTATGGGCCCTGGCGGTGACCTCTTATCCCTAATCGGTGGGCTGTTGTCTTCTATGAGGGACTTTGGGTGGGACAGAACCTCTAGTCCTGGCCTCAATCGGTTAATTAACCAGTTCCACTTGTTTCTGGTCCTGGCTTCAGGGTCCGAGTACCCTCATTTGTGCTACGGTTTCCGGGTCGATTCCCTGTGTCGGTACTGGCAGGCTACAACCCTGTCCCAGTCCACCACGGTTCGTCTTCCCATGTCCTGCTGATGGAGACCACCGTCTGCCTCCTAGCCAGTGGCACCAGGGCTCCTACCCTGGTACCGTTCAACTTGGACTTCACTGCTGGAGCTACCCCTAGCTCCAGCCCACACTCCTCTCCAATCTGAACTTCAGACTAATCTGGACTTGACTGACTGTTTTTCCCGCCCTGGGCAGTCTAGACCCCTGGGTGGGCGTGCCTCAACTGCCTGGTCACGCCCACTGGTGTGTCTATCTTTCCCTAAGGGGGGGTGACTAGGGTTTTCTGGTTGGCTGTGTGTTTCCTAATGAGGGAAGGTGTTATGCAGGGGCCTATTTGTGACTACCTGGTTTTGCCAGGGCGTCACAAAAACATACATACCTTTGGTATCGCTGCATTCAGAAATGCCTGACCTATTAAAATATAAAATCAATGAATCAGATCGGTACACAGCGTGGCAAGAAAAAATTTCTAATCACCAAAATTACGTTTTTTGGTCGCCACAACATTTTTTTAAAATGCAATAACGAGTGATCAAAACTTAGCATCCACACAATAATGGAATAATTAAAAACGTCAGCTCAAGACACAAAAATAAGCCATCACTGAGCCCCAGATCCCGAAAAATGAGAACGCTACAGGTCTCGGAAAATGGTGCCAAAAGCGGAATTCTTTTTTTGGACAAACTTCTGAAATTTTTTAACCCATTACATAAAAGTAAAAGTATACACGTTTTGTATCTTCAAACTCATACTGACCTGAGGCATCACACCCACACATCAGTTTTACCATATAGTGAACAGAGTGAAAACATTATCCCAAAAACAACCATGCAAGTGCACGTTTTTTTTGCAATTTCACCGCACTTTGATATTTTTTTTTTACCATTTTCCTGTACAGTATATGGTAAAACTAATGGTTTCATTCAAAAGGATAACTCATCCCACAAAAAATAAGCCCTCGTATGACAAGACTGACGGAAAAATAAAAAGTTACGGCTCTTGTGACGCCCTTGCCTATCAGGTAGCACACCGATGGGATAGGACTTTCCCTATCTAGGTCCAAAGAAATCCTACACGTGAACCCTGAGAGCAAGCTCACTCCGTAAGCCATGCAGGTGAGCGGGACCCAAGGAGTTTTATACCCGAGGGTCCAAACAGAGACAAAGGTGCCAAGAACAGGGCCACAGGCTAACAGCGACACTAGCTACAAGCTCCCTACAAGCTGCAGTGGTGCTCAGAATTCTGGTTTACAAGCTGTCTATGTTGTTATTCCTGGACTGAGTGAGTACACTGAAAACCCCTGTTCCTATCTCCCACAGCACCCAAACGCCAACCATCCAACGGGCCCCGGGACACAAACCCCCTACCCACGGAGGGGTTAAACATCAGGCTGCCACACCACCGTCACCGGGCTTCCCAACGGCAGCGGTGGTCCTTAACATTACCACGCACCGTGGGTGGCGTCACGAACTTTCTATCTCCCTTGTACATATCCCCCTTTTTCTTTTAATTTGAGTGTCCGCGCGGACCCCCCAGGTCCGGAGACCCCTGGAGCCACCGCGGCTTCGGATCCGATTGGCTCGGCCGCTGACGTGGGGGTGGTACACCTCGGAAAAACTGGTGTCACGAAAAGGATACGAGCAGGACCCAATTACCTGGGTGATGTGCACCTTGAAAGCCGAAGACCGCGAGTCAAGATTCTGTTTCCCGCCAATTCCGTTATTTTCCGCCATTTTTTCGTGCCAAAACCCCATTTTCTCCGAGAAAGCGCGCAAAGTCTTAGCCCTGCCCCTCGTCTTCCTAGTGAGGCTGGAACCAGAAGTTCCCAGAGGGCCACGGTCAGCAAGAGAATGCAGCGAAAAGACCGAGGGGGCGCGCAAAGCTGTCGGCGCCAGGCAATGGAAGCACGGCGGCGCTGCCTCCACCCGACCAGGGGGAGTCTGTGACAACGTTCCTGGAAGACGCAATGGCAAGATGGCGGAGCGAGACTGGTCCCCAGAGTGTGCTGTCACTGGGACCGCAACATGGATAGAGGAGGAAACAGAGCAGCTAACCCGGAGGATGCGGACGCAATTCCTCTACATTCTGAACCACTGGAGGGAAGAGATGAGGAGCCTGGCAGTGGCGGTGCAAGCTTGTGAGATTGAAATCCCACGTGAAGAGAGGGTAAGTGGTTACCCAGTCCCTGCTGATTGCACAAATCCGGCCAAAGAGGCTGAGGGATCCGGACCGTCACCGCACGCGGTGAGCACTCCATTAACGACTACCCCGTCCTCGGCGGACGCCGAGCTGCCCCCACCAACCCTGGCAGCGGAACCTTCAACTTGTTTATCAGAGTCCCCAGCTACAGAGATCCAGAACAAGGCCCTCATTCCAGCCACGGCAGCGGTCACCCAGACACCGGCGAGACCATACCCGGCCGCATCACCGGGCCCGTCCTCAGAGGCGGAACACCCGGGCCCTGCAACAACGGTAGCGGAACCAAGATGTCTACCTGTTCCGTTACCGCGCGGCATCCCGATGCCTGTTGGGACCGCCAGAGTTCAAATAAAGCCAGAGCCAGATAGGGAGCGGAGGCCGGACGCTGATGTCCCCTACTGGGAACGACAACCACACCAGCAACAGATTATGCCAGTGATGACCACGCAAGAGCGACAACAGCAGGAGATGCTTGCCCGAACCTGGAAGGAAAAAGAGTACCTGAGAAAGGCCACCTTCCGTGTCCGTGGGCCGCAGAACATAGGGTACGTCCGGCGGTTTAACCCTGAGAAAGGATGAGGTTTCTTATGGGAAGTAGATCTCTCTGAAGAAGTGTTCATCACCTGCCGAGATGTTGAGCAGCATCTCCCCAGTGGTCACCCAGGTCATAACCTGGAGGCCGGAGAAGTAGTCAGCTTCACCCGCCATTGGGGTGAACGGGGCTAGTACGCCCTAGATGTGAAGCGGTTCGCTATAGTCGATGAGCGAGTAGTACCAGCCACCGCTGTTGATTACCTGCCTCCCAGTGCATGTGAATAAGAAAAATGTTACAGTACCAGTAGTTGCGATGCCATAGAATTGTTAGGTATCGGTGTTTTCGTTTGTTATTTTCCATAGTTTATTATTTTTCATATAGAAAATGTTAGTGAATAAGTGCCTAATCAACCAGTTTTAATGAAAGAGTGAAAACTTCCTGATTTACAAGTAAAATTGCTAAAAGTGTACAACTGGTACATGGACTCCGTTAAAAAGTTTTAAATATATTGAGTAAAAATGGACCACTGTCACAGGACTGGCATGACCAACACAAACTTGTGTCTTGTATAATAGTTGCACCTCCTGTGCCAACCAGAGTCGTCTAAAATACATACGGGACCATAATCCGGTCAAGGACCCACCTTAGGTTTCTAGGGGGGAACAGGTTGTTTGGGTGGCGGGTTGTTGGGATCCGGGACGTTGGAACTGGACTGTTGCAGGAAGGGGCTGCAACGGAGTAGGTTTAGCCTCCGTTACCATAAAAATCGGTAGCGTCCCACGCTTCACAAAATTTTAGTAACGTTTAAGTGCATTGCCTCCCCTGTGTGGGATGGACCCGTTAATAAAAATGTGTTAATCTTTATATTTTTCCTTTTTACAGTTAAAAGAAAAATAAACCTCTGGTGTCCTGTAGCTCGCGGACGAGCTATGTTTAACCAAGGGGGCATTTTACGCCCTGGCCTATCAGGTCGTCACAGGCTATTGTGCAATCTGCCCTTCTGCACAGTATCCACCCACCTTGGTTACGGATCCTGGTCCTTTGGTGTTGATAACAGCTTAACCAATCAAAATCCTAGGAACACGTTACACTTTATCCACCAGACACACCATTGGGGGGCCTGAAGGGAATAGGGCCGCCCACATGGTGGGGTTGGTGAGGGGAAATTGAGAAAAGTGACAGTTGAACTAGAGTTGAGCTGGAGTTGAGCTGAAGTGGCGCTGAAGTGAAGTTGAGGAGAGGAGGAGGAAGTGACACTCGTGTGGAGAGATCACAGGAGGAGCAGGGCTCTGAGTCCTGAGTACTAGGAGGCAGACTTTGGTCTGGACCTGGTAGGAGCTGGAACCTCGGTCGCAGGGGATAGTGTCAGGGGCACGGATAGCCGAGGAGGGCAGCCGGCGGCCTTGAACTGTCACCGGGCAGGGGCCAGGGCACGACAGGGTACGAGGACCCTAGGCCGGAAAGTAGCTTCACGTGTTCCGGTAATTTACCGGACGGGGGTGAAGACTTCAAGATTCATCCCCAACCCGCTCCAAAATCGGGGTACTAGTGCACCGATGGGATAGGACTTTACCAATACAGTCCAAAGAAATCCTATGCGTGAACCCTGAGAGCAAGCTCACTCCATTAGCCATACGGGTGAGCGGGACCCGAGGAGTTTTATACCCAAGGGTCCAAACAGAGACAAAGGTGCCAAGGACAGGGCCACAGGTTAACAGCGACACCAAGGACACGGACCCAAGCGTGCTCCCTACAAGTTGCAGTGGTGCTCAGAATTATGGTTTACAAGCTGTCGGTGTTGTTATTCCTGGACTGAGTGAGTACACTGAAAACCCCTGTTCCTATCTCCCACGGCACCCAAACGCCAACCATCCAACGGGCCCCGGGACACAAACCCTCTACCCATGGAGGGGTTAAACATCAGGCTGCCACACCACTGTCACCGGGCTCCCCAATGGCAGCGGTGATCCCTCACATTACCACGCACCATGGGTGGCGTCACAAGCTTTCTATCTCCCTTGTACATATCCCCCCTCTTCTTTTAATTCGAGTGTTCGCACTCCGCACGGACCCCCCGGATCCAGAGACCCCTCCATCCACCGCGGCTCCGGATCCGAGCGGCTCGCTCGCTGACATGGGGGCAGTACACTCTCATAAGAAGGGGAGCAAAAAACTAAAACGAAAAATGGAAAATCACCTGGACTTTCTGCATTTTCAAAATTTCCAGAAGGGAATAGTTACTTTCCCTTCAGCAGATCTGGGATTAACAAAGGTTTCTGTGCTACTTTCCAGAAAGGCTGGTATGCCTTGCAATTTCTGTGGTTTGTTTTTGGCTCTGAAATATATGTCGAAATGGTTTCTCTCAACCTCAGACTTAAAGTCCTGCCATTAACAAGGTACTATTGGTAATTTTTGGCTTCAGTCTTGGCACACTTGGCACAACTCTTTTCACGGCACTATAATAATGATGTGTACAAGTCTTCTGCACAAAAATGTAGTGCCATCATGTATTTCTTCACTTTTACGGGTTGTGGTCTGGCGTCTCTGACTGTATTCGCTTCCCCTATGCTGCTGATAAATTGGTAGCACGTAATCGTTCTCAGAAAAAACCTGATTTTTTTTTATAGTGGAAGTATATCTGCTGCCACCATTCCAAAAAAACAAAACAATGACATGCCATCGGATGACGTCACGCACAGGTTTTCACTATGTGGCAACAAATGGCGCGTAAAACCCTTATAATAAGGAATTGCAGGGATTACAGTATTTTTCGGATTATAAAACACATTTTTCCTCCTAAACATTTGGGAGGAAAATGAGGGGTGCGTCTTATAATCTGAATGTTGCTTACCGGGAGGTGGTGGTGAGGGGTAGAAGGAGGCAGGAGCAATGCTGCCGGTGCTGTGCTGCGGTGGCTGTTCTGGAGCTGCATGCGCTGTGCTGCGGTGGCTTTGCAGGTGGCTGCAGGCGCTGTGCTGCGGTGGCTGTTCTGGGGCTGCGTGCGCTGTGCTGCGGTAGCTGTGCGAGCTCCCTGAAATTGTGAGCGGGGCGGACTTCAAATAATGGCTCCTGTGGTCGGCACGTGTGCAGATGGTGCTCTCGGCTCAAGGTCACATCTGTGCATGTGCTGCCTCTGGCAACAGACTTCAGGAAAATGGCGCCTGAGCAGATGAGATCTTGGCTTATCATTGAGCCGATAGCTCAATCTGCACATGCGCCGACTGTAGCTGCACACACACCATTTCTTTAAAGCCCACACTGCTGACAGTTTCTGGGGACCCCGCTCCCCCCAGTAAGACACAATCGGTTTATAAGAAGGAACCCATTTTTTTCACCTTTCATTTCTCTAAATTTGGGGTGCGTCTTATAATTTGGTGCGCCTTATAAACCGAAATATTGGGTACATGTTCCACCATGCAAGCTTTTTAGTTCAATACTTCGTACCCTGTTATCAGCCAATCTGACTCCTTCCGTATATTCTACCTCTGCTTTCAGCATTTTGTCTTCAGCTCTGTGAAGCTTTAGATAACAGCGGACATCAAGCAACGTTGCACTCACATAAGGGCTCATTCACACGTCCTTTTTTTTGTGTATGATTGCTATCTGTGTTAGCACTTGTGTCCATAATCGTTCATTTATCTGTGATTTTTTGCTGAATGAACATTCCGCGCAAATCACAGAGATTTGTCCTATCTTGATCCAAGTTTTGGATTAAAAATTTTTGAAAATGGGAATATTTACAGGGGATTTGAATAATGTTCACACGTGACGCCACTTTTGCGGCTATGTTGATGGAGCTGCCTCTGCACAATGTTTACTACTGGGGCTGGTGTTAATGGCAGCCTGGATGTTAGGCCTTCCGCAAGCAGGGCCAGGCCCCAGAGGATAGGTGATGTAACTAGTGTTGAAAGAAGGTAGGCCACAACGGGAGTTTCAGTGTAACTGGTTCTTTTTACTCACTGCAAACTGGTAACTGGTCACCCGAGGCTGGCTGGTCTTAACCGCAGGTCCCCTTTGTCCCAGTGCCGGTTTAGTGACCTGGTGGCTTCTTTCCCTGCACCTGTCTTTGGTTGGTGGGTCCCCGGGGCATAGAGCATCTGGGGGTCCCCTCCTGGTTGTCTTCTTAAGCAGTCCGTATGACGGTAGTGTGAACCCTGTGTGGGTGGAGTCTCTGGTCTTGTCCCCGGTTCTCCCTTTGCTATTGAGTCTCAAACTTCTAGGTCAGTGAGGTACTTGATGATCCCCTAACTGTGTAGATTTTATCAGATATGCCTGAAGCTTTTGCCTGACCTAGGATTCTGTACCCCATTGGTGCGTAGTTCCGGGAGTACTCCACCGTACTCCACCGGCAACTAACCGCCTGGGCCCTCAGGTCACTGTTCACTCCTGTCAGTCTGTCTGCTCACTTTCACTGTCAGACTCTTTCACTGTCTCCTCACACCTCCTCACTCTTCACTGTCTGACTGTCCACTGTTTGCCCCTCCCACCTGGTTGTCTAGTGGACTGTCTGGCTCCACCTCTAGGCTGCCATCCATTGGTCCAACCCTAGCCTTATACCATTCTAGAGAGATTATCTGGAGTGTTTGTGTGTTACCGGCACTAGTCTTCTGGGTCCCTAGGGGGTAGGCCCTGCATCCTGGTGGGGATGCAGTACCTTGTAGCTCCCTGATGGCTTCAGGGGCGCTACATTTTCCCTTGGTTAATTCCAGCACGTCCTCGGGCTGCAAGTGATACAGGTCACACTTTTTATTTTACACAGGTAAACATTTAAACATTAACATCAACAGTCTTCCCACGCAGGGGAGGTCCAGGGTTTAACGTTGCATAAACTGGAGTACCCCTCCCAGCACCCACCACCCAAAGGTCCTGGTCCCAGAACCCTCTCGGAGGAAGGTCACCGGTCTCTTTGGTGACCAGGTCTCGGCCTACTCTACCGCAGACCTTTTTTCTAATCTTCTCCTTGGTGGCGGTGTTTAACAGGGTCCACTGGTTAGATTGTACTCTGGTGATGCACAACTGGTGCAACTTTTTACATGTTAAAGTTTTTGGCTGCTGCCAGTCCTGCAACCTGGATCTATTTATATCAAACTGGTAAATGCAACATTTTAACTTTTTCTTCTTCTTCTTGTCCATTTTTCAAAACATTCAAAAATAGTCAGGTTAAATCAAAAGTCAACATTTTCAGCAAATAACATTAACTGGAACAGTTAAACAAACAACTGTTAGCGCAACAGGTCATAGCTACCAGGGTGTTGGAAAGGGGCCATGTGGTTCACTTGGCTTCCTGGGATCAGCACTCACAGTCTGGGTACACAAGTCCCATGCACCTACACTGCCTCCTGGGGGCAGCTGGGGACCTGGTGCTGAAATGAGAGCAGGGGCTGGCTTCTCTGCAAGAACCTCCACTGGCACATAAGGCTGCATCTGGGCACCAATCTCATGCCAGATTGGGAATGGGACCACAGCGGGGTCATACACAGGTAGGAGCAGTTCTGGGTGCTTATTAGTAATCCCTGCCTAACCGTATTTCTAAAGATCCTTTATGATATGCTAATGAGCACATGGACTAGTCACAAGGCCCTCTTAGCATGTTAGCACACCCACAGGGGTGTGCTAACATGTTATTCAATGCAGTATCACCAGCAGTGTACTTGTGTGTCCACCATTACCACTGATCTGAATGCCGGGCACTTCCGGTCATCTACACTATGAAGCTGGGTGTACGTGTGACGGGTTCAGAGAGGTCTAGTGCGTATGACCAGAAGTGCCAGGACTTCGGATCAGAGTTAACAGTGGACACAAGTACGCGTATCACCACTGGTGATGCTGCATTGAACAGCATGTTAGCACGCCCCTGTGGAGTGCTAAGAGGGCGGAATGAATGCTGGAACTAACGCACTAGTCCCCTCGCTCATTAGCATATAATAAAGGATCTTTAGAAATACTTTTTCTAAAGATCTCTTCATGTATGCTAGTGAATACTGGGAAAGTTAGGCAGGGATTAGCAATATGCACTCAGAACTGCTTGTGGTTCTGGGTGCATATTGCACCTGACAGGTTCCCTTTAAGGAGGGCACAGGAGCACACTCATTAATATCAATGGCTCCATCAGGTGTTCTGCCTAAATCCCTTTTTTAAGGCTACAGATGGAAGTAAAGATGGAGCCTCTAATGTGTGGACTATTCACAATGTGAACATTCCCTTAGGCAATGTCAGACTGGGGTGCTAAGGGCCTACCAGTAACAATGACCCTAAGGGGTACTTTGCATGTTGCAACATCACTAGCCAATGATAGCGATGCCGATCGCGATAGTACCTGCCCCCGTCGCACATGCAATATCTTGTGATAGCTGCCATAGTGAACATTATCGCTAAGGCAGCTTCAAACGCACTTACCTGGCCTGCGACTTCGCTCTGGCCTTTGACCCGCCTCCTTCCTAAGGGGGCGGGTCGTGCGGCGTCATAGCGATGTCACACGGTAGTTGGCCAATGGAAGCAGAGGGGCGGAGCTGAGCGGGACGTAAACATCCCGCCCACCTCCTTCCTTCTGCATAGCTGGTGGACGCAGGTAGGAGATGTTCCTCGCTCCTGCGACTTCACACACAGCGATGTGTGCTGCCACAGGAACGAGAAACAACATCGTACCGACATTATGGAAATGACCGACGCTACACAGATCACCGATTTACGACACTTTTGCGATCGTTTATTGGCACATCTAGGCTTTACACCTTGCGACATCGTTACTGGCGCCGGAGGTGCGTCACTTTCGATTTGACCCCGACGATATCGCAGTAGCGATGTCGCAACGTGCAAAGTACCCCTTAGAGCCCAATGTTTACTTGCAAATATTACATTACCTTCATTCACAATTTTACGTCTGCGTCTATATATTAATAAACTGAGTACTTTGTTATGATGAGATGTTGCCTTTATTTGTAAATATGAATCAAGTGATTTGTGCCAACTACTGCTCATATTGGGAATCCACTCCTGCAGAGTGGCCCACCAGGGAATTCTCCTGTTCTCCTGTGGGCCAGTCCGAGTCTGCCATCAGGAGTTTTGCCTAGTTAACTGGGTGATGTTTCCACTTATGCAACTGAAACAAAAAAGCACAATAAGCGAACGCTTACATAATGATATTTTTTTTAATTATTTTTTTCTTCTTCAATCTGTGCATCTTCCTGTTCCCAGCCATACTGGTTGTCATTTATCCATAGGCAACTAAAAACATATACAGTATATAGTAATAATTTTGATTTATTTTTTATTTTTACACTTTTAGGGGAATATTTTCTGCCCTCGCACATATTTTTCCTCTCTTTTCCCCTTTCCTCAGCCCTCGCTCCATTGTAGGCCATCACTCACTCCTCTCCTCTGCCGTTTTTTGCCGTTTAGTTATATAAGCTTTGGAAGTTTTTAAATCATTGCCGTGGAAACCCTCAAATGTTTTCACTGTGTAATCCCAAATATGAGCGAGGCGGGAGGCGAGGGGGGAACTGTAATGGGAGAGAGGAAATTCTAAGAAAATGAAATAAGACAGGAAGAGAAAAAATTGAGCAGCCAGATGACTGGAAAATAAGTTCCAGCTTTCTCTGTGGGTTCATTATACAAGGATTTGCCTCCCTGCAGCTCGCAAGAGTTTCTGCTTCTCCAGTCAAAGCTGTAACTTCTTAGTTTATGAGCAAAATCTCTTATTCAAAATAATAACGATACATGGGGTTCCTTTAAAAATGCCATAAACTCCTGCAACTGGTTTACTATACTCCCTGCAAGTCCTTAAATCCAGCCCCACACACAAGCCATACAGTGGCCTTCTCAACCTGGTCAACCCCCTGTTCCATGGTCAGTTCGCACAACTATCCATGCATTAGTACTTACCGTAAATGTAGAACATTTAGGATAAGTACCAATGTTTGGATAGTTGTTACCTTGTTCTCCACAGTTGTTACCCTGTTTTCCATAGTTGTTACCCCATTCTCCATAGTTGTAACTTTGTTCTCCATAGTTGTTACCTTGTTCTCCATAGTTGTTACCCAATTCTCCATAGTTGTAACTTTGTTCTCCATAGTTGTTACCTTGTTCTCCATAGTTGTTACCCTGTTCTCCATAGTTGTTATAGTTGTTACCTTGTTCTCCATAGTTGTTACCCTGTTCTCCATAGTTGTTATAGTTGTTACCTTGTTCTCCATAGTTCTTACCCTGTTCTCCATAGTTGTTACCCAGTTCTCCATAGTTGTTACCCAGTTCTCCTAGTGTTTAGCTGTTACCCAGTTCTCTTTAGTTGTTACCTTGTTCTCCATAGTTGTTACCTTGCTCTCCATAGTTGTTACCTTGTTCTCCATAGTTGTTATCTTGTTCTCCATAGTTGTTACCCTGTTCTCCAGAGATGTTGTCCCGTTCTCCATAGTTGTTACCTTGTTCTCCATAGTTGTTACCTTGTTCTCCATAGTTGTTACTCTGTTCTCCATAGTTGTTACCCAGTTCTCCATAGTTGTTACCCAGTTCTCCATAGTTGTTACCCAGTTCTCCTAGTGTTTAGCTGTTACCCAGTTCTCTTTAGTTGTTACCTTGTTCTCCATAGTTGTTACCTTGCTCTCCATAGTTGTTACCTTGTTCTCCATAGTTGTTATCTTGTTCTCCATAGTTGTTACCCTGTTCTCCAGAGATGTTGTCCCGTTCTCCATAGTTGTTACCTTGTTCTCCATAGTTGTTACCTTGTTCTCCATAGTTGTTACTCTGTTCTCCATAGTTGTTACCCAGTTCTCCATAGTTGTTACCCAGTTCTCCATAGTTATTACCCAGTTTTCTTTAGTTTTTACCTTGTTCTCCATAGTTTTTACCCAGTTCTCCATAGTTGTTACCACGTTATCCATAGTTGTTACCATGTTCTCCATAGTTGTTACCTTGTTTTCCATAGTTTTTACCATGTTCTCTATACCACTGACCTATTCTGCAGCCCTGACCCTCAGCACATGCCCCAATGGGCTCACTATCTAGAATCCATTATTGTTACATTGTTCTCCATAGTTGTTATAGTTGTTACCTTGGTCTCAATAGTTGTTACCCTGTTCTCCATAACTGTTACCCTGTTCTTCATAGTTGTTATAGTTGTTACCTTGTTCTCCATAGTTACCCTGTTTTCCATAGTTGTTACCCCATTCTCTATAATTGTTACCTTGTTCTCCATAGTTGTTACCCAGTTCTCCATAGTTGTTACCTTGTTCTCCATAATTGTTGCCCAGTTATCCATAGTTGTTACCCAGTTCTCCATAGTTGTTACCCAGTTCTCCTAGTCCTTAGCTGTTACCCAGTTCTCCTTAGTTGTTACTTTGTTCTCCATAGCTGTTACCCTGTTCTCCATAGTTGTTACCTTGTTCTCCATAGTTGTTACCCTATTCTCCAGAGATGTTGTCCCATTCTCTATAGTTGTTACCTTGTTCTCCATAGTTGTTACCCTATTCTCCAGAGATGCTGTCCCATTCTCTATAGTTGTTACCTTGTTCTCCATAGTTGTTACCCAGTTCTCCATAGTTGTTACCCAGTTCTCCATAGTTGTTACCCAGTTCTTCATAGTTATTACCCAGTTTTCCTTAGTTTTTACCTTGTTCTCCATAGTTGTTACCCAGTTCTCCATAGTTGTTACCACATTCTCCATAGTTGTTACCATGTTCTCCATAGTTGATGCCTTGTTCTCCATAGTTGTTACTCTCTTTTCCATAGTTGTTACCATGTTCTCTATACCACTGACCTATTCTGCAGCCCTGACCCTCAGCACATGCCCCAATGGGCTCACAATCTAAAATCTTTACAAGAGACACACACATGTAGTTTGGGGTTTGTTTTCATGCCAATTGACCTAGCATTACATTTTATGATTTTAGGAAGTGCTCATAGGAAGCCCACGCAAATACTAGGATAACATACAAATTCCTTACGATGAACTTTGGTTACCAAAAGCATATGGTGAGGAAATGCAACACACTGTTTGCATTTATCTACAGTAGATATTCACAGAAGTTAAATTGGGGAGGTACAAAGGATAAAACTCTAGCTAAATGAAAGACTTGAGAATATAGATAATACTTGAAGCCTCTGGGCCCAAATGCAAAACCTGTTTCAAGGCCCACATGTGGCATGATGAGTAGTTAGTTAATCATTGGCCCTCCAGGCACAATGGCCTGGATGTAACAGATACTTTTCTACAGCATATACAGTATATACCAAAAGTGAGTACACCCCTCACATGTTTGTAAATATTTTATTATATCTTTTCATGGGACAACACTGAAGATCTGACACTTTGATAGAATGTGCAGTATTTAGTGTACAGCACAACAGTGTACATTTAAAGTGTATCCTCTAAATAACTCAATACACAGCCATTAATGTCAAACAGCTGGCAACAAGAGTGAGTAAACCCCTAAGTGAAAATGGACAAATTGTACCCAACGTGTGAATATTTTGTGTGGCCACCATTGTTTTCAAGCACTACCTTAACTCTCATGGTGTTCACTAGCGCTTCACAGGAGCCGCTGGATCCTCTTCCATCCTCTATGACGACATCATGGAGATGGTGGATGTTAGAGACTTTGTGCTCTTCCACTTTCCATTTGAGGAGTACCCCACAGATGCTCAATAGGGTTTAGGCCTTGAGACATGTTTCTCCAGTCCAGCACCTTTACCCTCAGTTTCTTTAGCAAGGCAGTTGCTGTCATGGAGGTGTGTTTGAAGTCGTTATGAAGTTAGAATACTGCCCTGTGGCCCAAGTCCGAAGAGAGGGGCTCATGCTCTGCTTTAGTATGTCACAGTATATGTTGGTATTCGCGGTTCCCTCAACAAACTGTAGCTCCCCACAGCAGGCAGCACTCATGGAGCCCCAAACCATGACACTTCTACCATCATGCGTGAGGGAAAATGGTTAATTGGGCACAAGTTGGCCATTTTTACTTAGGGTGTACTTACTTTTGTTTACAGCGGTTTAGACAGTGTGTTAGTTATTTAGAAGGCACCAAATTTACACTGTTATACAAGCTGTACACTGACTACTGTAGATTGTATCAAAGGGTCATATTTTCAGTGTTGTCCCATGAAAAGGTACAGTAAAATATGTGAACTCACTTTTGTGGTATACTGTATATAAGAAGCCCTTGTTACAGTCTGTTGTCTATATGCAAACTATACTCAGTAAGTGGCTGTCTGTAGCCTTCTTAGGTCTAATTTAAGCCGCAGTCGTTTTTTGGACATACACAAGAACGTTACGAATTTGGTGTTTCAGATTTGTGTTTGGTCTGGGTGTCAGTTTTTTACCTTCAGTGTTTTGATCTGTGATTTTCACATACAGTGGGTACGGAAAGTATTCAGACCCCTTTACATTTTTCACTCTTTGTTTCATTGCAGCCATTTAGTAAATTCAAAAAAGTTGAGTGAAAAAAAACAGAAATGTAGAAATTTTTGCACATTTATTAAACAAGAAAAACTGAAATATCACATGGTCAAAAGTATTCAGACCCTTTGCTCAGATACTGTCATGTCCCTACCGAAGTCCGCTCCTGAGACTTCTGCTCCGATCGCCAGGCGATGCCGTGTTCCCGCCATTGATAGTGATGGGAGAGGAGTCTGTGCCCGTGGCTCTGCTGAGCACAGGCTTCGTTCATCCACTGGGCTGGGTTTCCCTGGAACCTGCAGTACCACTGGCTGACTATAGGTGGCGTGTGTCTTTCAGCTGAAGTTGTCATCATTCACCTGCGGCCAATGGGAAGACACCACACCCTTCTTATTCCCCCTTCTGTCATGTGACCACTGCCAGAGATATTTAGTTTGTATTCCTGGTTCCTGTGCTGTTTGTATTTTAATTCCTGTGTGCTGACCTTGCTTGTGTTCTGACTACCCTTCTGCCTGTCATTTATGTACCTCGCTACCCGATCCGGATTTGACCTCTGCTTCGTTTGCGGACTACGTCCTTGCCTGCCGATTATGTCCCTGTTTTGCAATTCCTGGTTTGACCCTGCCTGACGACTACTCTCCGGACTGCAGCCCTCCACAGGTAGTGATCATCTTGGGCCCTGTGTAATACCAAATCCATGTATAGGGGTTAAAGGGTTTCAGGGTTCTGGGGGTCCTACTTGGTGAGTGGCTTCCCTCTAGCCAGTCCATTACAGCCTGTCTGAGTCTGTGGATCCAGGCAGGCATTACAGACACTCATATTTAAGTCACATGCTGTCCATTTCCTTGTGATCCTCCTTGAGATGGTTCTACTCCTTCATTGGAGTCCAGCTGTGTTTAAACTGATAGGACTTAATTTGGAAAGGCACACACCTGTCTATATAAGACCTCACAGCTCACAGTACATGTCAGACCAAATGAGAATCATGAGGTCAAAGGAACTGCCCAAGGAGCTCAGAGACAGAATTATGGTAAGGCACAGATCTGGGCAAGGTTGAAAAATAATTTCTGCAGTACTCAACAGGGCTGTGGAGTCGGAGTCTGAGTCATGGAGTCGGAGTCGGAGCTCATTTTGGTGGAGTCGGAGTCGGTATAAAATGCACCAACTCCGACTCCTAAAATATATAATAAATTGGGGACAGTAGTGCAATGGAGAATGTGCTGAATATTTTTTCATAGGAATTTGGGAAAGTTATGAAATGTCCTATAAATGGCTGTTCTATTCCTGATCTAAGGCTACATTCACACATCGTTTTTGCTGTGTTTTTTGAGGATACGTTTTTCAGCTGCAAAAGCAGATCAGCTTTTAAAAAAATGCATCACCTGAAAGGTTTTTGAGCTCATAAATAATGCTTTTAATAGCAAAAGCAGATTAGAAAACCGCCACAAACTGACATGCTCATTCTTTGTGAGGATCCTCACAAAACGCTGTGTCTGAATGTCCTATCTTGAAACCCATTGCCTTTGCTGGGATGCCCAGAGGCATTTCTGCTTCAATGAAACGGAGAGAGACACAACTATTGGAAAATAAAATTCTTCTGGCAGCTGTTTATGTGGACCCAAGTCATCGTATACTGCTTGATGATCAACAGCTTACTAAAGGAAAAGAAGCTTTGAGTGAAGTAGCAGTTAGGATGAGCGGCTACAGGACTGCCAGGTGGAAGAGGACTTGGGGCCTGACAGTGCTACTGCTGCCATATCTTCATCCTCATCAGATGAGGAGTTTAACTTTGACAAGTATTTGGATGACATGGAGCAGGCAAAGAGTTGCCGCAAGGAAAAAGATTTCACTCCGTCTCCTATAGCAGCAGATTGACCAGATTTCAGTAAAAAATTTTCACTTGCTCTCAAAGAAATAAAAAAATTCAACCATTCATCAAAACTGACTGTGCATGAAGCAATTCCTTTATACCCGGAAATTGTTAGAGATGTTGCCCATGTGGTTACGGCTTTGCCTCCAACCCAAGTTAGTGTAGAGAGGTTGTTCTCTAGCCTTAAAATTATTAGGTCAGATTTGAGGTCATCTGCGAAGGAGGATCTGATGGAGGCAATTCCATTTCTTAGAAGAAATTCATAGACTGCACAAATGTTATTTAGTATGGTTTTGTTGAACACTGTTTTTGTCACTTACATAGTGTTATATATAACACTATGTAATACACTATGTAATACACTATGTAAGTGGCAAAAAAAACAGTTTTCAACAAAAACATACTAAATAATAAAATAACATTTAGTATATTGCTTATATTTAAGTGAAAAATGTATTGTAGTACAATGTGAACATCAGGCATTTAATCATTTTTATGATACAATAATCAAGATATTTAGATAGATCATAAAATATATTTATTGGAATACAACTTTAGAACACAAACTGTAATAAATTGTAAATATGTAATACAATATGTAATATATATATATATTTTTATACATATATATATACAAGATATATGTAATCTACTGTATATTACATAGTGTATTACATATTTACAATTTATTATTTTTTTGTGTTCTAAAGTTGTATGCCAATAAATATATTTTATGTTCTATCTAAATATCTTGATTATTGTATCATAAAAATGATTAAATGTCTGATGTTCACATTGTACTACAACAATACATTTTTCACTTAACTATAAGCAATACATGTGGGAGTCGTAGTCGTGGAGTCGGAGTCAGAGTCGGCGCAAGGAAAATTGAGGAGTTGGAGTCGGAGTCGCAGGTTTGGCTTACCGACTCCACAGCCCTGGTACTCAAGGTTCCTAAAAGCACAGTGGCCTCCATATCCTTAAATGGAAGAAGTTTGGGACCACCAGAACTCTTCCTAGACCTGGCCGTCCAGCCAAACTGAGCAATCATGGGAGAAGAGCCTTGGTGAGAGAGGTAAAGAAGAACCCCAAGATCACTGTGGCTGAGCTCCAGAAATGCAGTAGCGAGATAAGAGAAAGTTCCACAAAGTCAACTATCACTGCAGCCCTCCACCAGTCAGGCCTTTACGGCAGAGTGGCCCGATGGAAGCCTCTCCTCAGTGCAAGACATATGAAAGCCCTCACTGAGTTTGCAAAAAAAACACATGAAGGATTCCCAGACTATGAGAAATAAGATTCTCTGGTCTGATGAGGTGAAGAAAAGTTTTTGGTGATAATTCTAAGCGTTATGTGTGGAGAAAACCAGGCACTGCTCATCACCTACCCAATACAATCCCAACACTGAAACATGGTGGTGGCAGTATCATGCTATGGGGGTGTTTCTTTGTCGCTCCATTGGGAGACCCAGACAATTGGGTGTATAGCTTCTGCCTCCGGAGGCCACACAAAGTATTACACTGAAAAAGTGTAACCCCTCCCCTCTGCCTATACACCCTCCCGTGGATCACGGGCTCCTCAGTTTTATGCTTTGTGTGGAAGGAGGCACACATCCACTCATGCATTCCGCTGGAACCCTGGGACCTTAACAGGGTACTAATGGCTCTTCAAAGACCACCTTTCGAGCCGCTGAGGGATGTCTCTTTATCACGTCTTTCGCAGAAGGTGGCATTTCTTGTGGCAATTACCTCACTCCGAAGAGTGTCGGAGCTTGCAGCGCTGTCATGCAAATCCCCCTTCCTGGTTTTTCACCAGGATAAGGTGGTTCTGCGTCCTGTCCCGGAATTTCTTCCTAAGGTGGTATCTCCTTTTCATCTCAATCAGGATATCTCCTTACCGTCATTTTGCCCTCATCCAGTTCACCAATGTGAAAAGGATTTGCATTCATTAGATCTAGTGAGAGCACTCCGGCTCTACGTGTCTCGCACGGCGCCCCTGCGCCGTTCAGATGCGCTCTTTGTCCTGGTTGCTGGCCAGCGTAAGGGTTCGCAGGCTTCCAAGTCAACTCTGGCTCGGTGGATCAAGGAACCGATTCTTGAAGCCTACCGGTCTTCGGGGCTTCCTCTTCCTTCGGGGCTGAAAGCCCATTCTACCAGAGCCGTGGGTGCATCCTGGGCATTACGACACCGGGCTACGGCTCAGCAGGTGTGTCAGGCAGCTACCTGGTCTAGTCTGCACACCTTCACAAAACACTATCAAGTGCATACCTATGCTTCGGCAGATGCCAGTCTAGGTAGGCGAGTCCTTCAGGCGGCGATTGCCCACCTGTAGGAAGGGGCCATTTTCGTCTCTCTTTTATTGAGGTATTCTTTTACCCACCCAGGGACTGCTTTTGGACGTCCCAATTGTCTGGGTCTCCCAATGGAGCGACAAAGAAGAAGGGAATTTTGTTTACTTACCGTAAATTCCTTTTCTTCTAGCTCCTATTGGGAGACCCAGCACCCGCCCCTGTTCCCTTCGGGCTGGTTGTTCTTTTGTGTACACATGTTGTTCATGTTGAATTGTTCTTTTGGTTATGGTTTCAGTTCTCCGAACATCCTTCGGATTGAATTTACCCTAGACCAATTTATAAGTTTCCTCCTTCCTGCTTTTGCACCAAAACTGAGGAGCCCGTGATCCACGGGAGGGTGTATAGGCAGAGGGGAGGGGTTACACTTTTTTCAGTGTAATACTTTGTGTGGCCTCCGGAGGCAGAAGCTATACACCCAATTGTCTGGGTCTCCCAATAGGAGCTAGAAGAAAAGGAATTTACGGTAAGTAAACAAAATTCCCTTCTTGTCAGCTGCAGGGACAGGACGACTGGTTGCAATTGAAGGAAAGATGAATGCGGCGAAGTACAGAGATATCTTGGAAGAAAACCTCTTCCAGAGTGCTCTGGTCCTCAGACTTGGCCGAAGGTTCACCTTCCAACAAGACAATGACCCTAAGCACACAGCTAAAATAACAAAGCAGTGGCTTCAGAACAGCTCTGTGACCATTCTTGACTCTCCCAGCCAGAGCCCTGACCTAACCTAAACCCAATTGAGCATCTTTGGAGAGACCTGAAAATGGTTGTCCACCAATGTTCACTAACCAACCTGACGGAACTGGAGAGGATATGCAAGGAAGAATGACAGAGGATCCCCAAATCCAGGTGTGTAAAATGTATTGCATCATTCCCAAGAAGACTCATGGCTGTAGTAGCTCAAAAGGGTGCTTTTACTCAATACTGAACAAAGGGTCTGAATACTTATGACCATGTGATATTTCAGTTTTTTTTGTTTAATAAATTTGCAAAGATTTCTACATTTCTGTTTTTTTCTGTCAACATGGGGTGCAGTGTGTACATTAATGATAAAAAAATGAACTTTTTAAATTTACCAAATGGCTGCAATGAAAAAAAGAGTGAAAAATGTAAAGGGGTCTGAATACTTTCTGTACCCACTGTAGGAAAAAAACAAACAAAACTAAATAAGTGACAAAGCTTCTCCCACCCGTCAGATTGCACACTGATCCATGGAGTACAATGGGTAATGTGGATCCATAACTCAGATAAAAAACGGACTTGTCTCAATGATACACAGTCTATGAATACCATGGACATGTGACCAGCCTCATAGACTATAATGGTTATGTGTTCTATCTGTGAAATCCAATTACGTGAGAAACAGACATTTAAATGAGGCCGGAGGCATTGTACATGCTCTCATCATAGTGTGTTTCTTGTTGTATTTTTATGAAATCATGGCACAATAACAGTGTTTTTGTTTTATTTTCCATATTTATGGCTGTGGTTTTGTTGCATTTTTGAAAAATGACAGCAAAATGAGTCGTGCAAATGCTTCATGCGAACACAACCTAAATAGAAGACAATGTGGCAGTGCATTAGGTAATGAAACACATTTCTAGGCTCTTGGAGTACTGCTGCCACTTTTAGGGCTTGAATCCTTTTATCCAGCGTTCCGTTTTTTTCTCTCCATTATGGTACAAAAGCACTAGAGGGAAACCCATGTCTGAACTGATCCCATAGATTTGTATGAGATTGTTTCCATTCTTCCGTTGTATCAGTTGTTGCACTTGTGTGCCGCCCCGCTCGCAGCAGCCGAGCTGCTCGGATCCGGACCTTCTGTGGGTGGCTCGAGGGTCTCCGGACCCGGGGGTCTCACGGTCACTTCGATCAAAAAGGGGGGTTGTAGTGGGGGATGTAGGATGTATATGTACGGGCTTACCCGTATTAAGTTTGTGACGCCACCCACGGTGTGTGGTGAGGTTGGACACCACCGCTGCAGTTACGGGGCACCCGGGGGAGATGTCATGCAGCAAGTTGTTAACCCCTCCGTGGGCAGGGATGGTGGCCCCGGGACCCGTTGGGATTTTTGGTGCAGGGAGATGGGCGACCGCAGGGTGCTGTGTACTTACTATTGGAGGAAACACACGAGTCTCTGGTAAACAAAGGTGATGGTGGTCAGTGCCCGCAGCTGGCTGCGTTCTGGTCCCCCACCCGGCTGGTGGTCTGTGTCTTTCTCCTGCTGCACCTTTTTAGAATGGTGGACTGCCTGTGCTTGCAACTTCAGGAGTCCGCTCCCGGCTGGATGTGGCCTAAGGAGCCCTTGCCCGCAGACGCTGGCCTGTGGGATCTCTGAGCCTTGGCGATGGCCTTTTATCCCCCTCATTGGGTTGTTGTCTTCTAATAGGGACTTTGGGTGGGACAGGACCTCTAGTCCTGGCCTCAATTGGTAAATTAACCGGTTCCAGTCGCTTCTGGTCCTGGCTTCAGGGTTCGAGTACCCCCCTGTGTGCTCCGGTTTCCGAGTCAGTTCCCCGGGTCGGTACCAGCGGGCCACTACCCTGTCCCGGTCCTCCTCGGTTCCACCGAGCCGTCTTCCCGGCTCCTGCAGACGGAGACCGCCGTCTGCATCCTAGCTACTGGCACCTGGGCTCCTACCCTGGCGCCGTTCAATTTGGGGTATTCCCTCGGCTGGAGCTGCACCCAGCTCCAGCCCACACTCCTTTCCAACTTGAACTCTAACACTTGTCTGACTACTTTCCCGCCCCCGGGCTGTCTAGACTCCTCAGTGGGCGTCTTCCAACTGCCTGGTTTCGCCCCCTGTTGTGTCGATCTAGCCCTGAGGGAGGTGACTAGGGTTTTGAAGGTTGGCTGCTGTTACTTGTGAGGGAAAGGTGTAGTTCAGGGGCCTATCTGTGACTACCTGGCCCGGCCAGGGCGTCACACTCCCCCTTAGTTAAACACAGACCGTCCGCGGGCTGTCCGACCACCACCGGTTTCTTTTGTAACTGCAAAAAGGAATAAAAGGGGATAAAACGTTTACTAGCATAATAAGATATTTACATTTTACGTATACTTTGGTTTCTTCCCTTAATGGGAGGCATTTTACTTTAACATTGCATAAAACATTTTTATTAACCGGGACGGGACGGGACCATGTCCTTTTCACCTTAGCCCACTCAAACAAACCTAGCCCTGGTGCCACCGCTAAGCACTGGTGCGCACCCCTTTTCCCCAGTCCAGCAAATGGGTTCGGGTCCGGGTGGTGCCCACACGGGCCGTGTAATAAGTTCCTTACCCGGCAGTCTCTCTCAGAGGCCCCACGTCCAGGGAACCCCTGACCCGGAGGGTAGTCACCGGTTTCCATGGTGACGGGACCTCAGCCTACTCTGCCGCAGGCCCTTCCTCCAACCAGCCTCTCCGGAGACTGCGGCATGATTAAAAGGGGTGGTCTGGGTCTATTTACAAGACAATAGTTTATGGGTTGGCCTGCAAGTTCTCAGCCGTGTCTTTTTATAAGTGTAATTAAACAAATGGGAACATCAACAGGGTCCCAAAGGGGACTGTGCAGGAAAGGTAGCCGGGAACCACTACCTTAACACTCATAAATGCGGGCATGCACATACGCTTTACCCTCTTGCTCAGGAGCCAGACTTCCTGGGGAACCCTCGGTGCCGGCTACGACCGGCCTCACATACTGCCGTGGGACCCCATGCTCAACAGCCTGCGCCTCTGTGTCGCCCAGGGATAGGGGGTACTCAGAACTGGGCCAATGGGGTCGCCTCTAGAGGTATCACGGTGGCGTGACTCGGTCTGTGATCCCAGGTTCCACAACAAAAGGGGAATATGTAAAGGGAGATTGTCTGTGACGCCACCCGTGGGTTGCGGTGATGAGATGGTGGCACCGCCGCTGCCTCTGGGGACCGTGCCCGGGACTGATGGTGTGGGGCAGCAAGGTGGGATCCCCTCCACGGGTAGGGGAGTTGTAGTCCCGGGGCCCAATTGGGAGTTGTGGTGGTGGCAGGGCTTGCAGGGATCAGCACACTTACAGCTCGATTATCCTGGTGTTGGATGAGGCTGCTATCATTTGTAGGGTCAGGAAACACAGAGTCTGTTTTGTCAACCAAATTGCCAAATGGCCGGTCACCTTTGGCGGGTGTCTTTGGGTCCCACACCCAGATGTACAGCCAGGGCCCTTCTTTCCACACTCTCTGTCTCTTTCTTGTCTGGACTAGTCGGTTTGAACGGCCTCCTGATCAGGTCCCTCTCCCAGCACCGACGGGCTACAACCCTGTCCCAGTCGCCTCAGGATCCCCGCGACCGGATCTCCGTCGCCTGTGGCCCTCACAGCCACCTAGTCCGGTAGTCCAGGGCTCCAACCCCGGCTTTCTGTGACTACTTGGTTTTGCCAGGGCATCACACTCCCCCTTGGTTGAATACAGCCAGTCCGTGGGCTGTCCGGCCACTGACGTTTATTTTAACGGGAAAAGAAAAAGTTAACACATTACAACCATACATCTTCCCATATCGGGAGGTACGTTTGCTTAACCTTTAACTATCCTGCCACCCCCCACCTACTGTGCAGATGGCCTCCTGCGGGAACTTGAGGATGTTCAACAGGGGTGATAGTCCATAAAACAGTCATTCTTTAAACTTGCGGTAGCCGTCCATGTTCTGCTACCAGTGCTGCTGCTGCCACCACTCCCAGTACTGGGCACGGGTTCCATGCTCTGCCTCCTGCTCAGGAGCCAGGCCCACTCGGATGCCCTCGGCACCGGCTACAACCAGCCTCGCTAACTGCCGAGGGCCCCATCGCTCAGTGGCCTGCTCCTCCTCTCTGCAGGTGCACTCCGGCTGCTCCACAGCCAGGACGGGGCATTAGGGAGCGGCTGGCGCTGCAGCTGGGGGCGATTTCAGGATGGGTGCTGCTGTCGTTGCGGCTGGGCGGACTGCCGGAGCCGACGTCATCACCGTTGCGGCTGGGCGGACTGCTGGAGCTGACGTCATCACCGTTGTGGCCAGGTGGACTGCCGAGTCGACGTCATCACCATTGCGGCCATGCTCAGGGCCGGGTGAGATGTCATCGGGGTTGCAGCCTGGCTCGGGGCCGGGCGGGATGTCATCGGGGTTGCAGCCTGCTGTGACATCTTGCCGCTCTTGTGTCCAGGAATGGAATTTTGCAGAGTCCTGGCGTCCCTGCACTTTACAGTTCCGGTTACATGCCACCGCTTCTCTGCCCCCCCCCCCCTTGGTCTTTTGCGAGCACTCCTTCCTTTTCAGGGAAGAAGAAGATGGTGCCGTTGTTTTGGCGCCAAAAATGGCGGGCAAGATGGCTGCAGGTCAACATTTTTTAAACAGTTCACGGATTAGAAGGCGCACGTCATCCAGGTCACGGATGGAGTAAGAATCCTGTTCAAAAATGTGTCGCCCAGTGATAGGGGGTACTCAGAACCGGGCCATGGGGTCGCCTCTAGAGGTATCACAGTGGCGTGACCCGGTCTGTGATCCCAGGCTCCATAACAAAAGGGGAATATGTAAAGGGAGATTGTCTGTAACGCCACCCGTGGGTTGCGGTTATGAGATGGTGGCACCGCCGCTGCCTCTGGGGACCGTGCCCGGGACTGATGGTGTGGGGCAGCAAGGTGAGATCCCCTCCACGGGTAGGGGAGTTGTAGTCCCGGGACCCAATTGGGAGTTGTGGTGGTGGCAGGGCTTGCAGGGATCAGCACACTTACAGTTCGGTTGTCCTGGTGTTGGATGAGGCTGCTATCATTTGTAGGGTCAGGAAACACAGAGTCTGTTTTGTCAACCAAATTGCCAAATGGCCGGTCACCTTTGGCGGGTGTCTTCGGGTCCCACACCCAGATGTACAGCCAGGGCCCTTCTATTCGCACTCTCTGTCTGTCTCTTTCTTGTCTGGACTAGTCGGTTTGAACGGCCTCCTGATTGGGTCCCTCTCCCAGCACCGGCGGGCTACAACCCTGTCCCGGTCGCCTCAGGATCCCCGCAACCATATCTCCGTCGCCTGTGGCCCTCACAGCCACCTAGTCCGGTAGTCCAGGGCTCCAACCCCGGCTACCACCTTCTCCCGTGGAGCTCCAAGCTTCCCTTGTCAGCGCTTCACTGACTACTGCACAACTGAAACCTGACTCCTCTCTCTCTCCCTTAGCTCCTCTTGCCCCCCTCCTTTTTTCCTGGGGAGGGGGTGAGTAGGGCCTGATTGGCTGGTCTACATTTGTGTGGGGATTGTGTAGCTGTCAAGGAGGATTAACTCTTTCTGTGACTACCTGGTTTTGCCAGGGCGTCACACCTCCTTTCCATGAGCACCTTACCGCTGGTCTTCAGCCGGGATGAGGTACCTGGGAGCAGTGGGTGCTGCCTCTGTTGCGGCCGGGCGGACTGCCGGAGCCGACGTCATCACTGGTGCGGCCAGGATCGGGGCCGGATGGGATGTCGTCAGCGGTGCTGGAGTGATGGTGACGGTAAGGCCTGAGGGCCCAGCAGCTTGGTCCTCCTCCGTAGATGGTACGGGCTCCGCTGCCACGGACTGGGGCAGCGGGTCGGTCAGGGAGTTGGGTGCGGACACAGGCGACGAGGGAAACGGCGTGGCTGACGGGAGCAGGCCAGGCCCCTCAGCCGGGACAGCCGGTTCCTGGGGAACATAGGGGCGTGGGTCACTGCTTACCCGCTCCTCCGGGATCATCTCAACTTCGCGCACCTGGACAGCTGCAGCCAGGCCCTTCATCTCCGACGCCCACTTCCCCAGCATGAAGTGAGCTTGGGCCTGGATCCTCCGACACATCCTGCCATGTTGGAGTCCAGGAACGGGTTTCTGCAGAGTCCTGGCGTCCCTGCACTTCACAACGCTAGTTACATGCCACTCCGTCCTCCCCCTTAGTCTTTTTCTGGCACTCCTCTTTTAGGCCTGTAAGTTTCGTTTTGTGACTTCCGGCCTTGCTTTCTGCCCGTGTTCCTAGGGGGCGGGGCTTCAGCTTTCGCTCCCTTTTCTCGGGGAAGAAGACTCTGGGCGTGAATCTTCGCACCCAAAAAGGGTGGCAAAATGGCGGTTTCTTAAATTTCTGCAACGGATCACTGCTGACTTCAACACAAGGTGCACTTCCACAAGGTAAGTGGACGGGTATCTATCCTGTTCGTGACGCCAGAAATGGAGGTGTGCCGCCCCGCTCGCAGCAGCCGAGTTGCTCAGATCCGGACCTTCTCTGGGTGGCTCGAGGGTCTCCGGACCCGGGGATCTCGCGGTCACTTTGATCAAAAAGGGGGGTTGAAGTGGTGGATGTAGGACGTATATGTACGGGCTTAGCCGTATGAATTTCGCGACGCCACCCACGGTGTGTGGTGAGGTTGGACACCACCGCTGCAGTTACGGGGCACCCGGGGGAAATGTCAGGCAGCAAGTTGTTAACCCCTCCATGGGCAGGGATGGTGGCCCCGGGACCCCTTGGGATTTTTGGTGCAGGTAGATGGGCGACCGCAGGGTGCTGTGTACTCACTATTGGAGGAAACACACGAGTCTCTGGTAAACCAAGGTGATGGTGGTTGGTGCCCGCAGCTGGCTGCGTTCTGGTCCCCCAACCAGCTGGTGGTCTCTGTCTTTCTCCTGCACCTTTTTAAAATGGTGGACTGCCTGTGCTTGAAACTTCAGGAATCCGCTCCCGGCTGGATGTGGCCTCAGGAGCCCTTGCCCACAGACGCTGGCCCGTGGGATCTCTGAGCCTTGGCGGTGGCCTTTTATCCCCCTGTTGTCTTCTAATAGGGACTTTGGGTGGGACAGGACCTCTAGTCCTGGCCTCAATCGGTAAATTAACCGGTTCCAGTCGCTTCTGGTTCCGGCTTCAGGGTCCGAGTACCCCCCTGTGTGCTCCGGTTTCTGAGTCGGTTCCCTGGGTCGGTACCAGCGGGCCACTACCCTGTCCCGGTCCACCTCGGTTTCACCGAGCCATCTTCCCGGCTCCTGCAGACGGAGACCGCCGTCTGCCTCCTAGCCACTGGCACCAGGGCTCCTTCCCTGGCGCCATTCAATTTGTGGTTTTCGCCTCTGCTGGAGCTGGACCTAGCTCCAGCCCACACTCCTCTTCAACTTGAACTCTAACACTTGTCTGACTACTTTCCCGCCCCTGGGCTGTCTAGACTCCTTGGTGGGCGTCTTCCAACTGCCTGGTTCCGCCCCCTGGTGTGTCCATCTAGCCGTGAGGGGGGGTGACTAGGGTTTTGAAGGTTGGCTGCTGTTACCTGTGAGGGAAAGGTGTAGTGCAGGGGCCTAGCTGTGACTACCTGGCCCGGCCAGGGCGTCACACTTGGCCAATCAAAATCCTAGGAACACTTCCCACTTGAACCTGCCAGACATACCATTGAAGGGAATAGGGCTGCCCACATGGGGGGTTGGTGAGGAGAAAGTGAGGACAGTGACAGTTGAGAGTTGAGAGTGAAGGAGAGGGGAGCTGAAGTGGCTCTGGAGAGGAGAGGCCACGGAGGAGAGCTCCTGTATACTAGGTGGCAGAAGTTGGTCTGGGCCTGGTAGGAGCTGGAACCCGGTCGCAGGGGACAGTGTCAAGGGGCACGGACTGCCGAGGAGGGCAGCCGGCGGCCTTGAGCTATCACCGGGCAGGGGCCAGGGCACAACAGGGTACGTGGACCCCAGGCCGGAAAGTAGCTTCACGCGTTACGGTAATTTACCCGACGGGGGTGAAGACTTCAAGTGTCATCCCCAACCCGCTCCAAAATCGGGGTACTAGCACACCGATGGGATAGGACTTTCCCACTACAGTCCAAAGAAATCCTACGAGTGAACCCTGAGAGCAAGCTCACTCCGTTAGCCATACGGTTGAGCGGGACCCGGAGAGTTTCATACCAATGGGTTCAACTGAGACTAAGGTGC
Organism: Anomaloglossus baeobatrachus; assembly: GCF_048569485.1. Taxonomy (NCBI): domain Eukaryota; kingdom Metazoa; phylum Chordata; class Amphibia; order Anura; family Aromobatidae; genus Anomaloglossus; species Anomaloglossus baeobatrachus. The sequence goes on from NC_134355.1 coordinate 582,441,248, forward strand.
CAGGGACAGGGCCACAAACCAACAACAACACCGAGGGCACGGATCCAGGCGTGCTATCCGCAGGCTACAGTGGTGCTCAGAACTTTGGTTTCCAAGCTGTCGGTGTGGTTATTCTGGGACTAAGTGAGTACATTGGAAACCCCTGTTCCTATTCCCCAACGGCACCGAAACACCATCCATCATCAACGGGCCCTGGGACACAAACCCCCCACCCACGGAGGGGTTAAACATCAGGCTACCACACCATCATCACCAGGCTCCCCAACGGCAGCGGTGGTCCCTCACATTACCACGCACCGTGGGTGGCGTCACAAACTTTCCAAAAAAACCCTGTACATATCTCCCCCCTTCTTTTAATCGAGTGGCCACGCGATTCCCGGATCTGGAGACCCCTCGAGCCACCGCGGACCCGGATCCGAGCGGTGGCAGCAGCCCGGCTGATCGCACGGTGGCGGCACACACACTGAGTCATTGTGTCCTGTACATGCATAAAAAAACTGACCAGACCCAACTGAATTGATGTGTCGAAGCAAAAAAAGCTCTAGGGATTCAAGCATTACCTGCTGTGTCAGCCAGTTGGTGACATTCAATTTGTAGTTTCTCTTCTGCCACCAGTAATATGCACCTTCCATACTTTCTCAGATGCAATTATGCTCAATGCTGCTCCCTTAAAGGGGTTTTTCCACCATAGAGAAATGGCAAATCGTTATGATATTCTATAAATGTTGCCTATGAATCCTCATAATAGAAGGTTCCTTCTGCTGCTTCATTATTCATTTCAACGGAACCATGTGCATTTCTAGTGGTGCAGCTGAGCAGGTGACATGGGAAGAGAGTTCCTACATTCTCATGAGAAGTGGGATCACAGAGGTCAGACCTTCAGAAATTATCACATTATGGCTAGGGATGAGCGAACCCAAACTGTAAAGTTCGGTGTTCATACTGAACACCTTGTATTTGGCGCAGAACACCGAAAACAGACTTTTGATTGTATGTCCTGTTTCTGTTCAGGTTTGTCACCCAAATAAAGCTTGTTGAAAGATGGCAGAGCAGGCAAAAAAAAAAGAAGCAAAATGCTTAAAGCAGGACATACTTGCCAGTCTCAGCAGCGTACCTGTAACATTGCTTCTGGGTCTGCTCATTACATCTCATACATATGCACTGCTTTCCTGCCCATTGTCTGTGACAGCGTCTGTGATTGGCTGCAGTGATACTGCTGGCGTCTCTGCATCTCTGATTGGTTGCCCTCAGAGGCTGTCTGTATACCCGAGTAAAGTGTAAAAATAAATAAATAAAAAATGACATGGGGTGCCCCATATATAGATACCCAGCGCAGATAACTCATATGACTACAGGCTGTAGCTCCCAGCTGTGTGTGATATATTGGCTGTGTATCAAAATAATGGAGACCCCATGCGACGTTTTTAAAATTATTTTAAAAAATGTCATGCAGTCCCCCAATTTTGATACCCAGCCAAGATAAAGGGGGCAAGTGTTGGCTGGTATTTTCAGGCTGGGTAGGCTCATGGTTATTTGTCCCTCCCAAGCCTAAAAATACTTGCCCACAGCCACCTAGAATTGTTGCATTAGATGTGACAATGCCAGTGCTTTACCCAGCTCATCCTCATTGTCTGGTGCAGTGACAATCAGGGTAATGTAAGGGGTTAATGACAGCTGTGATTTGTCAGCTGTCATCAAGCCCCGGATTAGTAATGGGAGTCGTCTATGAGACCCTCCCATTATTAATCCTATAAGTCAAAAGAAATAAAACACAAACAGCAAACAAAATCCCTTATTTGATATAAAATACACACACCCTCTTTCACCCCTTTATTGACCCCCAAAAAACTCTTGAAGATCCGATGTAACCAATATGAAGTCCCATGATGATGCTGGCTATGCTACATACTGAAGTTGCAGCGTGTGGGAAAATTAGAACACGAGACCACCCACTGCGGCATCAGGCAGAAACTGACTGAGACACAGTCCTGAGTGGTGACATCACTGAGTTTACCTGCGGTCAAAGCTGGAGGAACTCAATTATCTCACCTCAGGTGAACTCATTGATTTCAATGAGATCTGCATCTCTTGGCAGAAAACCGTGGGATTTTTTGCCAAGAGATGCAGATTTGGTGCTGGAATTGTACACCAAGTTTCTGCACCAACTCTGCATCTTCTGGCAAAAAAATACACCAAAAAAGCGTCAAAACTGCGGATTTTGTACGATTTACTGACAAGAGATACAGATTTGGTGCTGAAATTTACACGCCAAATTCCTGCACCAAATTTTCATTTTCTGTCAAAACGACGCATCTAAACACGATATTGATGCCATTTTTTGCCAGAAGATGCAGATTTAGTGCAGAAATTTGCTGTATAAATTCCAGAACCTAATCTGCATCTCCTGGCAGAAAATCACACAAAAAACCCCACGCTAGATGCCATTTCGGTGTGGTTTTCTGTCAGGAAATGCAGATTTGTGCAGAAATGTCTGCCCCATATTTCTGCACTAAATCTGCATCTCCTTGCAGAAAACTGCATCGAAATTGAGTCAAAGCCTTGTTTTTTGTGTGATTTTCTGCCAGGAGATGCTGATTTGGTGCGGAAATTCATATACCAAATTCCTGCACCAAATCTGCATCTCCTGGCACAAAAAAATCGCATCAATATCGCATTAATACCACAGGAATTTGGTGTATAAATTTCAGTACCAAATCTGCATCTCTTGGCAAAAAACCCCCCATGGTTTTCTGCCAGGAGATGCAGGAGTCTCCAAACACCTCCCATTGTACCAAAATTGCTTTCCAGATAATAAAATTCTCTGTAAACTTTTGTGCTCAAGATAAAACATTAAGGCTTTTCCACTTTGCACTATTTCCTTTTATTAGAAGGGTCTTCTCACCATAGAAAGGTCCTCAGGAACTTGTTAGGAAGCCATCTATTCTACTGCTGCATGACCCCTGGGAAAATGAAGCATTACACTATTCCTAATGAGATGACTGGGTCTTGGCTGACTGATGTGCTGGGTCCTACAGAATGTGAGATGTCCTTTATATCCATCCATAGATGTGCCGTGTCCTGACTTAGGATCCCCCATCAGTTTATAACACAGTGTAGAGTTTTTTTTTATCAACTAGACAAACCCTTTAAATATGATACATTCTGCCCTGATTCTTCTGAACATGACCGAACCTAGGTCTAATGGCACTCTATGGCGTATGAGTAGTCCATCAGCAAAAAGGGATCCCACCATTATTAGAAGTATAATAAAAGTAAAGACGCTTTTAATGGCACTCATATGCCATGAACCCAATGGATAACCTTGTTAACACTGGGGAAGCATAGCCACCTCAGGTGCGGCATGTTACCAGAAAGGTGTGAAGTCCGGTAAATGGAGGGTATACACTGATATTTTCATATATATATTTCTTTTGTGAACTCATGAACTCAGGTAATATTTTGTTCCATTGCCCAGAAGGATGCGACATGGAAGGAACTTAGAAAATAATAATAATTCTTCTATATTAGAAAGGTTGACATGAGACGAGCCAAAATCCACACAGCAACGCATAAAGTCTAAAAACAGGAACACCAAATAAATACCGCACATAGCTCACACTGTTAGCAGTATAATAAGGCTGGTGGCAGAAGGTCAAATACTGCACATACTGTTCTAAGAGTAAAGCAAGGTCCTTGGACCGGACACCTCCAGCTATGTTGACTAAAGAGATAAGTTGGGTCAAGGTACTGTGCGTTGCTGCATGCATCGTCTGTCAATATGAATAATAGTACCTTAAAAGTAGGCAGTGTTTGGTGCACAGTCAAATATGCAAATCCTATAGCGCAAAAAAAGATGAAATAAAGTAAATCGTACTACGTAAACCATATTTCTCCACTATATTATAGAGTCTGACATCTGATAGGACTGAAGAAGTATCCAAGTCTACAGTACTTATAGCTATTGTGTACAGAGATTAGACTATTAGGCTACATTCACACGATCATATGGCATCCAATGTGATATGCTAATGCCCTCGGCTCCCGCTGTGCTTCCAGTGTGAGCCAAATGTCATGCGACTGTGATCCGATCCTGTGATCGGATCACAGCTGTGTAGGAGGGGATGGGAGCTGTGGAAAGGAAGCAATTAATCCCCCATCTCCTCCAGTGTCAGCTGATGCGATTATCGATGTCATCCGAGTACAGTCCATGTTTCTCTCGCACCCATAGACTTGTATGGGTACAAGTGACATGTCTCTTGCTGACAATCGGAGCATTCTGCGACTTTTTTGCTCCAGAATCTGTACAAGAAAAAAGCTGACCATCTGCTCTCCCTCACTGAATAACATTGGTCCGATTGCAATGCGAGATTTTCTCGCATTGCACTCGTCCGAGTCATACCCTTGTGTGAGCATACCCTTATAATGTGCTCACAAGGCTGTCCACACAAGGGGTCCTCAGATCCTGAAGTTAGTTTGGTATATGTGGAATTTACAGCTACTACCATGACTTTTGGTCATACGTTCATCATAGACTTCCATGTCTCAGGACTGGCACCTTAACTTCAGGACTTCATCTTATTCTGAACTACAAGAGGTACCTATTAAATGTCTTACTGGCTGACTAGGCACGCAGTCTTACATACAACTCAAAATTTTGGTTAGTAGGAAAAAAGAAGAGCCCTTGTTTTTACATCTAGGAATGCACATAAGATTACTGTCAACCAAATCCAACAATTTTGTCAGGACTCTATGGCCATTTACTATGCATGATGGTGTCAGGACCGGGCTGTTGGATTTTAATATGCCTAATCCTTTTCTTGCTTGGAGAGACATGCCGTCCTCACTGGAGTCTGGCAGTGGCATACCTCTCATTTCCCAATCAAAACACAAGCACTTTTGGCCAATCTTTAATATCTTTCATTTATAACACTCCGTATCTGAGGAAGGTCCATTATTTATACACCGAAATGTCCTACTAAATTTGGATTGCCTCACTTGTAAATCAAATTATATTTTCAACATTTTCAAAGTGTAGAATTGCTCCATCAGTTTGGGGCCCTACACTTACAGCCCTTTGTATTGAATGTAGTGGGTTTATCTTATTAGACTAGTATTACATAGTCAGGTTTCGATGTTTCCATTGCTGTATTGGAGAGGTTGGAAGAGTGGACCAGCAGTGGAAAAACAGATAAGGGGGCTTTATACGCCACAACATCGCTAACGAGATGTCGTTGGGGTCACGGAATTCGTGACGCACATCTGGCCTCGTTAGCATTGTCGTTGCGTGTGAAACGTACGAACGACCGCTAACGATCAAAAATACTCACCTAATCGTTGATCGTTGACACGTCGTTCTAATCCCAAATATCGTTGCTGTTGCAGGACGCAGGTTGTTCGTCGTTCCTGAGGCAGCACACATCACTACGTGTGACATTCCAGGAACGACGAACAACACCGTACCTGCATCCTCAGGCAACGAGGTGGGCGTCACTTTCTTTTGGCTGCTCTCTGCCCCTCCGCTTCTATTGGACAGCTGCTGTGTGACGTCGCTGTGACGCCGCATGAACCACCCCCTTAGAAAGGAGGCGGGTCACCGGCCATAGCGACGTCGCTAGGCAGGTAAGTATAGTGTGACGGGTCCTACCAATGTTGTGCACCACGGGCAGCGATTTGCCTGTGACGCACAACCGACGGGGGCGGGTGCTTTCACCAGCTACATCGCTTGCGATGTCACTGCGTGTAAAGCAGCCTTTAGGCTTATTCAGATGTCTAGTTTTTGCGTACGAGTGCAATCTGTGGTTTTTACGGCTAGTACTCGTGCCCGCAATCATCTATGGGGCCACTCACATGTCCATAATGTTTCGCGGACCAAGCGATCTACAGAAAACTGCAGAGACATATCTGATTTTGATACTAGAATCAGGTCACAATCAGCAATATAATCTATGGGTATGGGAATAAATCGGACCGCAGTCAGCTGACATCCAAGTGTGGCCCGATTTTCGTGGACTGTCAACGGAGAAAGTGGAGAAACGTTTTTTTGTTCCAAGCACGAGAAAAAGTGATGACACTGAGCAAAGTCTGATCCCAAAAAAAAATCAGTTTTTCTTGTAAATTTAAAATCAACATCTGAATGAGCCCTTATGATATGACCAGATAGTGCGGTGGAATGATGGTAGTAGATACAAAGCTCCTCACATCCATGACAGGCCATTGGCCATAAGATTGTGAATCATAAACATGCAAAAAAGAGACAGTTTGCACTATGAAATGCTAAAGAATGGAAACCATGAATGTAAGAATATAGGCATGCATTACTGCTAAAGGAAGTCTAAAGGTGGCTTTACATGCTACGATTTCGCTACGGCGATCTCGTTGGGGTCAAGGAATTTGTGACGCACATCCAGCCGCTGTAGCGATCTCGTTGTGTGGGATTCCTATGAGAGGTTTTGAATCATCGCAAAAACGTTCAAAATCACTCATCAGTGACATGGGGGTCCATTCCCAATTATCGTTGCTGATACTTGGGCGATGTAGTTCGTAGTTCCTGCAGCAGCACACATCGCTGTGTGTGACACCGCAGGAACGAGGAACCTCACGTTACCTGCGGTCGTCAGCACTGAGGAAGGAAGGAGGTGGGCGGGATGTTCGTCCCGCTCATCTCCGCCCCTCCGCTTTGATTGGGCGGCCGCTTAGTGACGTCGCTGTGACGCCGAACGAACCACCCCCTTAGAAAGGAGGCCGTACGCCGGTCACAGCGACGTCGCTATGCAGGTAAGTCCGTGTGACAGGGGTGCGCGATTTTGTGCGCGATGGCCAGCGATATGCCCGTGTCGCACAAACGATGGGGGCGGGAATGCACGCTAGCGGTCTCGCTAGCGAGATCGCAGTGTGTAAAGCCTGCTTAAGAAACAATGAGGTATTTAGCATACAAAAATGGCCATTTTTATATCTGCCCAGTTGCCATGCAATGGCATACCTAGTAACAATATGAAATAGTATAGAATAGTTCATAGAATTCCACATATGAAAAAATTGGACCGATTTTTGGATCAGACTTTGATCAGAGTGTGGTCTAAGTGTCATCTGGCACACACCTTGAGTGTTTGCTGAGTTTTTTAAAACCTCAGTATTTGTAGCCAAAACCAGGAGTGGGTAAAAAAATGCAGCAGTAGTGCTCGTGTTTCTATTCTACTTTTCCTCTGATTGTTCTACTCCTGATTTTGCATTACAAATAATAAGGTAAAAACCTTATCATAAACTCAACATGTGCATGGGGCCTTACGTGAAGAAGAAAAAAGTTTGTGCACCTCCATTCTGACAGTCAGTTGATTTTTTAAAGGCCCCCTAGACTTGCATTGCTGATTTTGATCATCGGATCAACATCTGACTTTTCCATGAAATCTCTTGCACATGTGAATGGTCCCATAGACTATCAGAGGTAGGAGTGGGTCATCATATCTGTATGAAGTTCACTCTTGCACATATTATAGGAACCCATATCAATTATATTGACCTATGCAAATGAGATAGTGTCATGGTAGCATAAAGCCCACTATAACCAATTAACTTACCATTAATAAAGAATAAATACTCAGACACATGACATTTGGATAAAAATGGCCGTGGTGTTTTATTATTGGTAACTTGATAAATTAAATTCACCATATTATTAAAATTAAATAACCATAAAATTCCATAAATACCACCATAAAGTACCATTAACCACTTATAAAACCAACAATCCACCCAACATAGTTGGGCGATTTTTCCCCAAACGGCCGAGTATTAACAATACGAGGCCCCCCCCAAACACCGCAGCCATTTTTCTATCATATTCTGGATACCCACATTAAAAATGTCCAGACCAACGTCAGAGAGATGTACCCCATCAGACCTGTACAGGCCAACCGTAAAACCTTCCAGATCACTATGGCGATATGAGAAGTCGCCCAAACCAACAAAAAATATTGCCATGTCGCGATTGACACGTTTCCTTATTTTTTCCAAAAAGGCAAGCTGGCCATTCCAGACCAGTCTCGGTACAATTTCAGAAAAAATCAATGCTGAATAAGGAAAAAGATTCTTTATGAGCGCAAAATCTCTGCGGAAATTAGATAACAAGTCCAATGTCTTTATTTTACCCAAGTCATTCCCTCCAATGTGTAAAATAATAAGGTCAGGATACAGATGAGTCAACAGCATACCTTTTAAGGTGCCAACTAAATTAGAAAATTTTAGCCCTCTTATACCGTACCAAAAAACATTTATCAGATCATACTGAAAAGATAAGTTCTCTGTGTAACGTCTACAAGCCGCTCTCCTCTGCGCCCAGTGTATAAACGAATGGCCTACAAGCCAAATCACCATTGGGCCTAGAATTGGAGAGAGACAGAATAAATTAATTATAATAACTTAGGGCGTATATATAACTGATAGCGTTTTGACGCCCATCTACCAATTTTACCAATTCTTTTTCCTTTGAGGCCAGCTCTTGCCGCCTCGGTTGCCGCCCCGATCCGAAAAGAATGTGATGAGAAGTTGGAGCTATCTAGCTGCAACTTAACCATACATTTTTTAATATTGCATTAAAATGAAACTTAGTGGCAGGAGAACCATCTACATGTAAAAACAACAAACCCGGGGTATCCCCCCGTACAGTAAGCCATTGACATAAATTGGTGACGGGGCATATACATGAACCCCGTAAAGGGCGCAACTTCACAGAACACCCTTTACCAAGGTGGTCCAATTTTGACCTACTAATAAATAACACAGCACCAGAGTCAGATACATTAACATCCTTCCTATATAAACCCGACTATGTGACAACAACTCACTTATCTTGAGTGCTGCGAAGAAACAAATCACAAAAGCAGCACGAAATAAACATAACTCAAAATTATTAAAACAAACTTCACTCAACATAAACCATAACCTTTCTAATAGATTCACGGATATAGGCCTGCGGCGATCAGGCACCACACAACCTTTTTTACAACCCTTTAGTGCCTGCCGAACCGCAAATAAGCTTAATAGAGACTCCTCACCATATAATTTTAAGAAAAAAGAGATTCCACAAAATGTTTTATACAAAAAGGTATAACGATAACCTAAACCAACATAAAAATTCAAAAAACCAAGTGCTGTAGACACATCACACTTGTGGGGAAACAGATTCCTGGAATCACAAAATTGATTCCAAGCCAACCAAGCAGCCGAGTATGCTTTCCATGTCCTTGGTGCAATAGAATTTTTAATGGAAGCTGCTACTAATCCAAAAATTGCCTCCCATAGCTGGGACGGGCATGCATTCAAAAGGGGGTCCATCTTTCCTGAACTCTCCCTGAATTCCTCTAACCGCTGAGAAGAGAGGTAAAAAACGGAAGCATTAGTGCATTCAGAAGCAAAACGAGCCTTCAACCAAATATTCCACCTCAAACACAAAAGGACCAATTTTCGCAATATACCACCTAGAAACCTACACTTCACCACCAAGGTGTTCAAAGCAAAAACCAAACCTTGACAATGCGATATGAGTATAATCCTCTTATTCGCTAGTTCCTTACCCCAAATATGCACTGAAACAAAAACCGGAAAAAGCTCCAATAACACCTGCTTCTCCAGCAAACCTTCAGACAACCAAGATGAAGGCCATGAAGAAAAGCACCAGTGTGTACGAAAAATCGTACCGAACCCCACTTCCTTAGACACCCCTGTAAACCAAAGTAGATCCTGAGACAACATAAAATCCTGCTGAACGCAGCTAATTCCGTGAAAACTTTCTAAAAATTCATACCAAATTGTTAAATCCTTCCTCATCTCCCACGAAATTCTAATGTGTGAACCTGAACACCTAACACCCTTAGTTGCATCATACAAACGTCTTGAAAACACTCTCCCCATTGGCAAAATTCTTAATGCAAAGTTCAAACCACCCAGCAGAGATTGGAGCTCTCGCAGGGTACACTTTTTCTTCGCTACAAAAAACTCGCAATACAGCCTTTTAACTTCATAATCTTCTGGCCAGGGAGTCTCAATTCCATTTTTTGCAAATCCAAAACAATCCCTAAAAACTCGAGCTCTGTACAAGGGGAAACTGTTTTATCATGAGCTAACGGAACCCCAAAAAACTTCATCAAACCCAAAAATTTATTTAGTAATTGCAAACAACGTCCTGACCTACCAACAAATAAGAAATCGTCCAAAAAATGGAACATACCCCCCTCTGAAAAACCCCTCTTGAACTGCCCAATGCAAAAACGTGGAAAATGACTCAAAATAATAACATGATAAAGAAAAACCCATAGGGAGGCACCTGTCAAAATAAAAAGAACCCTCAAAACAAAAACCCAAAGAATTAAAACCCAAGGGGTTAATTGGCAGAAGCCGGAAGGCAGACTGAATATCTGATTTGGCCAGGAACAAACCGGGCCAAACTTCCGTAACAAAATCCACTGCCTCATCAAAAGATGTGTAACTCACCGAAGATGCATTAGGATCAATAGCATCATTCAGTGAGCTACCTGTTGGATAAGACAGGGGATGTATGATCCTAAAAGAATTAACCTCCTTCTTGGGGACAACCCCCAAAGGTGATATCCTAAGATTTGTAAACGGAGGAAATTCAAAAGGACCAGACACCCTGCCCAACAACCGTTCTTTTTCAATATGTGACCTGACTACCTCCTTATGGCTATCAACTGATTGTAAATTCTTAGTTACATTACAACCTATACCTTCAAAAGAAGGTACAGGAAAACCTGCCTGAAACCCACTAAGAACCAGAGCCGCCTTCGGCCTGTCTGGAAAACGATCTAGCCACGGGAGCATTCCTTCCAAGCTCACTGGAGTCTGAGCCTATGAAAAACTGCTCCCTAACACCAGATGGCTGTACCGTGGACTGACCATGCTTTTTAAAACATTTAAGCAAGGGGTGAGCCCCGCCACAAAACGAGCACCCATGTCGAAAGCGACAGTTACCCTGCCACTTGCATGAGGACTCATTGAATGCAAAGCACACCCCCCCTTTTTGAATTGACATCCACCTGCTGTCTGTGAGAGTTCTGTTACTGAGGCAGCATTAAATTCAGCCATAACCCGACATCTTTAACACCCCACTTGACAGCAGGGTGAACCGCCAATTTCTGTCTGAAAGACTCATCGTAATTCAGCCACGCTAAGCCACCGAAACTACGATAAGCCTCCAAAATACAATCTTGGTGTTGAAACAAACCACTACAAAATTTAGGAAACTTTTCCCCAAGAACTGCAGCATAAATGGAGAAAGCCTGTAACCATGAATAAAATGATTTAAATTTTTCCTTCACTCTGACTCAACCTCTTGTTTTCCATCAGGTTTCTCCACTTTATGCTGCAGCTCCCTAGCAACCGGTAAAAGAGAAAAGATATCTACATACGCCTGTCTCCAAATCTTTTCCTTAGTGGAAGCACTGAGATGAAAACCCAAAGGGGAAACATCACATGTCAGTGCTTCCTTTAAATGAGGTTCCGCCACCCCAGGGAACCTGTCCTGAATAGAAACTTCAGCAGCAGGTGCCTGGGGTAGCACTACATAGCCCCCAAGTAGCTCAGACAGAGTCCTAATGACAATGTCCTTTACCGTTATCCCTAACATTGGGTGCTCCAGCAAGGGGGCTCTCACCATGTCCTCGCTCCAGGGTCCTTCCATCGCGTTGAACGGATGTTGCCGCGACGTCCTCTTCAGATTCTTCAGTCGAGCTCCAGGCCTGCGTCGCCGCCGCCAAAGCCCCAGCTGAGCTCTTTTGCAATGGGGCCGGCGGCGCGTACAGGCCTGTAAGCGACCCAGGATCTCTGCTGTGACCGGCCACAGCAGCCGGAGCGGAACCCCTGGCGGCGACTTCCGGAATAATCGCCCGCCAGGCATTCTGGGAGTCGCGTCCTGATGACGCGGCCAAATCCCGTCGGCTTCTTGAGCGGTCTCGCGATGCTCCGGTCCCTCCTCTCGCTGGAACTCCCGCCTCTCGCGATGTCTCCGACGCCTTCCTCTCCGCGCCGCGCCGACCGCGAGCAGATGCCGACCTCTTCCTCCCTCCGCCGGACCGCTGGGAACAGGATGCAGGCGGTGAGTCGACGTCGCTCTTCTTCCTCTTCATCCGCAGGGATCTCCGGACATCTTCTCCATCTCCGGGCCGCAGAAGCTCTTCCTTCCGCGCAGGAACGCCGGCGGGATCCGGAGCTGGATCCAGGACCACTTCGGCGGCTTCGTTCACCGGCGCCAGACACCTCTTCAGCCACTCCTCGCCGTCCGCTGCGCCGACCCGAGCCATCATCTTCTCCAGGAGGGACTCCATCTGGATTCTTCTTTCTTCACAGCTGGAAACTGACACAGCTGGCTCACAGCTGACTCCTTATAAAGGCAAGTCTCCTGCATATTTACCTCTGTCCACCAATGACAGACTTTAAAATTGGCGCGCAGCAGGCTGACCAATCACACAGCCTGCTCGCGTTACTCACAGGGGGCAGATTAACCCCATAAATTCCCATCATAACAACTTCCATTACCACCACGCAGCAGGCTGACCAATCACAGCAGCCTGCTCGTGTTACCACATGAAGGGAATTAACCCTTCATTCCCCATACTGAATTTGGCACCGCTGAATGCCACAACTTAAACTTGAAACACCTATAAACATACTGTCAGGGGGCCCATGCCACCATGTAATCACCAGGCTATACGCTGCTGGTGATTATACATAATGTCACCTAAACGGACTATTCACTATAAAAAATATTAATAAATTGAAACCTGCAATTTAGAGGTAGTAATTGGTATGCCAGGGAGAGGCTGGATTCAACAGTGTGTTAAAAGTTCATAGCCATGGATGATGAAGTAACAAAGATATCATGACATAAGGAGCGACACACTCCAAGTAGTGACTTATTATATAAGGTGCACGGGAGGAGCCGCCTCCCAATCCTTATAACTGCTTGGATTCCAGGTTACTCGGGATATACGCCCAAGCTTGTTAAATGTACTTTACATGAAATTTTCCCACACCTCCGGAATGCTCTAGTGATGAGCAACAGCATGCAAAGCGGAGCAGCAAGGCACACACTGATATACTGTTTTCATGAAGATTGTGAAAGCTCTGAAGGTGCAACACTCCAGGTCCGACATAATCATATTGGTATTTATATATGCTTTTATATACCTGAATCCCTGCTGAGCTGTGTCTGAGTAACACAGTATACAGAAACTGTACATCTGTCAATATGAAGAAAATGCCCTTGAAAACGTTTCCTTGCTAAGGGCTCATTCAGACATCCGATATTCTCATACGAGTGCTAGCTGAGGTTGTCATAAAAAGCAATGGTACCTGTGATAGTCTACGACGCCATTCACATGACCGTGATTTAACACCATGTAGTCTGTGGAAAACCATGGAGACATGTCTAATTTTCACTGATGAACACAAACAGAAGGGGTCAACTGTGCAAGAATGGTATCTACACCACATGAGGGCCCCCGTGCAAGAACAGTATCTGGGCCATATGAGGGCCCCTGTGCAAGAACAATATTTGGGCCATATGAGGGCCCCTGTGCAAGAACAATATCTGGGCCATATGAGGGCCCCTGTGCAAGAACAATATCTGGGCCATATGAGGGCCCCCGTGCAAGAACAATATCTGGACCATATGAGGGCCCCTGTGCAAGAACAATATCTGGGCCATATGAGGGCCCCCGTGCAAGAACAATATCTGGGCCATATGAGGGCCCCCGTGCAAGAACAATATCTGGGCCATTAGAGGCCCCCTGTGCAAGAACAATATCTGGACCATATGAGGGCCCCCGTGCAAGAACAATATCTGGACCATATGAGGGCCCCTGTGCAAGAACAGTATCTGGGCCATATGAGAGCCCCTGTGCAAGAGCAGTATCTGAGCCATATGAGGGCCCCTGTGCAAGAACTATATCTGGGCCATATGAGGGCCCCTATGCAACAACAGTATCTGGGCCATATGAGGGCCCCCATGCAAGAGCAATATCTGGGCCATATGAGGGCCCCTGTGCAAGAACAATATCTGGGCCATATGATGGACCCTGCAGAACAATATCTAGACCATATCAGGGTCCCTGTGCAAGAACAATATCTGGACCATATGAGGGCCCCTATGCAAGAACAGTATCTGGGCCATATGAGGGCCCCTGTGTAAGAACAGTATCTGAGCCATATGAGGGCCCTGTGCAAGAAAAGTACCTCAGCCATATGCAATACAATTGTCACAGGTGTGTCACGGGTGACAGACAGTCATGTGGTTTCTGGCAGTAGAAAGTCACAGCGTTTGGTTGCGCAAAATGCTCCCTGACTTTCTGTTGTTCCCGCAGTTCGTATTCATTGTAAAAGGTAGCTTTCCTGCTAGGTTTTTGTCTATTCCCCTTTAGGACCCAGGGGAGTTAAACTTCTGTCCAATCAGTACTTCCCTTGTGTTTAAATACTCCCATCTTCCCTGGACTTGTGCTGGTAATGTCATTTAGTTTATTCAAGCTCTGGTTGCAAGCAGGTGGCTTGCTCTCATCTGTGGTATCGTTGCTGAAGCTTTGCTGAAATCTTGCCTGTGTCATCTATGGATAAGTAGGTCATGCAATTTCCCCCTGTGTGTCCTTCTTGTGTCTTGCTTTAGTGGGGTTGTCAAAGAGATCATCCCACTCGTTCCCTATTTAGGGTCCTGCACTAGGGATACCTAGGGTCAGGTATCTGGCTCGGCGCATAGGTGTGGAACCTATTTAAGGTGTTGAGGGACCCTAGGGACCAGCAGTAGGTTTGGTCAGGGGTCACCATCTCCTCCTTCCCTTACCTTACCTTTTGCCACTCGCTTAGTACTTCCCCGTACTTAGCGTGACAGCTCATCAAAATGCACAATCCCACCTGCTTTAAAGGTGAAAATGGACCCCTTTATTTCCCTGGTCCTTGTGCGGTTGCACAGGTTGCACCAATGATATGTCCACCCCTGTTGATTTTGAGCCGAGGGTCGATACAAAATCGGCAATACCAAGTCTACGGATCGTTGAAAAAAAACAGTCCACAAACGAGTGCAATCCGATTTTCAAGGACTGTCAGAAAGGAGAAGACATAACGGTATAGACTGTGGAAGAGAAGTGCAATGGGGTCTTACCCAACAAAACCGTAAGGAAATAAAAGTAAAGAACTCACCTATAGGAGTTATGCCAGTCATAACCCCTATACTCGTATGTAGCCACCGGTGAAAAAGCTGCAGCCCCGGGTGTAGTAAATGAAGGATTCAGATTCGGGTGTTATTGCCGCGCTATTCACCACTCCAGAATTTGTGATTGATTAATGTCTTTTTATTTTCATACACAGGTCTATGCGTTTCAGGAGTACTCAGCTCCCTTCATCAGGACAACAGTAAAAAAAACATCAAAAGAGATTTGAGAGCTGAGTACTGCTGAAACGCGTAGACTTGTGCATGAAAATAAAAAGACATTAATCAATCATAAATTCTGGAGTGGTGCATAGCGCGGATCTACAACACGATTCCTCTTCTCATCCTTCAGAAAGGAGAAGATGGAGAAACTTTATATTTCTCCACATACGAGAAAAACTGGTGACATCAAGACCACGATCTGGTACATGGAAGAAAGCATGCGTCTGAATTAGGCCTTACTTTGTTTTACCTACATTCTTTAGGGCCCATGGAGAAATGTAATATAGCACAGTTAAAAGAAGTAATCATGGACTGAACGTGTGCCCGGCAATGCCGTTTTTATATATATTGCTCTGCATTAGTTTTTCAGGCAGAATCCGACTGATAAAGATATTGTGTGCACAATGTTTTAGATAAAAAAATCTGCCTATAAATACCAATTTCCCTGAAGAAGTCTCTGAAAACCTCATCGACCCCATTCAACTTTGCCTTTGCGGCTGTTTTTTGTCTACTTCTGTGTGATCTGCGTCTTTTTTTTGGCCTGCTATTCATTATTCAAATTGCACCTCTTTTGAAGTCTATTTTATATGTGCTGGCCTGCTTGTATCTTTGTCTCCCGTTTTGTGGACGGAGTTTAGTGATTCCAGATATTTTTGGCTGAATCATCAACAACAACTTTTTAAAAAGTCACAAAATTAGTCGCCCCCCCCCCCCCGGTGTGCTTTTCTGCATGTTTTTCAAAAATTCAAATATTTTTGAATAATTTTGAAAAACACACGAATTTTTTTTTGCTCCAAAAGTCACAAAAATGACTAAGACAGGAAGAATGTCTATCTTTGTTTGCATCAAATTTGTGAACTGCTTGTGCCATTTTGATGAATTTGGCGCTATAAGGCTATGTGCCCACGCTGCGGAAAGTTCGCGGAATTTGCCGCGATTTTTTCGTGGAAATTCAGCGGATTTTTCAAAAATCCACAGTACAGCGAGTCTCCAGCCATTTCTATGGCATTTGGGGAGTGCTGTGCTCATGCTGTGTTTTTTTCCACAGCAGAAATAATGCGGATTTCCCTGCGGAAAAATCTGCAGCATGTGAATTATTCCTGTGGATTTTTCCGCAGGGTCCTATACTTACCTGCCTTGATAAAAGACACCGGAGTCACTTCCTCAGGTGCAGAGGAGCGCGGTGGAGCCAGGAGCAGGAAGGAGGAGGTGGGCGGGGCCTGCACGAGCTCTGGTCATGTGACAGCTGAAGCTAGTTCAGGCCCGCCCACCTTCTCCTGCAAAGTGCAGACAGACACAGCCGGAAAGTGAAGTGCTGCGTGATAGAGGCAAGTATGAATGCCCCGATCACTCCAGCACTTGTTCTGCATTGAGGATGCAGTGCCGAAGCCATGATACTGTATCCTCAATGCAGGATGACCGCAGCATATCCGCAAGACATTCCACAATACAACCGCAGCATGTAAACAGACAAAGTTGTGCTGCAGTTTTCTGGGAGCTCCTGCGGAATGTCCTGTGGATATAACCACAGGACACTTTCCCTGTGGGCCAGTCAGTGAATACCTCAAGATAAAAAAAAATAAGAGTCACCTAAAAAAAACCTGCAAATGATAAATCGGGGCCATCATCTTTGACATGTCCACAAAAAATATTTTTTTTTTTCCTTTTTTGTGTCTATGAGAAAAACTGACCAGTTTTTCTGTTAGTTTTTTATTAATTTGTCCCAGATTGGCACTGTTCTACTATTTACACTATTTTAGTGTACTTTTTCTCTACCTTTTGCGTGTTTAGTAGCAGTTTTTTTTCTCAAACCTATTTTTCCGTCATTCCTCCTAAAAGAATTGGATAAGTGGCCCCCCACAGAATGAATTACCCAGCGACCTCCGCAAGGCCTTGTATGGGGGCCTCCTGGAATAGCTCTTTAGGCGGGCAGGGATATGTGAATAGGGTTGCATACTTGCTCGGCTATCATGTTTGCAGAAGCAATAAAAGAATCCAGTAAAGGAATGTGTTGCATTTTAACAATGTCCCAAGCCAGCTTAATAAAGCCGAGCCCAGCCCAAAGCTGAAATACCTGGGCCTGGAATCAGCACCTTTCTCATAGCGGTCACTACAGGGAAAAATCCATTCCTGCAAGCTGAAGAATTTAGCAATCCAGGTCAATGTGTTCACTTTGAGAATGACACTGCTCACCGAGAGGGGTGATAATGGCGTTATTAATGGTGGTGGGAAGTGCTGGAGATATCTCAGGAATGTTTGCCATCATTAATCATAACAGTCACTTACTAATGGTACGTGAGGAAAAGAACAATCCGTCAAATCAGGGAGATATTTGTGTCTGACAGGTAACGAGAGAGATTCTTCAGGATTAATTTTGGTAATCTATTAATGATCTCTTTTTTACAGAGAACATATGGGATGTCACAACTATACATCAGTGAAACTATTATGCAGGTTTTGGAATTTCAAATGATGCAATGGCTAATCCTAAAATCCTAAAACCTAATCTAGATTATATAAAAGGACTAATGTTACCTTATCATTGCATTTCATAGGTGTGCACAGCACATTTTAATGAAGGGGTTGTCCAGGACTTATAGATTTGTAATCAGGGTCGAACTGGCCCACCATAGAACAGGAGAATCCTCCGGTGGGCCCCCTTGCAGTATTATGTCACTTACCCCCCAATATGCCATATTTTTCAGATTATAAAACATACTTTTTCCCCCAAACTGGGGGTAAAATGGGGGTGCATCTTGTATTCTAGATATGGCTTACCAAAGCGGTGGTGGTGGCGGCATGGTCGGCGATACTGAGGGTTCGGAGGACGGGGTGTCACGGGAAGGAGAGTCGGCAATGCTATGGGCGCCATTGATCTTACAGCGGGCTCCATTGAATCACCTGCGGTTTACAAGATGAATATCAAGAAAATTGCCTCGAAGGCGGCGCGTATGCAGATTGACGTGATGGACTTCAATAAAATGGCTACAGAGTCCTATCTGCGCAGGCACTGCCTCCGTGCCATTTTCTTGACGTCAATCTCGTCAACCACAGGCAATTCAATGGAGCCCACAATCTGAAGGCACATAAATGGCGTCTGTAGTTGCAACACCCCCGAGCCTGCAGTATCGTCGACCCTCCGTCCACTGATCCTCCTGAACCGCGACACCCAGTCCTCCGAGCCCACAGCATCACAGAATCTGCATCCTGTGACACTCCTGAGCCGCGCCACCACCGCCGTTTTCCCATGGAGAGATATTATAAGACGCACTAGGATTATAAAATGGACCCTCATTTTAACATTAAAAATTATTTTTTCCTATTTTCCTCCTCTAAATTTGGGGTGCATATAATCCGGTGTGCCTTATAAGACAAAAATACGGTAATCAATAGTTGGCACAATATGCTTGTTTCATTATGTAGAGATAAAGGATGCACCTCATCATTCATTTTACAAACTACCCAGTATATTATTACCGTATTTTTCAGACTATAAGACGCACCGGACCATAAGACGCATCTTGGTTTTAAAGGACGAAAATAGGAAAATAAAATTTTAAGCAAAAAATGTGGTCATGACACACTGTTATGAGGAGAGGATCTGCTGCTGACACTGTTATGGGGGTAATGTCCCCAAATTCTCTACTAAGGTACCCCATATTGGTAATGATCCTCCTGCCTTGTATATACGGTAATCCCCATCCTTGTGTATATATATATATATATATGTCCGTCATCCTGGTATAGCCCTCATCCTGCTATATACCGCCATCCTGGTATAGCCCCCATCCTGCTAAATAGCGCCATCCTGGTATATGCCCTCATCTGGCTATATACCCCCTTCCTGCTATATACTGCCATCCTAGTACATGCCTTCATCCTGCTATATACCGCCATCCTGATATATACTGCCATCCTGGTATATCCCCTTATCCTGCTATATACTGCCATGCTGCTATATACCCCCATCCTGCTATATACCCCCATCCTGGTATATGGCTGCATCCTGTGGCACACAAAAAAAATAAACGTTTATACTCACCTTTCCTCACTCCAGCAGCATCGCTCATCTGTGTCTGTGTCAGCAGCAGCGCCGCTGACCTGTTGTGGAGCCGTCACCATTCCCTGCAGGATCGCGATGTCCTCCTGTCTGCCGGCCCGCTGATGTGTGTGGAGTCTAGCGGTGTGCACAGGGATGACGTCAGTGGCCGGCAGACAGGAGGACATCGCGATGCTGCATTCAACGGTAACAGGTGAGTATACTTATTCACTGCGCCTCGCGCTGATGATGATGCACAGGGAGCAGTGAATATAGCCACACATGATCACTCCAGACTGTTGTTGGCAGGGGTGATCACGCGGACTGGCTGCTAATTATGCGTGCATCCCACTGCCCATCATCCCACCCACCTGTCAGCGCTGGCTTCAGCACTGAGAGATGATGGGTGGGAGGATGCATGCATATGAAATGAGTGGGCCCACGTGGTCACGGCAGGCGCTACTTCAGCCTGCACATGCCGCCGATGACCCGCTCCACCACAGCACCATCATTCCCCGCAGCCATGCTTTACATTCAGACTATAAGACACACCCCCCACTTTCCCCCAACATTTGTGGGGAAAAAAGTGCGTCTTATAGTCCGAAAAATACGGTATATAGAAGCTTAAGTAAATTTGTGAATGTAATATTTGCATGTAGTTGCTCAGTGGGCCCTCAAAGTCAATGTTATTGGTGGGCCCCTACTATCCCAGCCTAACACTATTTGTAAGTGTACCGCCCCCGTGTCAGCTGCCGATCCGCTCGAATCCGGAACCGCGGTGGCTAGAGGGGTCTCCAGACCCGGGGGTTTGTGCGGACACTCGAGTTTGAAAAGGGGAGTATGTACAGGGGAGTTAGAAGTTCGTGACGCCACCCACGGTGCGTGGTAAGGTGATGTACCACCGCTGCTGTTAGGGGGGAGCCCGGTGGTGGTGGTATGGCAGCAAGGTGTTTAACCCCTCTGTGGGTAGGGGGTTGTGCCCCGGGGCCCGGTGGTGGTGGTGCAGGGGTGCTATTGGGAAAAGGAAGGGTTTCTGCGTACTCAGTCCAAGAATACTGACACCGACAGCTTGTAAACCAGAATTCTGAGCACCACTGCAGGAAGGCGGGAGCACACTTGGATCCGTTCCCTTGGTGTTGCTTGTTAGCCTGTGGCCTTTTCTGTGGCACCTTCTCACTGTTGGACCCTATAGTATGGAACTAATCGGGTCCCGCTCACCCGTATGGCTAACGGAGTGAGCTTGCTCTCAAGGTTCACGCTAGGGATTTGGTGGACTGTGTTTTGGGAAAAGTCCTATCCCCTTGTTGCGCTAGTACCCCGATTTTGGAGTGGGTGAGGGATGAATCTTGAAGACTTCACCCCCGTCGGGTAAATTACCAGGGCGTTTGAAGCTACTTCCCGGCCTAGGGTCCAAGTACCCCGTCGTGCCCTGGCCCCTGCCCGGAGATGGCTCAAGGCCGCTGGCTGCCCTCCTTGGCAATCTGTGCCCCTTGACACGATCCCCTGTGACCGGGGTTCCAGCTCCTACCAGGCCCCGACCAACGTCTGCCACCTAGTAGACTCAAGGAGCCCTGCTCCTGACCACCTCTCTCTTTCACCTCCAACACAACACTCCTCTCACTTTTTCCCTTTCCCCTACCAACCCCGCAAGTGGGCGGCCCTATTCCCTTCAGGCTCCCCAATGGTGTGTCTGGTGGGTATGGTGTAAAGTGTTCCAAGAGTTTTTACTGGCTCTGATCTTAGCAACACCAAAGGACAAGCATCCGCAACCAAGGAGGATTGGATACTGTGCAGAAGGGCAGATTGCACAATAACCTGTGACGACCTGATAGGCCAGGGCGTCACATAAGCACAGACAGATGAGGAGCAAGAACAACATTTGGGCCCTTCGCAGTCCAATAACTCATCATAATGCACAATTCCACCTACGTGGCCTCCTTACTTCTTGGGCCCCTGCGGATGAACAAGTTGCATCAATGATATATCCGCCCTTGTTTGTAAGAGTGGTGGACTGAGGCTGCTGTGTTCCTGCTCTTGAATGCACCAATCGCATCAATGTATTGTGAACAATGTCTTGCATTGTAAATATTGTGATGTGCCATGTGAAATGTAATGTGATCCTGTATAGTGTATGTTGTACTAATGTTAAGTATAATTTGCATTGCAGTTTTGATAATGTAATGAATGTGTAATGTATATCCTTTATGTTAGATTGTTTTGTAAGGAAGTTCTGTTCAGCAAGAGACCACAGGGACTGAACAGTTAAGTGTTGGGGCTAGTCAACCCTGGGAGGAGTCAGCTGACGGGGAAAGTGACGGTTGTATCCAGAAAGAGTCTGTGAAGGCCTAGTGAGCGAATATGATAGACGTGTAGTCGGTTAGTCATGAAGGACACATACAGTGGGTGGTTTGTGGCAACAGAGCAAAGGAGACATAAGACAATACAGCTTGAGTCTGGAGAGTTGCTAGAGATACAGGGTGTGAACAGCGCAGCAACTAGAGACCGATCCTCGATCGGAGTGGCCCCAGATGATAGGAGCCGGAGGACGGAACCCTAACATCCAGGCCCCTTAATCATCAACGGATGACTTTTACTGGTGCAGGATTCTAGTGTTCTGGTCCCTTAACTGTCAAGGTACCGAATTAACCTCAACTGGTATGTGAACATGGTCAACCGACCTAGCAGTCTCCTGCTTGATGTCCAGGATTGCAAAGTTTTACTCCCATCCCTGAGGAGATTGAACGTGAAACTGCAGGAAAGGTTTCACCGCTATCCCATAATCATCATGACACATACCTTCTAGGTTTTTTAAAAAAAATAAAAAGTTCTGCAAACATTTAAAAGGGTTGTCCACTGCTTAGACAACACCTTTTCAATCCCTATGTTTGCTACCCACAAAATGACATCTACACTCACCTGCGGAGCTGTTCCAGCATTGTTGACAATGCCTCTCCTAGGGACCGCGTGACATTTTTATGTCATACAATCCCTGCATCCAATCAGCTCCTACTTGAGACATAACTGTCATTCGGAGGAAGTCAGAGCTGAGGCTGGTCTCACTTCCACTTGATTTTTTTCTGAAGGAGAGGAGAGCAAAGCTAGCACCGATTGGCTGCAGGGATCACCTGACATAACATTTGCTCATGAGGCCAGAAGTAATTGCGGGGCAGGCCATATACAGATCAAGGAATTACAGCCTGGTGTAAAAGTAACATTTTAGGTGGAGTAAAGTGAGTGAGTGAAAAGTTAGGCTATGTGCACACTAGGTGTTTTTTTTGTACTGCATTTTTGCGCGTTTTTCGGGTGCATTTTTGTTCAGAAAACTGCATGACTTTGCTTCACCAGCAAAGTCTATGAGTTTTCATTTTTGCTGTCTGCACACAGCGTTTTTTTGATGCCCACAAAAACGCAGCCTGTCAATTATTCCAGCGTTTTTAACTGCGTTTTTCATCCATTGAGTTCAAACGCAAGGGGTGTGTAGTACAGTCACGTGTATTCACCCAGCATTCCTTGTGTTGGTAAACACAGAAGAGTGAATGCTCCCGGTACCGCCACACTTGGTTCCATCTCCCGTCCGGCGCCATGTCCGCTCCCATCTCCTCTCCTGGTACCGCCACCCCTGCTCCGGCTGTCTGAAGACTCCCGGGACACGTCCGATCGCTCCAGGACCTGCAGGTGATCAGCTGATGCCATCACCTGACGGCATCAGCTGACAGTTTAAGTCCAGCGGTGAACAGCCAGCTTTTTACCGCCCGGCCGGTTTAAACGATTAGCTGATTCTGTCAGGTGACCGTATCAGCTGATTACCAGCAGGTCCTGGAGCGATCAGATGGGAATCTGCACAGAAATGTGTAGTTGTTTTTTCGACTGATGCATCAGCTGTTTGTATACACGGCTTTTAAACAATCAGCTGATGTGTCATGTGATTCAGGTCCTTGAACCTGACACATCGTCTAATCACTTTGCCTTTTAGCAAACCGATCAGATGATATTGGATCTGGATTGGACATCAAGGGACCCTCCAGAACTACGGCAGAGGGGGAGTTCTTTAGTTCAATAAAGATGGAGTCACAAACTGTGTTGTGTTTTATTTCTAATAAAAATATTTTTCTGTGTGTTCTGTTTTTTTTTAATCTTTACTAGAAATTCATGGTGGCCATGTCTAATATTGGTGTGACACCATGAATTTCGGGCTTAGGGACAGTTGACAATACACAGCTAGCCCTGCAGAGTTGGATACAGCGCTAGAAAATGGTGCTTCTATGAAAGCGCCATTTTCTGGGGCGGCTGCAAACTGCAATTCTCAGTGGTGGTGCCCAGAAAGCTTGGGCACCCTGCGCTGTGGATTCCAATCCCAGCTGCCTAGTTGTACCCGGCTGGACACAAAAATTGGGCGAAGCCCACGTCGTTGTTTTTAATTACCTTAGTTCATGAAATTCATGAAATAATTAAAAAAGGGCTTCCCTATATTTTTAGTTCCCAGCTGGGTACAAATAGCCAGCTGGGGTTTGGGGGCAGCCGTACCTGCCTGCTGTACCTGGCTAGCATACATAAATATGGCAAAGCCCACGTCATTTATTTTTTTATGTTTTTGGGCAAAAAACTCCTGCATACAGTCCTGGATGGAGGATGCTGAGCCTTGTAGTTCTTCAGCTGCTGTCTGCTCTCCTGTATATACTAGTGGATGGAGTATGCCGAGACTTGTAGTTCTGCTCCCCTTGCCTCTCCCTCCAATATACAGTCCTGGATGGAGCATGCTGAGCCTTGTACTTCTGCAGCTGTCTGCTCTCCTGCAAACACTAGTGGAGAACAGATTTAGGCTGTGTGCACACGTTGCGTTTTTTACCGCGGAAACGCTGCGTTTAGAACCGCAGCGTTTCAGTGGCAAATTGCATGTGTTCAGCTTTCCCAGCAAAGTGCATGAGAAAGCTGAAAAATCAGTGCACACGCTGCGTTGCCAAATAAGAAAAGCAGCATGTCACTTCTTTTGTGCGTTGTAGCTGCGTTCTCTCCCTCATTGAAATCAATGATGCGGGTCAGAACGCAGCTACACCGCAGTGAGCTGCTTTTTTGTTGCGGTCCGCGGGCTTTGTTGGCATACAGAACGCAGGCATTTTACCTGGAAGTGAGGTCAAGAGGTTTCCTGTTGACCTCACTTCCTGGCAAAGTCCTGGAAAGCCCCCGGTGTCGCCAAAGTGCCCGCCCCGACCCCCGGCCCCCCTCCTGAAAATCCAAAATGGCCGCGCGCACAGTAGCGCACCGGCCGCAACCTACTCCTATGATTTCTGTCGCATGTGCCTTGAGACATGCGACATAAAAATGCCCCCCAGGCCCTGCCAGGTCACCCCCTATTCCCCCCGGTATTCCCCCTTACCTGTCCGGTCGCAGCGCTGATCCCCTGCGGCCCCCTCC
The DNA here is from genome assembly GCF_048569485.1 of Anomaloglossus baeobatrachus. Taxonomy (NCBI): domain Eukaryota; kingdom Metazoa; phylum Chordata; class Amphibia; order Anura; family Aromobatidae; genus Anomaloglossus; species Anomaloglossus baeobatrachus. The sequence continues at coordinate 582,466,129 of NC_134355.1, forward strand.
TCCTTCACAGCAGACGCCGGTCAGTGCGGTCATATGAGCAGAGCAGCTGACAGCCAGCACTGTGTTCAGAGAGCTGTGCTGGCTGCTCGCACTCTGCAGCTGTGACCCGGGGAGAGTGGGTGCAGATTTTTGGCACACACTCTCCTCAAATGGAGGGTCTGCCCTCCTAGAAAATGGGGGGATACGTTCCCTGAACGTGCCCCCATATTCTAGAAGGTCCAGAGCCGACGTGGGACGTCCAAATAGATTTCTGCGGACCCATTTTTTTCAATTTTTTTTTATTAAATTGGTGAACAAGGGTATGATTTAGGGAGTGTTTTTTCTAATAAAATTTTTTTTGTCATTTTTTTTGGTTTTGTTTACTGTCAATTAGTTATGTCTGGTATCTGATAGACGCCGTGACATCACTAATTGCTGGGCTTGATGCCAGGTGACATTACACATCTGGTATCAACCCCATTTATTACTCCGTTTGCCAACGCACCAGGGCGCGGGATGAGTTGGGGCGAAGCGCCAGGATTGGCGCATCTAATGGATGCGCCACTTCTGGGGCGGTTGCGGCCTGCTATTTTTAGGTTTGGAAGAGTCCAATAACCATGGCTCTTCCCACCCTGAGAATACCAGACCCCAGCTGTCAGCTTCACTTTGGCTGGTGATCTAATTTGGGGGGACCCCACGTTATTTTTTTTTTAATTCTTTATTTATAAATAAAAAAAAAAAAAGCCTGGGGAGCCCTCCAAATTGATCACCAGACAAGATAAAGCTGCCAGCTGTGGTTTGCAGGCTACAGCTGTCTGCTTTACCCTTACTGGCTATCAAAAATAGGGGGGGCCCCACGCCATTTTTTTCATTGTTTTTTTTTTGGATAAATACTAAGCTAGGCACCCTTTAGTGCCACATGAAAGGTACTAAAGGTGCCAGCTTAGAATATGCAGGCGGGGGTGGGACGTTATATATATTTGACATCCATTCATCCATTGACGCTTTTTTGGCTGTGTGCCCACAATCAGGTTTTGCAGTGGTTTGGGCGCTGAGTGTTTTCCCTGCGTCCATAACGCTGCGTTGTGCAGTAGAAGCACAGTGGAAGGATTTTTGGAGATCCCATGCCCACTGTGCTTCTTTTCTCCGCAGCATAAACTGACCGGTGGCGTGGCTTCCCGAGCCTCAGCATGTCAATTTATGCTGTGGAGACGAGAGTGCTCTCTGCAGGTAGAATAGAGCTAAAGTCCACAGCAGCCTGAACCCAAATCGTGGGCATGGGCAGCTGCGTTCTCCCGTGGACAACACTCACATCTCTGCAGGAAGGCTGACACTGTGTACTAGACGCCGTGTCGCTGGATCATGGCCACATAGCCTAAAAGTGAGAATATTGTTGCTACAGCAACATTTTGGGTGAAGTAGCTGTGGATTCAAAATGCTTAATATACTCCTGAATAAAATCCTTGAGGGGTGCAGATTCCAAAATGGGGTCACTTGTGGGGGTTTTCTGACATATAGGTACCCAAGGGGCCCTGCTAATGTGACATGGTGCGCGAAGTTTATTTCAACTTTTCCAAAATTCAAATGGTGCTCCTTCCATTCCAAGCCCTCCCATTTATCCAAACAGAATGTGGAAAAGAAGGAAATGACATCACAAGTTTTTTTTTCCAAAGGTCTGTGTTCAACCAACTTTATTAACACTGACAAGTCTTAAAAAACGCACCTAACAAAACGCATGAAAAACGCATGAAGAACGCATGCGTTTTCGATGCGTTTTTCTCAAAAAGCATTGTTTACAATTCTCCCCTCTGCCAGAGGGTGCATTTTTTTCCGCGCTGAAAAAAAAGCAACGTGTGCACATAGCCTTAAGAAGGAAATGACATCAGATCTTTTTTTTTTTTCTTCACCAATCTTTAATGGCATTGTTCACTGATTAAAAAAATGCATAAAAACGCAGTGAACAAAAACGCAGCAAAACGCAGCCAAAAACACACCAAAACGTGGTAAAAACACATGCGTTGATGCATTTTTTGCCGCGGATGCGTTTTTGGGTATTTTTAGCGGCCAGAAACACAGCGTTTTTGATGCCACAAAAAATGGTTAGGTGCGCACATACCCTCAGATTGGCAGGAACATGAAAGTTTCCATAAGGGCCATCTTATGGCTGCATTAAACACAACAATACAAAGGAGGGTAAATTATGCAACACGATCATTTGTATAGGAAACTCTCATAAAGTGCAGAAATGGCCTCCTATAGATGTCACCATTCCCACTATCGTAAAGGAACCATTGACTGTAACTCTGTTACCCATGGATGTTTTACTTTTTACATGGAAACTGCCTGTTTGCAACATTCCCTGTAGGCTAGATCATATTTTCCATTAGTTAACTGTGTCAAACTCCTTTGAGGTAACCTTAAAGTATGTGACTGAGGTTTTTCAGAGCTTTTTTAACCTTGAATTTGAATGGCACTTAAAGGAGTTGGTGAAAGAGCACACTTTCCTCTATGCCCTGATCAGACCTGTGGCAATAACTTGATGGTCAGCAGCTTTCAACTGAGTTACGTATATCTTAGTCCAGGGGTCTGCAACCTGCAGCATCCACCATTTGTACAACTACAACTCCCAGTATAACCTAACAACCATAGGCTGCCATGTGACTGTCAGGCCATGCAGGGAGATGTAGATGAGCTGGAGCGCCACAGGGTACCGGCTTTCAGGTGCCATATAAACTGACTAATGTCACATTAATAGTCATTTGCAAAAAATTAGTTTCAAGCAACTCCTTCCAAAGGTAAGATTAATTTATCTTAAGCTATTAACTATAGTCCTCCTGCTTTATGTCATCTTAAAATTGTTTTATGTAAATTAACCCTTACAAGTTTAGATAATTTCTTAATAAAATGTGTTAACAACTGGAGCTGTTTTTAAAGTTACAGAACTCTATAGAGTTCAATGTACAAAAAGGATACAGCAGCACTCTGCAAGCACCAAGACATAAGCAAACATAGAAGATAAGAAGTTGAATCTGCATTAATGCTTTATAGAATATACTTAGATTAATGAAGGATCTTAGCTCAAAAATGGGCACATTCTTGTGTGACCATCAGCCGCGGCAAGGTGACCGTTCTTTGATGGGACCCTATCCTAGTGTCATGACTCTCCTGTAGTGTTGAGCCAGTAGTTAGCTATTTGTACTCTCTATGCTGTTAGCGACTACTGTCCGCTACTCGCATATTCGTTATCAGTAGCGGACGCAATGTAAGTCAATGGGAAATATTCACTAAGTAGCGAGTAACCCGAAAGCCATACTATTCACTACTCGCATGATAAGTACAGCTTTCGGGTTACTCGCTACTTAGCGAGTATTTCCCATTGACTTACATTTCACCCGCTACTCGTAACGAATATGCGAGTAGCGGACAGTACTCGCTAACAGCATAGTGCGTACGAATAGCTAACTAGTCGCTCAACACTACTCTCCTGGACTAAAAGTCTACAAAGAAAAGGGCGGATTGGATTTGGCACAAATTAAAACCACCCTGTGGCTGATGTGGGCAGAGCATAATCAGAATAGGAGGCTGAGTGTCTACACCACCAGTATATACTGTGAATAAACTAAAAACTGCATCTCCAACTAAAACATAGCAAGTGTGGACATGTGTCACCTGCTGTAACTACACGAAACACAAATAAAAGGATACAGCAGCACTCTAAGTGCCAAGACTTATGGAAACATAGGATATCTGAAAATGAAACTGCATTAATGATATAATGAATATACTTAGAAAAAGTAAGTGTTTCGTGTAGTTATAGCAGCTGGTACCTGTTCACACTTGCTATGCATGTTCTATTTTAAAATGCAGGGGTTTTTTTTGTTTTGTTTTTTTTAAGACAGGTTTCCTGCAACCACCACTAGGGGGAGCTTACTGTATACTGTGAATACACTGAAGTCTATAGTAAGTAGAGTGAGATTCTAAACTTATTGGCAGCCACCAACAGCAAGAATCTTATTTCATTATATGCATACCCTATTACTTGGATGTCTATTACCAAATATTACCTACTGCTGCTCGAGCACCCAGTCTATCTTTATGTATCAGACTGCACTGGTGAATTTATGTATAAACCCATTACATTACGAGCCTCCGCTAGTTATTACCATGGCTGTTTCAAGCATCAGTCCTTATCTGACTTGTGTATTCTTAGGTATTCTGAATGTGTAAAGGAGACCATTCCTTGACTCTTACAAAACCACAAGGCAGTTTTTCCTCCAAGAAAGCAAAATGTACCCCAGTACAGAATGTGATTTCTCCAAACTTGCGGATTAAAAATAGCCTGATATTAACAAGGCAAGATATACCGATGACTAACCTCTGGCTCTGTGTCCTGGACAGAAACTGGAGTCATGCAAGCAGAATTAGGTTGACTGTCAATCAATACATTGCTGAAATACTCATGTGCTGAATTCCTGGCATTTCTCCCATTTGCGTATAGGAAATTTATCTGGAAATAAAATCAAAGAGTTTTCTTTATTTTCATGACTCTGAAAATTGTAGATTCACATTGAAGGCATCAAAACTATGAATTAACACATGTGGAATGAAATACTTAACAAAAAAGTGTGAAACAACTGAAAATATGTCTTGTATTCTAGGTTCTTCAAATTAGCCACCTTTTGCTTTGATTACTGCTTTGCACAGCATTAGCATTCTCTTGATGAGCTTCAAGAGGTAGTCACCGGGAATGGTTTTCACTTCACAGGTGTGCCCTGTCAGGTTTAATAAGTGTGATTTCTTGCCTTATAAATAGGGTTGGGACCATCAGTTGTGTTGTGCAGAAGTCTGGTGGATACACAGCTGATAGTCCTACTGAATAGACTGTTAGCTGCTTGTTTTCTTGCCATAATACAAATTCTAAGTAAAGAAAAATGAGTGGCCATCATTACTTTAAGAAATGAAGGTCAGTCAGTCCGAAAAATTGGGAAAACTTTGAAAGTGTCTCCAAGTGCAGTGGCAAAAACCATGAAATGCTACAAAGAAACTGGTTCACATGAGGACCGCCCCAGGAAAGGAAGACCAAGAGTCACCTCTTCTGCGGAGGATAGGTTTATCCGAGTCACCAGCATCAGAAATCGCAAGTTAACAGCAGCTCAGATTAGAGACCAGGTCAATGCCACACAGAGTTCTAGCAGCAGACACATCTCTAGAACAACTGTTAAGAGGAGACTTTGTGCAGCAGGCCTTCATGGTAAAATAGCTGCTAGGAAACTACTGCTAAGGACAGGCAACAAGCAGAAGAGACTTGTTTGAGCAAAAGAACTCAAGGAATGGACATTAGACCAGTGGAAATCTGTGCTTTAGTCTGATGAGTCTAAATTTGAGATCTTTGGATCCAATCACCGTGTCTTTGTGCGAAGCAGAAAAGGTGAACGGATGGACTCTACATGCCTGGTTTCCACCGTGAAGCATGGAGGAGGAGGTGTGATTGTGTGGGGGTGCTTTGCTGGTGACACTGTTGGCGATTTTTTTCAAAATTGAAGGCATACTGAACCAGCATGGCTACCACAGCATCTTGCAGCGGCATGCTATTCCATCCGGTTTGCGTTTAGTTGGACCATCATTTATTTTTCAACAGGGCAATGACCCCAAACACACCTCCAGGCTGTGTAAGGGCTATTTCACTAAGAAGGAGAGTGATGGGGTGCTACGCCAGAGGACCTGACCTCCACAGTCACCAGACCTGAACCAAATCGAGATGGTTTGGGGTGAGCTGGACCACAGAGTGAAGGCAAAAAGGCCAAGTGCTAAGTATCTCTGGGAACTCCTTCAAGACTGTTGGAAGACCATTTCCGGTGACTACCTTTTGAAGCTCATCAAGAGAATGCCAAGAGTGTGCAAAGCAGTAATCAAAGCAAAAGGTGGCTACTTCGAAGAACCTAGAATATAAGACATATTTTCAGTTGTTTCACACTTTTTTGTTAAGTATTTCATTCCACATGTGTTAATTCATAGTTTTGATGCCTTCAATGTGAATCTACAATTTTCAGAGTCATGAAAATAAAGAAAACTCTTTGAATGAGAAGCTGTGTCCAACCTTTTGGCCTGTACTTTATATATATATATATATATATATATATATATATATATATATATAGCACCTTGAGGTGTTCAGGGGCGCTACATATACATTATATATATATATATATATATATATATATATATATATATATATATATATATATATATATATAATGTATATGTAGCGCCCCTGAACACCTCAAGGTGCTACAAGGTTCTGCTTCCCCACCAGGATGCAGGGCCTATCCCCTTAGGTACCCAGAACCCCAGTGCCAGTGCTAACGAAAACCCAAGTAATCCCAGTTTTCACAAACAATCCCCCTTACAATGGTAGTTAGCTAGGGTGGGACCATTACAGTCCACTATTTGACCAAGTGGGAGGGGCAGACTGTGGAGAGCAGTTGGGACACAGGAAGATAGTAGTCGGAAAGGAGAAGGAAGTCTGCAGTGAAAGAAAGCAGACACAGCAGAACGTGTGTGACAAGAGATAGTGTCAGACAGTGGAAGTGTGAAGGTGTGACTGAGCAACATCCTGATTCGGGTTGACTGTGACCTGGTACCCAGGAGAGGGGATTGCCGGTGGAGTACTTCCAGAACTATGCACCGACGAGGTAGAGGACCCTAGGACAGGAAAGAGCTTCAAGACGACCTGTTAACACCTGCACAGCAAAGGGAACCATCAAGGACCTTGCTGACCCTAAAGAATCCGAAGTCTTAGTAGCAAAGGGAGAACCTGAAGAGCTGCCGGTTCCGCCACTGCGCTGCATCCCAACGGCTGTTGAGGCCGCGAGAGTACAGCTAAAACCTATGCCAGCAAGGCAGCTGAGGCCGGACGCTGACGCCCCCTACTGGGAACAACGCCAGCAACATCTGCAACTGGAGATGACAACACGAGACCAGCGACGATGGGAACTTGCCGCCCGCAACCGAGAAGAGAAGGAGCAGGTGAGGAGCGCTGCTTCCCGAGTCCGAGGGCCACGGTGCCGTGGTCTGGTGGATCATTTTGACCCCGTTCAGGGATTGGGGTTAATCCGGGAGGCAGGCCTCACAGTCAGGGTGTTTGTTTCCCGACGAGATGTGGCACAGCACGTCCCCAGGGGACATCCCGAGCGAATTCTGGAGCCAGAGGATATGGTCTCCTATACTCGGCATTGTGGAGAGCGGGGCTGGTATGCCCTGGAGGTGATCAAACAGGTGATGATGGAGGAAGAATTTGTATTGGCGTCGGTGGTGCTTAGTCGCAAGGAAGCATGGCTACGAGACCTGGTCGTTTAATGTGAAAGTATAAACGGTAGCGTTCCATTGTTGATTTAATGAGCTCAAAAGTACCGTAACGTTTAAGTGCAAAGCCTCCCTAATGTGGAATGAAACATGTAATTAAAAATGTTCTTCTTTCCTATTTTGCAGTTTTGGAAAAAAAACAACAACTCTGATTTCCTGTAGCTCGAGGATGAGCTACGTTTAACCATGGGGGAATGTGACGCCCCTGGACTATCGGGTCGTCACAGGGTATTGCACAATCTGCCCTCCCGAGCAGTATCCATCTCCTTCTTGGTTTAGGGTCCCTAAGTACATGGTGTTGCCTACATCAGCTAATCAAATCCTTGATACACCCACCAAACACACCAGTGGATGGCTTGAGTGGAATAGAGTTGCCCACCTGGGGGGTTGGAGAGGAGAGGTCAGGAGTGTCAAGAGGAGAGAGTTGGGTCTGAGAAGTGAAAGTGAGAGGATGTCAGGAGACGGGCTCCTGGGAAACAATCTAAGTGGCAGACGGTGGTCTGGGCCTAGAGGAGCTGGACCCCTGGTCGCAGGGGATCGTGGCAAGGGGCACGGATCTGTCAAGGAGGACAGCCGACTGCCTTGCACCATCACCGGGCAGGGACCAAGGCACGACGGGGTACGTGGACCCTAGGTTGGGGAGTAGCTTCAGGTAACCCGATAATTTACCCGAGGAGAACAGAGTCTTCAAGAGCCGTTCCCACCCGCTCCAAAATTGGGGCATTAGCGCAACGAGGGGATAGGACTTTCCAATTCAAAACGGTCCAGAAAATCCCAAGCGTGAGCCCTGAGAGCAAGCTCCCACACTTAGCCATAGTCGGGAGCGGGACCTGGCAAGTTTCACACTACCGGGACCACCAAAGAAGTAAACTTAGTGCCAGGAGGCAGATTACGGATCAGCAGGCAGCACCACTGGGGACGGGACCCAAACTAAGTTCCCCTCAGCGGCAGCAGCGTCCAGAGACTTGTTTGACCAGTTGTCGGTGTCAGCTTAATGGACTGAGTGAGTACAACAGTGACACCCTTGGATCCAATGGCACTCCCCCCTACCCACACCGAGTGCCGGGGCTTTCCCCGCTACCTGTGGAGGGTTCTAACACCTGGCTGCCCCCTTCCATCACCCCTGGGTACTCCCAACTGCAGAGGTGGTACTCCTAATTACCACACACCACGGGTGGCATCACTAACTCTATAAAATCCCTTGTAAATAACCCCCTTCATTTGAGTGGCCGCACGACGCCCAGGTCCGGAGACCCTCCTAGTTACATAGTTACTTAGGTTGAAAAAAGACCTAGGTCCATCTAGTTCAACCTTCCTCCACCAGTTCTACATTTGGTCACTAAGTCATTTATAACCAACAATGTAGTGTGTAGGGAGGAAATCATCCAGCCCTTTTTTAAAAGCTGTTATAGCATCAGCCATTACTACCTCTTGTGGTAGGGCATTCCACAGCCTGACTGCTCTAACTGTAAAGAACCTTTTCCTATTTAGCTGTCACAATCTCTTTTCTTCCACTCGCACTTCCTGGTCCTTAGTATTGTCTTTGGAAGAAATAAGTCATGTGCCAGTCCTTTATATTAACCACACATGTATTTATACATATAAATGAGATCTCCTCTGAGACGTCTTTTTTCTAAGCTAAACATATCTAACTTTTTCAACCTCTCATCATATTGGAGGCCTTCCATTCCTTGTAGTAGTCTAGTTGCCCGCCTTTGAACTGCCTCTAACTTCTGAATGTCCTTTTTAAAATGTGGAGCCCAAAACTGGTTCCCATATTCCAGATGTGGCCTTACAAGTGATTTATAGAGGGGTAACAATACGTTGGGATCACGGGATCTAATCTCTCTTTTTATACATCCTAAAATCTTGTTTGCTTTTGCAGCTGCTGCTTGACATTGAGTGCTGCTGCTCAGTTTATTTGTAATAAGAATACCCAAGTCCTTCTCCTGTTCTGTATTCCCGAGTTTACTTCCATTTAATGTATATGCAGCTATAGGATTACTCCGTCCTAGGTGCATTACTTTACATTTATCAACATTAAATCTCATTTGCCAAGTGTCTGCCCATTCTGACATCTTATCCAGATCTTTTTGTAATATTGTACTATCAAGGTCAGTTTTTAATATCCTACATAGTTTGGTGTCATCAGCAAAGACTGACACTTTACTATCAATCTCATCCACAAGGTCATTAATAAAGAGATTAAAAAGAATCGATCCTAGCACAGATCCCTGCGGCACCCTACTGCTGACTGCAGCCCATTTAGAGAATGTACCATTTATGACTACTCTTTGTTTCCTATCTTTTAGCCAATTCCTTACCCAGTTGCATATAGTTTCCCCTAGTCCTTGCTTCTGGAGCTTTAATATAAGGCTATTGTGTGGTACAGTATCAAATGCCTTTGCAAAGTCCAAATAAATCACATCAGCTGCATTACCAATATCCAGGTTTGCACTTACCTCCTCGTAGAACCCCAACAGGTTGGTTAGACACGACTTATCTTTCATGAATCCATGCTGTTTGTCAGTTATTATATTATTTTCTGCAATATATTTTTGCATGTCATCCCTTAAAATGCCTTCGAAAACTTTGCATACTACTGATGTCAGACTTACTGGACGGTAGTTGCCTGGATCTACCCTCTTACCTTTCTTAAATATCGGTACCACATCAGCAATCCTCTAATCCTGAGGCACCAAACCTGTTACAAGCGAGTCTAAAAAGATGAGATTCAGCGGTCTGTCGATAATGGAGCTCAATTCCCTCAATATTAGTGGATGAATGCCATCTGGCCCTGGGAATTTGTCAATGTTTAGTTTACTTAGACGTAGGTGTACTTCTTCTTGTGTTAAATTAATTATATCAGGTGGTGACCTTTTGATTTTTCTCTTGTTGAATGATCCCTGGTACAGTCAGTTCCTTGGCGAACACAGATGAGAAATGCCTATTTAATATCTCAGTCTTTTGTTTGTCCTCTATAACTAACTTGTTATTATATTTTAAGGGGCCAATACTATCCTTTGTTTTCCTTTTGGCATTAATGTATTTATAAAAGATTTTGAGATTTATTTTAATGTCATTGGCGATTTTTTGTTTCAGTAGCTAGTTTTGCTTGTTTGATTTCTTTTTTGCATTTCCTATTGATATCTTTATACTCCTGAAATGCTATTTCTGTATTCTCAGCCTTTAAGATTTTAAACACCCTTTGTTTTTGTTTTATTATACTTTGTACAGTCTTATTTATCCATAGTGGTTTATTTTTATTCCTGGACATTTTATTACCAGAGGGTGGGTATAAGCTTTTTACAGGACTCTAGCAGTATATCCTTAAACTTACCCCATTTATGTTCGGTATCCCCAGTTACCATGACTTTGTCCCAATCTACACATTTAAGCTCTTCCACTAATTTGTTAAAATCAGCTTTCCTAAAATTCCAGGTTTTTGCATTGCCCCTTTGAAATGTTCTATTGAATATTACTTTGAAGCTTACCATATTATGATCGCTGGTGCCCAAGTGCTCCCGGATCTGTAGGTCTGAAATGGTATCCGGTCTATTTGACAGGACCAGATATAGCAAATTATCTCCCCTGGTCGGTTCATCTACCAACGGAGAGAGGAAATGGTCTTGAATGGTAGATAAGAATTTACAGCTTTTAGCAGAACCAGAAGATTCTATGTCCCACTGAATGTCTGGATAGTTGAAATCCTCCATAATAAGAACCCGATTATTATTATTATTATTAGCTGCCTTTTCAATTTGTTCCAGCATTTCACCCTCTATTTGTTCAGGTATGTTAGGAGGCTTATAGCAAACTCCAATTAGCATTTTTCCATTATTCCCATCCCCATGTACATTTACCCATACTGACTCCACATTGTTGCAGTTCCCCCCAATGTCATCATTCAACACAGGTTTTAGGTTAGATTTGATAAATATACACACCCCACCACCTTTTTTTGTCTTTCCTGTCCTTCCTAAATGTAGTATAACCCTGTATGTTTGTCACCCAGTCATGGCTTTCATCCAGCCAGGTTTCCGTAATGCCCACCACATCATAATCCATGGTTGACATAAGAGTCTCTAATTCATTCATTTTGTTTGCAAGACTCCTTGCATTTGCCAGTAGACATTTAATACTATTAACACCTTTATTACTCATAGTCTCCCTACGTTCCTTGCATGTCCCATCCCCCCCTAATCCTTCATTGACCCTTACCATCTCACTGTCTCTATCTGCTTTATCTATCACCTTATTTGCTCCACTACCCTTCTTCCCCCCCAGATCCTAGTTTAAAAGCTCCTCCATCCGTCTGACCATTTTCTCCCCCAGCACAGCTGCACCTTCCCCATTGAGGTGCAGCCCGTCCCTACTGTAGAGCCTGTAGCCAACTGAGAAGTCGGCCCAGTTCTCCATGAACCCGAACCCTTCCTTCCTGCACCAATTTCTAAGCCACGTATTTATCTCCCTAAGCTCCCGCTGTCTTTCTAGTTACGCTCGTGGCACCGGTAGTATTTCTGAAAACACCACCTTGGAGGTCTTGGACTTCAGCTTCTCTCCTAGTTGCCTGTAATCATTTTTAAGGACCTTCCACCTGCCTCTAACTTTGTCATTAGTACCAATGTGCACCATGACCGCTGGGTTTTCCCCAGCCCCACCCAGCAATCTGTCTATCCGATCCGCAATATGCCGAACCCGAGCACTCAGCAGACAACACACTGTTCGGCATTCACGGTCTCAGCCACAGATGACCCTGTCTGTCCGCCTAATTATAGAGTCCCCTACCACCAACATCTGTCTGGGCTTTGCTGCACTCCTATTTCCCTCCTTCCTACAGCAGTCGTTCTCCTGTTTGCTAGGAGCAACGTCCTGCTGTAGTGACCCTAGTCCTGGCCCTTCATTCCTAATATCAGCCAAACAGGCATATTTACTAGGTTGTGCCAGGTCAGGACTAGGCTCCCTGACACTTTTCCCCCTACCTCTTCTTCTAACTGTTACCCAGCTACCTTCCTCTGGGTCCTGATCTTCCCCACCTCCACCCTCCTCCATATCACTGGCCCCAGCCAGAGAAAGCTCAGTGAGCTCTAAACTCCTTTCCAGGTTTGCAATGCCATTGAGTGTTGCTAGCTGCTTATTTAGATCAGTTACCTTGGCTTCAAAATACGCAACATGCTTGCATTGAGTGCAGACATATTCACCCTCGAACAGCTGCTCAAGGTATGCATACATCTGACAAGATACACACCTTGTAGCATTGCCCATGGAGCTGCTATTAAATGGGGATAGACAGTAAAGTTGAAAAACCCTCGAGCCACTCAGAACCCGGATTCGAGCAGCTTGGCTGCTGGCACGGGGGCGGCACATTATTATTATTATTACTAGCCATAGTACCCGGGCATTGCCCGGGATAGTAACTGTCTCTCTGTCTCTCTCCAAGTTTCTGTCTGTTTCTCTGTCTGTCTTTCTCAGTCTCTCTGTCTGCCTCTGTATCAGTCTCTCTGTCTGTCTCTCTCTATCTCTCTCTGTCTATCTCTGTGTCTCTCTCATTCCCCGTCTTTCTCATTCCCCGTCTGTCTCATTCCCTGTTTGTCTCGTTCCCGGTCTGTCTCTCTTTCCCTGTCTATTTACTTGTCTCTGTCTCTTTTCCTGTCTCTTTCCTTGTCTCTGTCTCTTTCCCTGTCTAGTTACTTGTCTGTCTCTTTCCTTGTCTCTTTCCTTGTCTGTGTCTCTTTCCTTGTCTCTGTCTCTTTCCCCGTCTGTCTCTTTCCCCATCTATCTTTGTCTGTCTCTGTCTATCGCTTTCCTTGTCTGTCTCTGTCTGTTTTTTTCCCTGTCTGTCTCTTTCCCCATCTCTTTCCCTGTCTGTCTTTGTCTGTCTCTTTCCCCGTCTGTCTCTTTCCCCGTCTGTCTCTTTCCCCGTCTGTCTCTTTCCTCGTCTGTCTTTGTCTGTCTCTGTCTCTTTCCTTGTCTGTCTCTCTCTCTGTCTCTTTCCTTGTTTGTCTCTCTCTGTCTCTTTCCCTGTCTGCCTCTGTCTGTCTCTTTTGCCGTGTGTCTTTCTGTCTGTCTCTGTCTGGCTTTTTGTTCCCTATCTGTCGCTGTCTGTCTCTGTTTGTCTCTGTCTCTTTCCCTGTCTGCCTCTTTCTCTGTCTGTGCCTGTCGGTCTGTCTCCCTCTATCTCTCAATCTGTGTCTGTCTGTGTCTGTCTCTCCACCGACATCATATTAACTCACACATAAGCTTCTTATACTATGAATGTCCTTTGTTCCTATAGCAACCAATCATGGCTCCTATTAATAGCCTGTAGCTTGCAGCCCTATTCACTTTAATGGAGGCATGTTTTTTATGGGGAGTAACTGTAAAGCTCGGGGTTACATTTTCTTGTCAAAACATAGTCTATGACACAGTCACATGGGGTGTCTGTACACAATTTTGTGATTGTAAATGCAACGGTGCGGATTCCTTTAGCGGACATACATACACACACATACACACACCTTTATATATTAGATGACACTAGCGTGAGCCAAGTCTAATTTTCCACGATCTGTTTTTTTCACATACTAGAATTGGATCACAGATGAGGAGAAGATGGAGACATCAATTTCTCCATGTTCACCGTTGTCTGTATCGGCGTATATCGAACTGCACCCGGATGAGATATAAGTGCAGTACGATGTTTCACACACACCCATAGGCTTGGAAAAACTGCGCGACATCTGATGTTTGCTGCCAATAGCAGCACGCAATGATTTTTTTTTTTCTCATGCCATTTCGGCATCACAAAAAAGCATTGGTCGGCACTTCCCCATAGTTTAACATTGGGCCGAGTGCTATCTGACAAACATTAGATAACACTAGGCTGTGTTATACCCCAGTGTCAGCACAACCTTAGTGAGACACAAGTGCTAAGACATCCTACCACTTCTGCAGCCAAGCAGCTATACAAGCTGTGTAGTCAGTGAAAATGCAATGTCCATTAGCTTGGTCCATAAAACCATTGACAGCCCCACCATGATACAGACATTGCCATTTACAGTAAACAAACAACTTTGTGTAAACAGTGGCATGAGTTTCATATAGACTAATTAAATAGTGCTTAGGGAGCTCAACCTTCACCAGAGGACCCACATCGTTGAGTTGCACCATTGTGCTTGCAGTGCGGCAGACATACCATTGGTGCAACCTGTGCAGCGACAGAGGGGGACAAGAGATAAAGGGGCCACTTCCTCCTCCAATGCAGGTGTAATTGTGCATTATTATGAGCTAGTAGATGGCAAAGTTCTCATATTGTTCTTGCACATAGGCTTCTTCTGTCTGTGTCCACCAGTGTGCCTAATACTACAAGCTTGCTATGGGGCACATTGTAGAACACTTTGCATGACACAAATAAAGGCAACAAACTACAGAATTGTAATTACTGTTCTAATCCAAGTCCTTCAGAAAGAGGTATTGTCTGTCTTATAGTTGTGATATTTTCTAAATGTACCCCACAAGACAGTTTCTGTTCTTGCAGCAAACTATGTCATTCTACAGAACATGGTAACAGTTTATGGAACACCCTTTCCTCTGTCCTTCAGTAAAACAATTCCTATCTCCTGCATCAGAGAAGATTTGTGATAAAATAGTTTGCGGAGTTTGAAATGAAAGAACATAACTGGTCTTCATGATGCAATTAACCCACCAAAAAATATTTGGAATCAACTGTGAGAAAGGAAGCTTCACCCACCATCTGCCCCTAATCTTATGAGTGTGTATGTTAAGGAGAAATCCACAGTTTTAGGGAAATCTCCTTCTTAACAGTGATTGTCTGCTGAAATCTCAGATTGAAGGTCACTGAGAGGCGGTGGAGAAATTCAGAGCACACTGGTATAAATTCCTTTCTCAGTAAGGTGCACACATGTGACGTGCTTTATTATTATAAGCCTTTTTATAGAACTGTAATGGGTTAATCTTTTAGCAAAATTCCTAAGTATGCCATTGGCTATATTAAAAGCATATGCAGAAAGCCAGTGACATTTATCCATTTTTTAGGACTTCCCCTCCAGCCCCTCTTGTTTTCCGACTCCATAACTTGCAAAATCTTTGTCACGTAACTCAAAGTCATAAATTTGGACTTGCGCAGATACAAACGGCCATTGTTATCAATATTTTCTTTCTGCTCCCTTGTTTTACGATATCAGTTGCTGACCTTGGTGTAGACAGCTTACAGTCTCTATCTTCTTACTCATATAGAAAAGAAAGCTTGGTTATAGAAAAAGCACATAGAAAAATATTTATTGTATTTTCACAGTAAAAAAGCACATACAATATATTTTTCTATTTGTCGTGGATGGGTGCCGTCTTGCGCAACCGCCCGTCCACGCACACAGTGGAAGAGGGGGGTATTTACAGGGGAGATTGTCTGTGACGCCACCCGTGGGTTGGAGGGGAGGTGGTATCCCCTCCACGGGTAGGGGAGGGGTAGTCCCGGGGCCCAAGTGTAGGTTGAGAGCAGTGCTGGGGCGCCGTCGGCAGGTTGGACAGGGTGACACCAGTGTACTCACAATTCAATAACTTCACACAAGTCCATGAGGTAAACCAGAAATTGCCGGTGTCCGTGGGCCTTTGGTGGTTGGTGATCAGATCCCACACCCGGTACAATGAAGCAAAGCCCTCTCTCCTGCACACAGTTGATAGCCACTTTAACTCCTCTGCTTGGAACGGGGGAAGTCCACTTCCCTGCACTAGTCCGGATTCCCGCTCACAATACCGGCGGGCCACTACCCTGTCCCGGTCCACTTCGGGTTCCTTCCTACAGCTCAGCTTGTTCCAGCAGTCCCGGAACTCACTTCCACTTCTCACTTCAGTTCCCTGAGCTTACTCTACTGAACTGAACCTTAACCTTCAACTCCAACTCACTGGTTCCCGCCCCTTGTCACCTCAAGAACCCTAGGTGGGCGTTCCCATCTGCCTGCTCCCGACCACTGGTGTGTCCTGGCTGTTATGGGGGGGCCGACTAGGATTTGTCGCTGATGTTCCTGTGTGTGGAATGTGTGGTGTTAATTCCCAAGGAGGAGGCGATTCCTGTACCCTTGACGGGGGGTACAGTCATCTGTGGCTACCTGGTTTTGCAAGGGAGTCACATATTCTCAAATGGACATGTACCGCCCCGTGCCAGCGGCCGAGCCGCTCGGACCTGGAGCCGCGGTGGCTCGAGGGGTCTCCGGACCCGGGGGCAGGGTCCGCATGGACACTCGAATCAAAAGAAAAGGGGGAGTATGTACAGGGGATTAGGAAGTTCGTGATGCCACCCATGGTGTGTGGTAATGTAGGAGACCACCGCTGCTGTTGGGGAAGCCCAGTGGCGATGGTGTGGAAGCAGGATGTTTAACCCCTTCGTGGGTAGAGGGTTTGTGCCCCGGGGCCCGTTGGGTGTTGGTGTTTGGGGTGCTGTTGGGTAGAGGAAAAGGGGCTTTTCAGCGTACTCACTCAGTCCAGGAATAATAACACCGACAGCTTGTAAACCAGAATTCTGAGCACCACTGCAGCATGGAGGAAGCACGCTGGGATCCGTGCCCTTGGTGTTGCTGTTAGCCTGTGGCCTTTTCCGTGCACTTTCTCACTAGTTGGACCCTCAAGCTTGAAACTTTTCGGGTCCCGCTCAACCGTATGGCTAACGGAGTGAGCTTGCTCTCAGGGTTCACATGTAGGATTTCTTTGGACTGTATTTGGGAAAGTCCTATCACATCGGTGCGCTATTACCCCGATTTTGGAGTGGGTTTTGGATGAATCTTGAAGTCTTCGCCCCTGGGACGCGTGAAGATACTTCCCGGCCTAGGGTCAACGTACCCCGTCGTGCCCTGGCCCCTGCCCGGTGATGGCTCAAGGCCGCCAGCTGCCCTCCTTGGCAGTCCGTGCCCCTATACACGATCCCCTGCGACCGGGGTTCTAGCTCCTACCAGGCCCAGACCAACATCTGCCACGCAGTAAACTCCAGGAGCCCTGCTCCGGACCGGTGACCTCTCTCTCCCAGAGAGTCACTTTCCACCTCCTACTCCTTTCACTCCTGTTTCACTTCTCTTTCACTTTCTCACTTTTCCCTACCAACCCCCCATGTGGCCCTATTCCCTTCAGACCACCCAATGGTGTGTCTGGTGGGTTTGGTGTAAAATGTTCCTAGGATTTTGACTGGCTAAGCTGTTAGCAACACCAAAGGGTCAGAATCCGTAACCAAGGAGGAGTGGATACTGTGCAGAAGGGCAGATTGCACAATACCCTGTGACAACCTGATAGGCCAGGGCGTCAGACATATTTTAGAACCCCATGGAAAGATTTCTGAGAAAATTGTTTGTTATGGACCATACTTGTGTTATTACTCACACTCAGGTTTAGTAGGAAGATGTGGATGTAATGTACCAATACCAGGTAGTGAATTTGGATCGGTAACATAAAGTTGAACCCGTAGCCTTGCCAAATTTTTGTCATTTTTATATCTTTGACACCAGCTGAACTTTCATCAATGATTGATAGATAACATCTAACTCTTCTTGCAAGTCAGCTGCCTCTTCGGGAACTTCTGAGTAAATCACATTTCTAGCAGACCACAGTAACCGGTCACAGCCAGGCATGACATGTTCTTCCTTCTGTTCTCTACTGCTATTCAGTTCAGCCAGAGCCCCATGATATATGCCATGATAAATTGATTTTTATACTAATTATGTAAAGATGTTGACATTTCTTTCTGTCTAGTATAGAATAACTATTTGGAAATACCCGATTAGGGGAATTTAAGTTAATGAAGGAAGTTCATATCATCCATCAATTAGCCATGGTATAGAGTGCACAAAAAGTCTTTCTCTCTCTCTCTGAAGATCCAGCACATCCATAGCCCAGTGATATACAGTGAGGAAATTAAGATTCAAAGACAAAGAGGTGAGCTGGACACACCCTTGTATATGCTCCTGTTCAAACCTAGTGAGGAAATTAGTATTTGACACACTGCTGATTTTGCAGATATTCCCACCTACAAAGAATGGAGAGCTCTGTAATTTTTATCATAGGTACACTTTAATTGTGACAGACAGAATTCCCTGCATAATCCAGAAAATCACATTGTATGATTTTTAAATAATTAATTTGCATTTTATTGCTTGAAATAAGTATTTGATCACCTACCAAAAGCAAGAATTCTGGCATCCGCAGACCTTCTTTTTTTTTTCCATAAATTCTCCTACTTTGCACTCAATAACTCTATTACTTTTACCAGTTTTAACCCATTACCTCTCCACCATGACCAAGATCAAAGAGCGTTTTAAGAACACTAGAGACAAGATTGTAGACCTGCACAAGCTGGAATGAACTACAGGACAATAGGCAAGCATCTTGGTGAAAAGGCAACAACTGTTGGCACAATTATTAGAAAAAGGAAGATACACAAGATAACTGTCAATCTTACTCGGTCTGGGGTTCCATGCAAGATCTCGTCTTATGGGGTAAGGATGATTCTGAGAAAGGTGAGGAATCAGCCCAGAACTACACAGCAGGACCTGGTTAATGACCTGAAGTCTCAAGATTACAGTTACTAACACACTATTCCATCATGGATTAAAATCCTGCAGGGCACGCAAGGTGCCCCTGCTCAGGCAGCACATGTCCAGGACCGTTTCAAGGTCACCAATAACCATCTGGATGATCCAGAGGAGGTATGTGAGAAGGTCATGTGGACAGATGAGACCAAAATAGAACTTTTTGGTATATCATATCCACTCCCCGTGTTTGGAGGAAGAAGAAGGATGAGTACAACCTCTAGAACACCGTCCCAACCATGAAGCATGGGGGTGGAAACATCATCTATTGGGGGTGGATTTCTACAAAGGAGACAGGATGACTGCACCATATTGAAGGCAGGATGGATGGGGTCTTGTATCGCGAGATTTGGCCAACACCTCCTTCCCTCAATAAGAGCATTGAAGATGAGTCACGCCTGGGTCTTCCACCATGACAATGACCAGGGCAACTAAGGAGTGGCTCCGTAAAAAGCATTTAACTTCTAGCTAATTAACAGATGCGGGTGGATCGGAGGATCCAATTAGCAATACTGCTGTTACCTGCACATATGGGCAGATCAGATCAGCAGACATGTGTGGGGAATAATGTTACATAGTTACATAGTTACTTAGGTTGAAAAAAGACCTAGGTCCATCTAGTTCACCCTTCCTCCACCAGTTCTACATTTAGTCACTAAGTCATTTATAACCAACAATGTTTTGTGTACTGAGGAAATCATCCAGCCCTTTTTTAAAAGCTGTTATAGTATCTGCCATTACTACCTCTTGTGGTAGGGAATTCCACAGTCTGACTGCTCTAACTGTAAAGAACCCTTTCCTGTTTAGCTGTCGGAATCGCTTTTCTTCCACTCGCAGTGAGTGCCCCCTGGTCCTTAGTACTGTCTTTGGAAGAAATAAGTCATGTGCCAGTCCTTTATATTGACCACACATGTATTTATACATATAAATGAGATCTCCTCTGGGACGTCTTTTTTCTAAGCTAAACATATCTAACTTTTTCAACCTGTCATCATATGGGAGGCCTTCCATTCCTTGTAATAGTCTAGTTGCCCGCCTTTGAACTGACTCTAACTTCTGATGTCCTTTTTAAAATGTGGAGCCCAAAACTGGATCCCGTATTCCAGATGTGGCCTTACAAGTGATTTATAGAGGGGTAACAATACGTTGGGATCACGGGATCTAATCTCTCTTTTTTTATACACCCTAAAATCTTGTTTGCTTTAGCAGCTGCTGCTTGACATTGAGTGCTGCTGCTCAGCTTATTTGTAATGAGAATACCCAAGTGTAATGTGAGCTCACCGCTCGAGCCCGCGTTAAAGGGACAGATACGATCGAGGTCGTATAGGTATATCCTAGGTCATAAAGGGGTTAAAACAAAATGCTTTAATTGTCCACATCTGCAAGTGAAAAATTAACAGCATGTGCATTTGATTTTAGAAATATCACTCACTTTTGCTAGTACTGTAAGATGTAATGTTTTTTAACCTTGAAAAAGAGGTAGTAGCGTAGTGGTAATAAGTGTCTCTGGTGATCCTCGTCTGTCCAGACACTGCATGTCGCTATTATATACACTGTGTAATGCTTAATCTCACCTGTGGGGGTGCTGCAGGGAAATTAGACACTTTTTTCCAGATTATCAAATTATAGCTGATAATGGGAAAATAAATTGCTTGAAAAATAAAAGCAATCTTCACTTGTATTAGACGCTTTATTAGCCTTTTCATATCTTCTCTAATCCAGCATGACCTGTTTTGTGCTTTTTAATGCAGACCCATTTTTTTTTTATAATTGCAGTGATATTACCAGAAGAAACTTTCAGTAATTGTGGAAGTGGAGATGACAGTGCTTCTCCTCCATGTCTTGGTATATTACATAAGCAGGTGAGTAACGATTTCCAGAAGAATGTAGGTCATTCTTCAGTTAGATCATACGACTCATGAAGTCACAGTATAATAGAGTTTGGGGTTATGAGGTGCAATGCTGGAACCTCCCATTTCACCCTGACGCACATCTGTAATGTCTGTCTGTATCTTCTTACCTGCTTTGGATCACATGAGTCATTCTAGAGACTATTACGATGAAAGTATGGAGGGAATGTGGACAGTCAATGCATAATTATGTCCAATGGAGAAGCATTTCAATGACATACTGTACATAGATACAGCATGCAACATATAGTATGTCATCATACACTGTTTATTAGCTCATTACGGACCTGCCATAAATGGTGGCACACTTCCATGTAAGGAACAAGTGTTATACTATCCATATATTAATATTCATTTGCAAATATACCCAATTAAAATATTAATTCCTACTACTATACAGTTTATAGTAATGCACACCCATGTGCCATAGACATCAGTCGGCTAGTTTTGATTATTCTAGGGCTCATTATACAGTCAAGAGGTCACCTACAACCTGTGATGTCTGTCTATAAAGCCTGCTTTACACCATACGATCCGGCATACGATATCGTATGCGATCGTACCCACCCCCATCGTATGTGAGGCACGTTCAATTTGTTGAACGTGTCGCACAAACGAATAACCCCCCGACACACGTACTTACCCGTCCATACGACCTCGATGTGGGCGGTGAACATACACTTCCTGGAGTGGGAGGGACGTTCGGCGTCACATCGACGTCACGTGGCAGCCGGCCAATAGAAGCGGAGGGGCGGAGATGAGCGGGACGTAAACATCCCGCCCACCTACTTCCTTCCGCATTGCCGGCGGGAGCCGTGGGACCCAGGTAAAATCTGTTCATCGTTCCCGGGGTGTCACACACTGCGATGTGTGCTACCCCAGGTACGATGAACAACCTGACGTTCAATTTTTAGGAATTGAACGACGTGCATGCGATGAACGTTTTACCGTTCAATCGCACGTAGCTGTTACATGCTACAATATAACTTACGATGCTGGATGTGTGTCACTTACGACGTGACCCCGCCGACACATCGTAAGATATATTGTAGCATGTAAAGCGCCCTTAAGGCTCTCAATACCTTTATAGAATTGGAATTTGAATTATCACCGCAGTGGTGGAAAACTGTAACTGGTAATGTCTTGTGTCATCAAAGAAGATAGAATCAGTATATATACCATGTGTATAGCTTTGGTTATATAAGATACTTGGTCATTATAGAACTTATCCCATAATCCTTTATAGAGGCTTATTATGCTTGGGTACTATTATCAAGGCTTGCTGTCTTCCATTAATACCGCATGTAACTCCATATCGTTTGTGACTACTAGACTCTATAAATATGATCCCAGTGGTTGTGGTCCTTGCACTCGGCTTATGAGAATTTATCACGCATATGTCGTCATATCAGCTGTCAGATTCTTGTAGGAATCTTTGTGCAACACGCAAACTAAATTAATTAATGTCATACAGAAAGTTTTGTATAGGAAGATTTAAAGAGAACCTGTCACCAGCTTTTTCCTATATAAAATAGCGTACGCGCTCATATACACCATTCTAGAATGCTATATATATAGTCATGAAATTGAAATTGTTGCGAAAATGAAGTATTTGTCCTAGAAAATTATTGCAATTACACGTTTTGTTATATATATTTATTTCCTTTGTGTGTATTGGAATGGCACAAGAAAACATAGGAAAAATTGGCAAATTGGACATAATTTCCCACAAAACTCCAAAAATGCGCAGGACACCTTTACAAAATTGTGGGTAGATAATTTTTTTTCAAGCATGTGATACTCGTTCAAACTCACTTATGGCAATTAACAGGTGTGGGCAATATGAAAATCACACCTGAAATCAGATAAAAAGGGGAAAAGTTGACTCAATCTTTGCATTGTGATTCTGTGTGTGCCACACTAAGCACGGAGAACGGAAAGAGGACTGTCTGAGTCCTTTAGAACTAAAATTTTTGAAAAATATCAACAATCTCAAGGTTACAAGGACATCTCGACAGATCTTTATGTTCCTTTGGCCATGTTGCGAAAACATAATCAAGAAGTTTACAATCCATGGTACAGTAACTTTCCTGGATGTGGACAGCAGAGAAAAATTGATGAAAGGTTGCAATGCAGGATAGTCCAGATTGTGGATAAGCAGCTCCAATCAAGTTCTAAAGAAATTAAGCTGTCCTGTAGGCTCAGGGTGCATCAGTGTCAGCACGAACTAGCTGTCAGCTTTTAAATAAAATTAATACCTATTGCAGGAGACCCAGGAGGACCTTTCTGCTGACACAGAGACATAAAAAAGACAGTCTTCAGTTTGCCAAAATGTACGTGAGTACGCCAAAATCCTTTTAGGAAAGCGTTTGGAGAGATGAGACCAAGGTAGAGATTTTTAACAAAGCACATCATTCTACTATTTACTGAAATCGTAATGAGGCCTACAAAGAAAAGAACACAGTACGTACAGTGAAATATTGTGGAGGTTCAAGGATCTTTTGTGCTTGTTTTGCTGCCTCTAGCACTGGGTACCTTGACTGTGTGCAAAGTATCATGAAATCTGAAGATTACCAAAGTATTTTGGGTTCCAATGTAGTACCCAGTGTCAGAAAGCTGGGTTTGAGTCATAGGTCATTGGCCTTCCAGTAGGCCAATGGCCCAACCATACTTCAAGAAGCCCCCAGAAATGAATGGAAACAAAACGTTAGAGCTGAGCAAATCTGAGGTTCGTTGGTTGGTGTTTGTGCCAAACAGAAAGAGAACTCCAGCACTCTACCCCAGAAATGTCAGACAAAGAGTTTTGTTGAAAATAGGTTCTTTTTTATTGCAGGGAAAGTTCATACATGTGTGATGTCGAAAACAAACGTTTCAACCATAATATGGTCTTCATCAGAGGACCATCTGTGAATAGCAGGCAAGGTGAGTCAATAGACGGAGATGCAGTGCAGCGAGCACCAATGGGAATAATGATTCCTAATTATACTACTATAATAAAGAACCTTTAGTCTGTCATTTAGTGGAATGTCCACGATAACTATATTGGTATAGTCCCACACTAATATCCGACTGAGGTACAGTTACAGATTACATGCGTTTGTCTCATTAGTACATGGGATTGCCTTGTAAGAAGAAAGTAGAGGTGTATCCCTATACTCTATAGGAGTGTGATCAATGTGTAGCTAAAGCGTAAGGTACGCACTGGTATGTATACGGGCAGACCTTGATTAATATGTTGAAACTAATAAACGCAGTACAAGGGTCCAGGGATAGTACGGGCTCATGTAGTAAAGTAGAGGAGCAGATAGGTATCTATCTGAGTCCGTCCTTTAACACATAGGAATATATGCCACTTAGGTAGGAGTCCTTATGTAGTCATGAAAATCTGGTAATGTTCACAAACTGAGGTATGATATACCCTAACGGGTGCAGGACTGTCTGAACCCGTATTGTGATGAATGAAGCGGATCCATACGTTCGTCGAACGGAGGTCTCGTTCGAGTTCAGTTCGACGAACGTTCGACAAACCGAACTCGAACCAATAGGATATAATGGGAGGCAATCACAAACACATAAAAACGCATTATAAATGTACACATATAGTTAATAAACATTGGCATAACACTTACCGGTCCCCGCGATCCCTCCTGCACTCTGTCTCCTGCCGCTATTCCATCCGATGATCGCTGAATCCTCCCGGTGATGGCACTGCCAGCAGTGATGCAGGACCTATCGTGACGTCAAAATAGCCATGTGACCAGTCACGTGGCTATTATCTCATTGGCTACAGACTGGTCACATGACTATTATGCGTCATGTAGGACCTGTCATTGCACTCTCCGGTACACGGTGCACATTTGTGTATCGCCGTGTACTGGCGACATGCTCTAGCACACGGTCGACTCCCCGTTCCGTTAGGGACCGGCTGACACAGCCGGTCATTAACGGACATCACCGTTGCCATAGCAATGCAGTTAGCGGTGACGTCACCGCTAACCGCGGCTCCGGGAGCACCGTTGCTATGGTAACGCGTCTGTCAGCGTTACCGCTGTTACCTCTGACAGCCAGCAGCACTGATAACTCACGGAGTGAAGGCTGCACGCTGCTTCCCGTGCAGCCTTCACGGAGTGAAGGCTGCACGGGAAGCAGCGTCTTCCCCCATGCAGCAGTGATGGAGCAGAGCTGCATTTGTTGAACGAGAAAGACAGAAGACCATGGATCGTGGAGGGCTGACAGGGGGTAATAAAGATGGAGTCTCTAATGTGTCTGTGTATTTATTTCTATTAAAGTTATTTTTTCTCTGTGTGGTGTCTTTTTTTTAACCCTTTATTGGAGATTCTTAATGGCCGGGTCAAACGTGCCTGACATTAAGAATCTCTGGCTTAATACTAGCTAGTAAAACAAAGCTAGTATTAACTCATTATTACCCAACAAGCCACCCTGCTTCAGGGTTGTTGGAAGAGTTGGATACAGCGCCAGATGATGGCGCTTCTATGAAAGCGCCATTTTCTGGGGCGGCTGCGTACTGCAATTCGCAGCAGAGGCGCCCAGAAACCTCGGGCTAACCTGTGCTGCGGACTCCAATCCCCAGCTGCCTAGTTGTACCCGGCTGGACACAAAAATGGGGCGAAGCCCACGTCATTTGTTTTTTAATTATTTCATGAAATAAGTGAAATAATTAAAAAAAACGGGCTTCCCTATATTTTTGGTTCCCAGCCGGGTACAAATAGGCAACTGGGGGTTGGAGGCAGCCCGTGGCTGCCTGCTGTACCTGGCTAGCATGCAAAAATATGGCGAAGCCCACGTCATTATTTTGGTGGGCAAAAAACGTCTGCATACAGTCCTGGATGGAGTATGCTGAGCCTTGTAGTTCTGCAGCTGCTGTCTGCTCTTCTCCATACAGACAGACAGCAGCTGCAGAATTACAAGGCTCAGCATACTCCATCCAGGACTGTATGCAGAAGTTTTTTGCCCCCTGAAAAAATTATGTGGGCTTCGCCATATTTTTGTATGCTAGCCAGGTACAGCAGGCAGGTACAGCTGCCCCCAACCCCCAGTTGCCTGTTTTTTCCCGGCTGGGAACCAAAAATAAAGGGAAGCCCTTTTTTTATTATTTCATGAATTTCATGAAATAATTAGAAAACAAATGACGTAGGCTTTGCCCCATTTTTGTGTCCAGCTAGGTACAACTAAGCAGCTGGGGATTGGAATCCGCAGCACAGGTTGGCCTGAGCTTTCTGGGCCCCACTGCTGAGAATTGCAGTCTACAGCCGCCTCAGAAAATGGCACTTTCATAGAAGCGCCATCTTCTGGCGCTGTATCCAACTCTTCCAGCACCTGCCTGCTATACCTGGCTAGCATACAAAAATATGGCGAAGCTCACGTCCTTTTTTTGTAGTTTTTTGGCAAAAAAAATAAAAAAATGCTTCCCTGGATTTTCCATTGCCAGTGAAGGTAACACCAAGCAGTGGGGGTTAGCAGCCAGTTGCTGCTTGGATTACCCTTAGCTAGCAATACAAAAAATGCAGCGGGAGCCCATATATTTTTTTTTTAATTATTTATTTAAATAACTAAAAACAAAATGGGCTTCCCTGTATTTTGATTGCTGGACATCACAGTGCTGTAAAAATAAATCTTTAAAAAAAATTACGTAGCGCTCCGCGGTATTTTTGATTCTCAGCGCAGATAAAGCAGACAGCTATGGGTTGCCACCCCCATCTGCCTGCCGTTACCTTGGTTGGCAATCAAAATACAGGGAAGCCCATTAATTTTTTCTATTTAAAAAATAGTTAAAAAAAAAATGACGTTGGGTCCCCCCATTTTTGATAGCCAGCTAGGGTAAAGCAGACGGCTGTAGCCTGAAAACCACAGCTGGCAGCTTTACCGTGGTTGGGGATCCAATGTGGAGGTCCCCCTAGGCTCTTTTTTTATAATTATTTTATAAATATTAATAATTACACAAAAAAAGTAGGGTCCCCCCCAAATTGGATCACCAGCCAAGGTAAAGCGGACAGCTGTGGTCTGGTATTCTCAGGGTGGGAAGGTCCATAGTTATTGGGCCTTCACAGCCTAAAAATAGCAGGCCGCAGGCACCCCAGACGTGGCGCATCCACTAGATGCGCTAATCCTGGCGCTTCACCCCAGCTCATCCCGTGCCCTGGTGCAGTGGCAAACGGGGTAATAAATCGGGTTGATACTAGCTGTAAGGTCACCTGACATCAAGCCCAGCAGTTTGTGATGTCATGGCGTCTATTAGATACCCAACATCATAAACTGTCAGTACTAACAAAAAAAAAATCGACAAAAGAAATTTATTTGAAAAAACAGTCCCCAAAACATTTCCTCTTTCACCAATTTATTGTAAGAAAAAAAATAAAGGGGTCCCACGACGACTCTGGACCGTCTAGAATATGGGGGGAGACACTCAGGGAACGTATCCCACATTTTCTAGGAGTGCAGACCCTTCATGTGAGGAGTGTGGGTGCAATGAATTTGCACTCACTCTCCCCGGGTCCACAGCAGCAGAGTCCATGTCGTAATGGTTGCTACCAAAGCTGCAATGCCCTGCTCATGAGGTAAGGGCATGCCTAATCAGGAGAACTATTCTACATTTTCAAATATTGGTATTTGCTGATATTATTGCTATTCCACCTACTATATATTGGGGATAGGATCTTGGAGATGGAATACCCCTTTAAGTCCAGTTATCCAGCTAAATGAATACTTAACAACAGAGCTCGCTATTTAGATGTGTTTTCTTGTGGCATATAACAGACTCTCATGTTTGGTAGTCATTCAGCAGGGAAACTATAAAAGCAAATCCCTCCATTTGGAAATGTATTATATAGCTCTCCTGATCAATTATGTTCCTTACCTCATGAGCAGGGCATTGCAGTAATAATAATAATTTATTCATTTATATAGCGTTATTAATTCCATAGCGCTGTATGTCTTTAGAGTGTGGGAGGAAACCCACGCAAACACAGGGAGAACATACAAACTCCTTGCAGATGGTGTCCTTGATGAGAATTGAACCCAGGACCTCAGCGCTGCAAGACTGCAGTGCTAACCCCTGAGCCACTGTGCCGCCCATTTAGCTTACAGATGCATAACCACCACTCACTGTGTCTGAACACAGGAAGCTGAGCTGACAGCCGCTCTGTGCATGCGGCAGCGTCTATTGTGAAGGAGAGGGCCGTGGGGGGATCAACGCTGCACAGGTACCGTGGGACACCGGGGAACACCGGTGGGGTTATAGGGGGTGACCTGGCAGGGCCTGGGGAGGAGTTTTCTGTCGCATGTGTCATGGCACATGCGACAGAAATCAGAGGAGTAGGGTGAATGCGGCCGGCGCGCTGCTGTGCGCGCTGCCATCTTGGATTTCTGGGAGGGCATCAGGGGGGGCACTTTGGCAACACCGGGGGACCGGAGGGGGCCGGGGAGGAGATTTATCATGTTTGTTCATGCCAGATGGGAGATAAATAATTTTTTACCGGCGCTGTCATTTACTGTAACGTGATCATCGGTGTACGGTGTATACCTGTGATCACGTGAGCGGGGACCGGAAAAACCGTCCTGAATCATGATCTCCAGGGTCTCAGCTAGCCCTGAAACCCTGGAGATTTTCTGACGCTGGGGGGCGTTATTCACTTATTTCTGCCTGCTGTTTATAAACGGCAGATCAGAATAAGGCTACATTAACACGACCGATCCATTTTTGCGGACTGCAAAAAACAGTCCGTTTTTTTTCACGGGTGCATCCATGTGGCATCCGTTTCCGTTCCGTAGACGGTCCGTATGTCATCTGTTTGTCATCCGTGTGCCTTCCGTTTTTTTTGTGTACTGCAAAAAAACTGAAGGAGGGTAAATGCATAAATTTACCCAGGATCCATAGCTTCATCCTACATGAGGCGGTCACATGTTCACTCCAGTGCCATTTTCTACTGCTTTTCACAGCGTAGAGCGCTCTGGTGATTTTCTTGTACTTGTGCACTTCATATCAGTTTTTTCTGTCATTATAATGGCAGAAAGACACATAATGTCCCACTCTCCTGCATTTTGTAATTTTGCACCCTTTGGTGCCTTTCATGTGGCACTAAGGGGTGCTTAGCTTTGTATTTAGCCAAAAAAATGAAAAAAAAAATGACGTAGGGTTCCCCCTATTTTTGTAGCCAGCTAGGGTAAAGCAGACGGCTGCAGCCTGCAGACCACAGCTGGCAACCTCACCTTGGCTGGTAATCCAAAACTGAGGGCACCCCACGCTGTTATTTTAAATTAAATAAATAATTTAAAAAAAAAACACGTAGGGGTCCCCCCAAAATTGGATCACCAGCCAAGGTAAAGCAGACAGCTGGGGTCTGATATTCTCAGACTAGGGAGGTCCATGGTTATAGGACTCTCCCCAGCCTAAAAATAGCAGGCCGCAGCCGCCCCAGAAGTGGCGCATCCATTAGATGTGCCAATCCTGGTGCTTCGCCCCAGCTCATCCCGCGCCCTGGTGCGGTGGCAAATGGGGTAATATATGGGGTTAATACCAGATGTGTAATGTCACCTGGCATCAAGCCCTGGGGTTGGTGAGGTCAGGCGTCTATCAGATACCCGACATCACCAACCCAGTCAGTAATAAAAAAAAATAGACGACAAACACATTTTTATTTGAAAAAACACTCCCCAATACATTCCCTCTTTAACCAATTTATTAGAAAGAAAAACAAATCCAGGTCTGGTGTAATCCAAGGGGTTGCCATGACGATCCACACTGTCCCAGTCAATGAAGAACAGGATGTTCCCCATTGGCTGCAGGGGATGACAATTGCTGCTATCAGCGAGGTATATTACCTGCGCTGATCTCCTGCACTGCTGACAGCACCTGTCACTGAGTTCAATGACCGCCGCCTTCACAGCCAAGTATCGCGAGCGGCCCGTGACGTCACCGCTAGTCAGTCTCGGGTCGGAAGCGAGAGAAGGTGATGTGACAAGCGGCGGCCATGGAGGACAGTGACAGCGCTGAGGTTGGGACTTCATCACCGCAGGTAAGCCGAGCGGGACCATGTGTGCAGAGTGCAGGTGGGCGGAGCCATGTGTGCTGGCGGCGGAGGGTGAAGTGGGTGGCGCTGAGGACGTCAGTGTCGTGGACTGCTTGGCTGGGGACAGGTGAGTGTGTGTATGTGTGTGTGTGTGTGTGTACATGCCGCGTGCAGGAGGGGGCGGAGTGAGATGAGGGGGGAAGTGTGGGCTTCCTGCACGTAACTAGGATGAACATCAGGTTACTAACCAAAGTGCTTTGCTTGGATACCCGATGTTTATCTTGGTTACCAGCTTCTGGCAGGCTGCCAGCGATGGCTCCTGCACACTGTAGCTGTAAAAAGCCCTGCTTTTTGCTGCTAGAACCGTTCTCGAACGTATCTAGAACTATCGAGCTTTAGCAAAAATCTCGAGTTCTAGTTCGATCTAGAACAGCCCCCAAAATCACTCGAGCCGCGAACTGGAGAACCTCGAACCGCGAACCGCGCTCAACTCTACTCCTACCTAAGTGGCATATATTCCTATGTGTTAAAGGACGGACTCAGATAGATACCTATCTGCCCCTCTACTTTACTACATGAGCCCGTACTATCCCTGGACCCTTGTACTGCGTTTATTAGTTTCAACATATTAATCAAGGTCTGCCCGTATACATACCAGTGTGTACCTTACGCTTTGGCTACACATTGATCACACTCCTATAGGGTATAGGGATACACCTCTACTTCCTTCTTACACGGCAATCCCATGTACTAATGAGACAAATGCATGTAATCTGTAACTGTACTGTAACTGTACCTCAGTCGGATATTAGTGTGGGACCTTACCAATATAGTTATCGTGGACATTCCACTAAATGACAGACTAAAGGTTCTTTATTATAGTAGTATAATTCGGAATCATTATTCCCATTGGTGCTCGCTGCACTGCATCTCCGTCTATTGACTCACCTTGCCTGCTATTCACAGATGGTCCTCTGATGAAGACCATATCATGGTTGAAACGTTTGTTTTGGACATCACACATGTATGAACTTTCCCTGCAATAAAAAAGAACCTTTTTTCAACAAAACTCTTTGTCTGACATTTCTGGGGTAGAGTGCCGGAGTTCTCTTTCTATATTTACGTATTTTCTCCTGAGCACCTATAAGGTGAAGCGGGTCCTAACTCCTTTTTGTGCCAAACAGAGACTTTACAAAAACGAACGAACTTGATGCCGAACTTAACCCCAAACAACAACCTCTACACAAGTCAATGGGGACGAGACATTTGGGGCTGTTAAATGGCCTTAGTAAGTGCTAGGGGGCTGAAAATGGAAGTTAAATGGTAGTTAGAGCAGGATAGTTCAACATACCATATTTCCTGGTGTTGCCCAGAGGATCAAGCTGCATTCAGATTCTCTTCCGGACCCGCTAATTAACAGGGCTGTGGAGTCGGAGTCGGAGCTCATTTTGGTGGAGTCGAAGTTGGTATAAAATGCACGGACTCCGACTCCTAAAATATATAATAAATTGGGGACAGTAGTGCAATGCAGAATGTGCTGAATATTTTTTCATAGGAATTTTGGAAACTTATGAAATGTCCTATAAATGTCTGTTCTATTCCTGATCTAAGGCTGTATTCACACACACCGTTTTTGCAGCGTTTTTTGAGGAAATGTTTTTCAGCTGCAAAAGCAGATCAGCTTTTTAAAAAACAGCATCAGCTGAAAGGTTTTTGAGCTCATAAATAATGCTTTTAATAGCAAAAGCTGATTAGAAAAACACCACACAAACTGACATGCTCATTCTTTGTGAGGATCGTCGCAAAACGCTGTGTCTGAATGTCGTATCTTGAAACCCATTGCCTTTGCTGGATGCCCAGAGTCACTGCATTTCACTGAATTATTTTGCCATCAATGTTCGATATGTTTGTGACAAGAAAGAAATTGTTAGTAAGACACTTGCAGTAAAAGATAGTAAGGCGGGCTTTGCACGTTGCAACATCGGTAACAATGTGTTACCGATGCTGCAGCGATAGTCCCGCCCCCGTCGCACGTTCGATATATAGTTAAAGCTGCCGTAGCGATTATTATCGCTACGGCAGCTTTACACGCACATACCTGCCGTGCGACGTCCCTCTGGCCGGCGACCCGCCTCCTTCCTTAGGGGGCGGGTCGTGCGGCGTCACAGTGACGTCACACGGCAGGCGGCCAATTGAAGCGGAGGGGCGGAGATGAGCAGGATGTAAACATCCCGCCCACCTCCGTCCTTCTCATTGCAGCCGGGAGGCAGGTAAGGTGAAGTTCCTCGCTCCTGCGGCTTCACACACAGCGATGTGTGCGGCCGCAGGAACGAGGAACTACATCGTACCTGTCGCTCCCCCGGCATTATGGAAATGTCGGAGGCTGCAGCGATGATACGATGACGACGATTTTGCGCTCGTTCATCGTATCATCTAGGATTTACACACTACGACATCGCAAGTGACGCCGGATGTGCGTCACTTTCGATTTGACCCCACCGACATCGCACCTGCGATGTCGTAGTGTGCAAAGCCCGCCTAAAGCTCATCACATCAGCCAGTTTCTCCAGGCCTTAGTGGAAAAAGTTCTGCAAGATTAGGAACGCAAAAAAGAACAGGTTCTTGCCATTGTAACGAACAATGCTTCAAACATAAGTACAATTAAACTAATGAATGAGAGTAATGAACAACAGCTAGAAGAAAATGTAGGATTTAGTATGTGTGAGATGGAGCTACAGTGCTGTTCATGTAACTAAGGAACAAACAGATATTACAACAGAACAGCAAAATGATACTTTAGGATTAGATGATCTTGTTGAAGCTGCTTCAAAACACTTCATATTCATCACATGCGCTGTGTTGTGCACACGCTGCAGCTGGCAATAAGAGATAGTCTGCAAGAGGGACCCCGGTTTCACACATCCGTCTTTTCGCCGGTTTAGCGGATGCGGCGCACTCCAGCACAGTGTATACAGTACACTTGCAGAGCGACAAACGACGGTCACATGCTTTCATGTGACCCGGAAGTTGTGGCGCTGCCACTGTACTGTATCATACTGTACTGGCGTGCTCCGCATCCGCAAACCGGCGAAAAGCCGGATGTGTGAAACTGGGTGGACATGCTGGAAATCTGATTGGAAAAGTGAGGAAGTTGGTTATTGCCGCCAGAACCTCTAAAATTGATTCCATCTTGAAGAGACGTGCTGGGAAAGGGGCAAGTGTTGATCAAGCCACTCGGTGGGGCAGCACTTATTTAATGATTGAGTGATTGCTTGAACTAAAATTGTTTCTTATAGACATGGTGAACCCTCAAGTAACCTTAAACTAAGGTCAATGGACACAGGTGGCTGAATTGAAGGAATTGCTTAATCACCCATTTACCGTGACTAAAAAATTACAAGCTGAGGATTTAACTCCTGGCATTTTCATAAGGGAGTGGAAGAACTTGCTATTTTTTCTGTCCCAAAGAGGAGGTTTAATCGCAGATGGCATTTCTGCTT